>NC_022014.1:22236882-22268138 GCF_000317375.1 Microtus ochrogaster | reverse complement strand
CGGATCTCTGTGAGTTTGAGACCAGCCTGGTCTACAAGAGCTAGTTCCAGGACAGGCTCCAAAACCACAGAGAAACCCTATCTCGAAAAAAAAAAAAAAAAGATTATCACACCTAAAACAATTTACCAGACCTTATAACAGGTAATTAATAAATCAATATATAATGGCAGACAACATTACCATGGAAAATTTTAGTAACTTTTTTGCTAATACTATGGATTGTATTCTGAAAGGTTTATATGGTTATTGTAATACATCTAGTTATTGGATATTGGGACTCAGTTTTTTTTTCATATTATATCCTTAAGAAAATGGTTTGATAATAGAGCCAAGAATGAGACACTTTTAGAAATGATACAGTCTTTACAGACTAATAATGAACAGCTAGCTGACAGGATTAATACCATCGAAAATCAAAAGTTACCTGAAAAAATTAATACTATTGAAAATGGTAACATTAATTTGACAGACAAAATTGAATCTATGTCTAAGGGTACTGAGAAATTATCTGAAAGAATTCATACTGTTGAATTTGACAATCAAAATTTGTTAAAAAGTTATGATAGGTTAGCAGATAGAATATCTCTCCAGGAAGGCAATCTGCACATTATCCAAATAATGTCCAAGGATGAGATGTTATCTTTAAAGGAAAAACTTCAGACCTTGGAATCACATGTGCAGGATGAGGACCAGAGGTTAGGTGCCTCAATGAAATCACTAGAAATATATACAGGTCAGGAGATTCAGGCTTTAAAAAAGACAACAGTAAAAAGTTTTGAAAAGATTGAGGAAATTATTGGAGCTGATGAGCAGGGAAAGAAGGCACAAGGACAGGATTTAACATCACCAGTAGCTGTCAGAGATGATTTACCCAGGATTTTAGCTTCCTACTCTGTAATCTACTCTGAGAAAGCATCAAGTTCTAAAGGCCCAAAAGGATCCAAAAAAGGTAGATGGATACCTATAGGAATGAATGATCTAAAAGAAATTAAGCAAGCTGTAGTAACTTATGGCTTGCATTCTGCATTGTTAGGAAGATGGTAAAGACATGGGCTTCTAGCATTAAAGCCACACCACATGACTGGCTTCAGTTAATTTCAGCAGTTCAGGATGATGGGCCTCAACTGATGTTTAAATGCTATTTCAGAGAAGAGGCTAAAATTTTAGAACAACAGGGAAAAGCAAAAGGACTTGAGACTTTCCAAGATCAAATTCTTGGTGAGGGCACTTATGCTGACCCACAGGCTCAAGCTATTTACAATGAACAAATCTTGTCCCTATGCCACAAAGCAGCATTAAATGCTTGGGATAGGAATCAAGAACTAGGAAAACAAACTGAATCATATACCAGGGTTAAGCAGGGCCAGAGAGAACCCATTAGTGACTTTTTATAAAGATTAACTAAGACTGTACAAATAGAAGTAACAGACCCAGATGCTAGATGAGTACTTATTGAATCTCTGGCTTTTGAAAATGTCAACTTAGAATACAAAAAGATACTTGGGCCTTTAAAGGTTAGATCAGCACCTATGGATGAATGGATCCTGCATACAATGAACACTGAGATATTTGACTATAACACTGAATTTTGAGTAGGAGAAACAATTTCCAAACATGAGGAGACATCAAAATGCCAAATGTTTTAATTGTGGTAGAATAGGACATCTGAAAAGGGACTGTAGACAAGGAATTTCTAGGAATAATGTCTCCTCTGGGAATGGCAAGAATAGGAGGACTCAGCCTTTGGGTATATGTAGAAGGTATGGCAAAGGCCGACATTGGACCAATGAATGCAGATCAACAAAAGACAGACAAGGCAACCCGATTGGGAAACTCCTTGGCAGGGGGAGGGGGGCCTCTTGCAGGCCCACAAGTCAAAAGTAGTTCAGTCATTCCCAGTCATTATGGAGGAAGTGTCTCACAAGGAAAATTTAAAAATCTAGAGCCTTCTGTAAAAAACCATACTGTTCTGGATGATGGAATAAACATGGAAGATAAATCAAAAATTTCAATAGGAAATAGGAAACATATATTCTGGAAGGCTTCTATAAATGATCAAAGACCAAAGATAACAGTGCATTTAAATGGCATTGTAATTGTGGGTTTGATAGACATGGGTGTGAATGTGAATATCATTACTCCAGAATCTTGGCATCCAAATTGGCCTCTTCAAGAGTCAGATGTTCAATCACTAGGAATTAGAACCCTATCTCAATTGAAACAAAGCATGAGATGGGTTAAATATATAACGCCAGAAGGACAGAGAGGAAGGCTAAGGCCGTATGTGGCTAATACTGCAGTGAGTTTATGGGGTCATGACTTGCTGCAGCAATGGAATACCCAGATTAACATATCTGCAGTCCCAGAAACTCATAATTCTGGGAAGAATATTATAAGGTACTATACACAAAGGTCACTAGCCATTCAGGCTGTACAAAAACACAAAGCAAACCTTTAGAGGTACCAACTTACTTTAAAAGTTTACTTTACTGTTAAAATGGTTAACTGAGAAACCAACATGGGTTAAACAGTGACTGTTAACAAAAGATAAACTGCAGGCTTTAGAACAGCTGGTACAGGAGCAACTACATGCTCACCATATTGAAGAATCAACCAGCCCTTAGAATTCTCCTGTATTTGTTGTCAAAAAGAAATCTGGTAAATGGAGAATGGTGACAGATCTAGCAGGTAATTCGATTTATGGGCTTTCTACAATCTGGAATTTTTCTGCCTTCTCTATTACCAAAAGGATGGCCTCTCATAGTTATTGGTTTAAAAGATTGTTTCTTCACTATACCTTTACGAGAAAAGGACAGAGAAAAAATTGCCTTCACAGTGCCTACTTATAATAATTCTCAACCTACTAGGAGATACTAGTGGACTTTCCTCCCACAGGAAATGCTCAATAGCCCCACCCTATGCCAATACTTTGTAAGTCAGCCACTGGAAATAATACATAAAAAATTTCCTAAATCTATAATTTACCATTACATGGATGACATTTTGCTATCTGATTCAAACATAGATACTTTAGGAAGAATGTCTGAAGAAGTAAGGAAAGTTTTGTCAAAATAGGAATTACAAATTGTTCCTGAAAAAATACAGAGAAGAGATTCTGTCAATTACCTAGGTAATAAAATAGGTTGACAGAATATTAGAACACAAAAGGCACAATTTGGAGAAACTGATTGCAGATTCTGAATGACTTTCAAAGATTGTTAGGAGACATTTCCAGTCTACAACCAGTTTAGATAACACTTGATCTAAACAAAACCTTAGATGGTAACAAAGACTTAAATAGTCCCAGAGAATTAACAGCTGAAGTGGAAAAGGAATTGATTGTTGTTGAAGAAAAATTACAGGAGGCACATGTGGATAGGGTGAATCCAAATCTTAATTGCATTTTAGTAATACTGCCTTCCAGAATTTCTCTTGATGGAGGTGGGTCTTGTATCTATCTGTTGCTTTCATTGGTTAATTAATAAAGAAAACTGTTTGGCCTGATAGGACAGAAAATTAGGTAGGCGGAGTAGACGGAACAGAATGCTGGGAAGAAGGGAAGTGAGCTAGACGCCATGCCTCTCCTCTCCAAGCAGACGCTATAGCTCTCCTCGCCAAGATGGACGCAGGTTAGGATCCTTCCTGGTGGGCCACTACCTCGTGGTGCTACACAGATTGTTGGAGGTGGGTTAATCAAGATGTGAGAGTTGGCCAGTGAGAGGCTAGAGCTAATGGGCCAAGCAGTGTTTAAAAGAATACAGTTTTTGTGTAATTGTTTCAGGTAAAGATAGCCAGGTGGCGGGACGCAGCCTGCTGCTGCTCCTACTACATTCTCTTACAGGAATTTTAATGCAAAGGGAAGGTATTATCTTTTTTTTTAAAGATTTATTTATTTATTATGTATACAACATTCTGCTTCCATGCATGCCCACATGCCAGAAGAGGCCGCCAGATCTCATTACAGATGGTTGTGAGCCACCATGTGGTTGCTTGGAAATGAACTCACGACCTCTGGAAGAGCAGTCAGTGCTCTTAACCACTGAGCCATCTCTCCAGCCCCGGGAAGGTATTATCTTACAATGGATCTTTTTACCATATAAACCAAATTTAAAAATTAAAAACTTATGATGAAAAAGTCTCTGAATTAATCATAAAAGGAAAACTGAGACTTTGTCAACTAGCAGGTATAGACCTAGTAGAGATTATAGTGCCTTTTACTACTGATTGAAATTTAAAAAAAATTAGGGGAAAACACTGAACCTTGGCAAAGAGCTTGTGCTAATTTTTTAGGAGAGATCAATAGCAATTATCCCAAAAGTGATAGAATTAACCATATAGAGCTACTTGGATCCTTCCCTGCATTGTATAGGACATATGAATAACTAGAGCCATACATTCTATACCAATGCAAATAAACCAGGAAAGGTAGGTTACAAATCAGAAGATTTAAGTACAGTGCATCAAAGCCCTTATAATTCTGTCCATAAGGCAGAATTATATGCTGTTCTCATGGTACTAAGGAATTTTAAGGAACCTCTTAATATAATTACTGATTCACAATATGCAGAAAGAGTTGTCTTGCATATTGAAACTGCCGAATTTATACCAGATGATACAGAATTGACTTCATTATTTATACAGCTTGAAGATATAATCAGGAATAGGCTCTGTCTCATATACATAACACATATCCGATCCCATATGGGTCTGCTAGGTCCTCTAGCACAAGGTAATGCAGAAATTGATCAATTATTGATTGGAAATGTGTTGAAGTCCTCAGAATTTTATAAGAAACATCATGTCAACAGAAAAGGTTTAAAGAAATTTGCTCTTTCTATAACCAAACACCGCTATCTCCAGGGAGTAACCCCAAGGGTACTCAAAGGGATGAAATCTGGCAGATGGATGTGTTTCACTTTGCAGAATTTGGAAAGTTAAAATATGTACACCACATCATTGACACTTATTCAGGTTTTTGGTGGGCAACTGCTTTGAGCTCAGAAAAGGCTGATTCAGTAATCACACATTTATTAGAAGTTATGGCCATCATGGGTATACCTGCACAAATACAGATAATAGTCCAGTATTTGTCTCTAAGAAAATGAAACAGTTTTTTGCTTATTATAATATAAAATATATTACAGGTATACCACACAGTCCTACAGATCAGGCAGTTATAGAAAGATCAAATCAAACTATAAAGGATTTTGTTAAACATAAAGGGATGGAAAATATCCCCCAAAATAGATTACATAATGCTTTATTGACCTTGAATTTTCTTAACACTAATGAGAAAGGGACAGCAGTAGCAGAGAGGCACTGGGATTTAATAGAAAAGTTTTCTGAATTAAATCAGCCGGTGTATTTCAAGGATGTGTTGACCTCACAATGGAAGCCAGGAGATGTGCTATTTTGGGGAAGGGGTTTTGCTTTTGTTTCAACAGGAGAAGAAAAGTTATGGATACTATCAAAATTAATAAAGATTCAGTTTGAAGAAGAGAAATCTCTTGATAAAAAGAAATGCCAGCTCATCCACAGAGGTGACAACCATACAGGTGCTAAGGAAACCATATAGGGTTGTGGCAGGGTTCTACTCTTATCTTTAAAGGAAAATACACATCTTCAAAAATTCAGGAGACCCTGGCCTGGATGTTTGGACACTGACAGAAGGAAAAATAACTATCCAATAAGGATCATCAAGAAAAAGGAATATGACTTATAAGGACATGTAATCAAAACATACACATTTAAAAATATAGATATATATTTATGAATATATAAAGCTGGCTTTGGGGTTGGACAATGGCTCTGCCCTTTCTCTAAATCCAAACATGCTGTTAAAATAAAAATTCAGAGTTTCTGCTTATATCAGGAGCCATGATATGGGACAGAAAGAAAAAAGGAATTTAGAAAAAAAATTTTACTTTTCTTCATATATATTTTTGTCTCTATTGTACCTTTCATTGAATATATGTCTGTGTAAATAATCTTTAAGTTTTTCACTATGAAAAATGAATTTTCCTGTAGTAATCTTTGACGTTTCTAGGAAGATGGGGCCCCACAACAACAACTCCACCTGGTTGATAGGACGTCATGATGCTGATAGTGCTACTATAAGACCTGTTTTGGGTACCAGCTGCTCAAGATGGGTTCCAACTTGGTTAGCTGAACTGGTGTGCTTTTTTTTACAAAGTTCTGGCCAGAACTTTAAATAGGAACCTCAAAAAAATCCCTACGGAATACTCAGAGACTATTTGCAATTATACCAGACAGTAATCTTGGAACTTAACCATCATTTTACTTTCATAGGATCCTATAGAAAGAATATTGCCCCCATGACAGCTGGAAGTAATTCTAGAAGATGACAATTATGAGCTAGTATGACATTTCTTTTTAGAGTCCTTCTTCATTCAGCTCTAAGACATCTAAACTTCTTTGAGCAGGAATTCATAAATATCCCACATAGAGTATTAGTAAAATCATCCCAGGTCATCGGCTTTGAAAATATGCCCAGTCACAGGTTTTTATATCACACTGCAGGCTTGTGTGAGATAAACAAGATGATTTGGGCCTGTACAAGCCACTGGAGCCAGCACAGCTTTCTCTTTAAGGAGCAGTTGCTGTGGCAGGAAGAGAAGCTAGCTACTGTAGAAACAACACAGCACATCTGACTGCTGAGCTAAAACAAGAGTGGAGTTGATGCTCCCAAAACAATGAACAATGGCAGCAACAAAGCTTAGCTTCATCAGATGTGGGAGGAAACAGAAAAATTTAATAATTGGTTTAACCAAATAAACTGTGACTATGTAGCAAAGTACACTTCTCTCTGAAGTCAGGATGGGTAATTTTAAACAATATGTCTCAGTATATTTTTCAATCAATGGTCAATTAGAAATTATTTTTTAACCTTTTAAGGTATTTTTTCCCAAAGAGAAGTTATCTTTTATCCTATTATCTTAAATCATATCTCATTCATAAAGTAACTTAACCAATTCACAAAACTACTAGTTGATAAAGTTAGATTTAATATATACATATTTACTAAAGACTGAAAGGTAAGGATTGCACATTAATGTATTCCCCTTATCAAAAGTTAGTGGTTTAAAAAATCACTCTAATGTGGACAAAGGTTAGCTCCTGAATATTTCAAGTCTTTTTTCTGGGCATTTATTATAAATAAAATATGGACAGAAACTACAGGGGAGGGAGGAAATTCAGTCCTCAAACTTGGACTCATTTTTAGTATATGCAGATGGACATAAAAAGTAAAAATAAGTAATTAACCAGGTAGCAGCACACAACTTTGATCCCAGCACTCAGGAGGCAGAGGCAGGTGGATCTCTGTGAGTTTGAGGTCAGGCTGGACTACTTGGTGAGTTCCAGGACAGCCAGGGCTACACAGTGAGACCCTGTATCAAAACAAAACAAAACAAAAGACAAAGACAAAAAAAACCCAAAGGCTTAAATAAAGGTGTGTTAACAGGTATGTCATGGGATATTTCACAATGAGAGTGCTAGCAGGAAGGTCAAGGACACCAAAGCATCTCACCATTGGGTCTAATGACATTCCTATGGGTTCACCTGTCCCTTCTGCTTACTATTTAAAGAATTTTTCAGAGAGTCTGGCTGTGTAGCTCAGGCTAACCTCAGACTTGTGACCCTGCTGCCTTAGTCTTCTGAGAGCTGGGATTACATGTGTGCGACCATGCCCAGCTTCTTTCTGCACATTACTTATGTGCGGGTATGATGTATGCCGCTGTATGTGTGAAGAGAGGGTGTACACACCCATGTACATGCGTGAGGACAACAGAGGAGGATGTCAAGTATCTTCTCCCTAGCACTCCACAGTAGGTCTCTCACTCTTCAGTTAAGTTTCCAGGATCTGCATGCCTCTATCTGACAAGGCTAGATCACAGGCACACATGACCATGCAGGGCTCTTATGTAGGTGCTAGGGATTTGAACTCAGGTACCTTTGCTTTCATAGAAAGTGCTCTTACTTCCTAGACCCATTTCTGTATATTCTTAATAAAAAATTCTAAGTTTATGCTTTACTATTCATAGTATATTGAAGTTTTTAAGATAATAGCTACTCTCACAACTTTTAAATTTTTTTTTGTATTTACCTTTCATGAGTATAGGTTTTTTTTGCCTGCATGTATGTTTGCACTCCATGAGTGTCAGGTGCACATGGAGACCAGAAGAGGACTACACATCTCCTGGAACTGGAGTTACAGACAGTTGTGAGCTGCCATGTAGAGACTAGGAATCGAACCTCTGGAGGAGCAGCAAGTGCTCTTACCTAGTGAGCCCCACTTTCATGAGTTTTAAAAGAAAGGCTATCAATTCAAGCTTGCTTTAATAACTTTCTGAGAGAGTGGGGTGCGCATCCACATAGGCAAATGTGTTTGCAGAGAGACATGCATATGGGTGCATATGTCTGTGGGTGTGCATGCATGTGTGTGGAGACCAGAAGCTGACATCAGGTGTCCTCTTTAATCATAATCCAGTTTATTTACTGAGGAAGGGTCTCTCGATGAACCCAATTCAGCAAGCCTAGCTAGCCCAGGGAGTCCCCTTCTATGTCTCTGGAGCTCTGGGATTACAGATGGACACGGCACCCATCTAGGTTACTGGGGTTGGAGATCTGAACTCCAGTCCTCACATTTGTCCCACAGCATCTGATCCATTGAGTCATCCACCCAGACCTTAGTAACTCTGTTAAAACAGTACCCTATGAAAAATAGCAGCCTCACACACTTCTGCTAGGAAAATAAACAGTATGGCTATTATGGAAAATGGCTTGATGTCCCCTTAAAAACTAAATAAAGAACTAATACACAACCCAGCAATTCCACTCCTAGCCATATATACCAAGAATTGACAAGTAGGATGCAGACACTCACTTACACAGCAGTGTTCACTACAGCATCACTCACAACAGTGAAGGAGAATGACTCAGTGCCATTAGGAGAATGAATAGACACAATCTATTACATACCCGTGCATACATGCATATATTCTATATAGAGAGAATATGCATAACTATAAAAAGGAATGATGTTCTGACCTATGCTAAGGAAGGATGAACCCTGAGAACATTATGTTAAGTGAAGCACACTAAATGCAAAGCACAAATATTTTATGGCTTCAGTTATGTAAAATATCTACAATAGGCAGAGTCACAGAGACAGAAATAGGTTAGTGGTTTCCTGAAAGTAGAGAGAGGGGAATAACAGAAACTATTACCTGATCATCAAAGAATGTCTGAAGTGAGGGGAATATTTCGAAAATAGACAGTAATGGTTACATACACCGTGAATGTTGTCATTAACGCTGGAGTCTTACACCTAGAAAACTGGCCAGACTTGTGGTATAACCTCATAATCTCAGTATTTAGAAGATTGAAGGCAAGATGATAAAATGTTCAAGGCCAGTCTGAGTAATGTGAGACTCTACCTCAAAACCAACACAACAAAAGCTAGAGTGCTTGGGCTAATAAGTGGTTCAGTAGTAAAGTACTTGTCTAGGTTGCATGGGCCACTAGAGTTTGATTTCCAGCACCACAAAAAAATAATAAAAACACACACCCACATGCACAGGAACAGGAAAAAAAACAATATGGCAAACTTCCTGATAAATGCTAAAAAGCAAGCCAGAATTCCACAATTAACCCACAACAGCAAATGTGCCTTTATGTAAGAGGTGAGATTGGTGGTCAGTGTTCTAACCCAACAACTTAGACACATAACTTGACTTTTGATGTCTTCTGACACGTGATGTGGTCTATAGAATAATCTTACTGGGAAACTGGAGTTGAATTATAATATGGAAAGTGATAAACCTAAAAACTGAAATATTCTATTGGACAGCAACTTGGACTTTTTTTTAAATTACAATTACATTTATTCGTGTGTGTGTAGCTACATGCACACAACAGTGCATTTGGTAGAGGTTAAGGGGACAACATTCAGGAGTTGGTTTTCTCCTTCCACCATGTAGGTCCTAAAAACCTAACTCAAGGTGTTAGGCTTGGTGGCAGAAGCCTTTATCCACTGGGCCGTCTTGCTAATCCCAGCCTGGACTCTTTATAAGATCAAATGCAATGGCTGAGCGTAGATCAGATTCTGGACTCGGAGAATAAGAAGGTAGAGAGGATGACTGGGGATCAGGAGGGAAGCAAACTATAGACAGCACGTGGATCATAGTACTGAGTGACCGTTGATTTCTCAGTTCTGGTAATGGTGCATGACAGAAGAAAGTCTCTGGGCTTGGTAAGACAAGTGCTGGGGAACTTAGAGATACTTCGTCAGCAGCTTATTTTTGGATGACATGGGAAAAGATGGCGTGTGTGGGCATATGGAAGTGGGGAGGTAAAGCATATGGGACAAGGAACAACGGATGAACTTAAATGAAGAATATATACATGTTTCTGTGGTCATCTTTTGATTTTACTGTAGCTTTGGAAACCTCAAAAATACAGAGAAATTACCTTTTTAAAAATTGGAATGCTACAGTTTTGTCTGTATTCAAAATACACACAAGAAAGCTAAAGCAACCGAGGGGAAATACAGCAGTTTCAGGGCTTTGCATACCTTCTACATCGTACCAGTGTGCACCGTTTGTGATGCCATCTTTGAAAGTCTCGTCTTCATCTCCTGGACAGTGGGGTTGACCAATTCTCATTATAGGGTGGTTAGAAGCATAAGCTTTTGCCAAGTATCTAAAGACTTCATCATCGGAGGTCTTGCTATAGATTCCAGTGGCCACATGCTTGGGAGAATCATCAAAAGGATAACTTGCTACCACTGAGCCACCATGTAGATTTCCAGAAAGCACAAACCTTTGAAAACACAATCAAATTACATATCACCTTTAAACGATACAGAAATACTAAGCATTTAAAAATTCCACAGGATCTTTCATAAATGAACTAATTTTTTCTTTCTTCATTTTTTTCATTCATTCATTCATTCATCCGTCCTGAAGATGAACCCAGGGCCGGGCCACATATTAGGTATGTTGTTAATGCTGACTCCATCCTCCAGGTCCAAAAATGAAATAAATACCTATCTTGGGTTAGCAAGACAGCTCAGTGAATGCCTGCCACCGAGCCTTGTGCCCTTCACAATAGTGGAAGTGGAGAATTGAGACCCACAAGTTGTCTTCTGACCGCCACGTGCACACTTGGCATATGTATCCCCCATAAATAAATATAAAAAGTTATTTAAAATTTCAGAACTAAAGATATAACTTAGTGGCTGAGTACTTGCCTAGCATGCATAAGCCCTGGGTTTGATCCCCAGCAATCAACCAATAAACAAACAAATAAAGCTGCTGTAACATTTCAAGTGCGTTACACTTTACACAAGTACTTTACAGAGTTTTCTATTACTGAACATGTTCCTGAATAATACAGCATTAACCAATGTTTTAGGAAGTGTCTTGTTGCATAAGGAATTTCAAACTCATTAATTAGATTGACCTTCAGGAACTTGCCAGAACTTAACCTTTCCCCTCTAACTACAAAACTGACAATTCCATATAGCATAATCTAAAACTTATGTTTCACAATGTTTCAGTTTCATAGGAGAAGTAGCTAACATAATAAATACTTGATAAATAGAAGAGATAAGTTAATAATATCATGCTTTATATACTTACTGCCCAAAGAAAAATTTTAGATTAAGGCATCTAATTTAAAACACGTTTTTTATTTGATTCCAATTTCATAAAATCCTTATACCAAATTATATTTTCAAAGTTGAAGACATTCAGGGAAAAAAGAAAGAAAGAAAGAAAGAAAGAAAGAAAGAAAGAAAGAAAGAAGAAAAAAGGGAGGGAGGGAGGGAGGGAGGGAGGGAGGGAGGAAGGAAGGAAGGAAGGAAGGAAGGAAGGAAGGAAGGAAGGAAGGAAGGAAATGGACGAACGAACATGACACAGTGAGCTTCTTTCAGAGCAAACCAATCCAGCCCTGCAGAGCCGCCTCTGTTACACCAAGGCTGCTGACTGGGCCACTGAATAAAAAACTGACCAACAGACAAGGCTGCATCTATTAAAATGTTTCTACTTGAGGCAGAGGTGGGCTCTGGGAATCAAACTCCATGCTCATGATAGCCATATGCCCTAACACTGAGCTATGACCACAGCTTCATTTCTATGTCTAAATGAACCACTTATATGGTCCAGTTTATAGACAGAGAAAAATCACAAGAGCTCCTTTTGTGGAGCAAACTAAAAGTAAAGGCATACATTCCAGTTATACATCTTTCCTTTATGTAACAGTTCAAACCATTACTAAAACTGACGTTATATTTTTTCTCTTTGCATTCTAACTAGAATTCTCCTGTGCCTGCTTGCTTGTCGTTGAAATAAACTGACCTTTAGAGAGTCTACACATTTCTCTCTATATGCTTGACAGAAAACTAAAATTATCATCTGTGTAATCTGAAAGGCCACTTTACCATCATCAGTACCATCTCTGAGGTGAACAAACAATGGAAACTATAACAGAAGAACTAACTTAGCCAGTGATGACTAAGACAACAGCAGATGGTAAGGGAGATTAGTTTTAATGACTATAATTCTCATTAGCTCCCTTCCAGACACCAGAGACCGCTGTTTGGTGTAGTGGCATTAGTACAAACTCTGGAATGGGCAAATGTCTCCCAGAGCTGTTGTCCAACAGTAACATGATCAGAAGTCGCTGCCTCTAAATCCCAATTTCTTTCTCATCTATAAAATGGGAATATTCTACCTACCACTCGGGACTGTTACAACTGGAGACAGCACACGTGAAACACTGATCACAATGACTGCCTGCTAGCCTCTCAACAAACGTTCATTTCTCTGGAGCTCGCTAGCATCCTGGTCAGAGAATAACTGCCATGCTGACTTTCTGCTTCTGACTTTCACTGCCACCTCTTGAGTGACAGAGCAACTCAGAAACAACAATGAAGGTCACACTCCAGCTTTCTAACTCCACTAGCTACCCTCCCTACACTAATGTATTAACTCTTTCCTTTCTGCTCTCTAACTCCACTAGCTACACTCCCTACACTAATGTATTAACTCTTTCCTTTCTGGTTGCATTTCTAAAACAACTGGAGCATTTTTTCCCCTCTACTTACTTTGGGAAAACTATAAAAAGGCTCTTCCAGGTCAGGTACTTCATTTAGCTACAAGCATTTTTTTAAAGTATTAACTGTGAGCAGAATGCTATTGTGGGCACTAAGAATACATTATGAGCAACAACAAAAAGGCTCTGAATAGTCTGTGTAAGTGGACATGCCACTTCATATATTTTAATTTAAACTCCACTAAATGGGAGATCATTTTGTTCAACATTTGTTGCAACACTTCTCAGAAATTTCATAAAGAGGACCTGAGACTTCAACTACTTTTATAGCACGGAAACAATAGTAGTGTCTGATCGTGATTAAATTTTATTTTCTGTATTCTAATTACATAGCCTTAAAATACAATGTCACTCTTCTGGGGCCAGTTTCAAAACAAAGCAATCGGTCTCACAGCAGCTGTAAAACTGCTCTTTAGTATCTTTGTCAAAGCAGCTTTGTATATCAATTCCAATCCTATTTGGAAGATAGCTTAAAATTTTCATTTAAATACTCAAGTATTTCTCATACTTGGCTTCAATTTCATTAGATTTTAAAAAATTGCTAAATACACAATATGAAATATAAGAATCTTGCCAGGCAGTGGTGGCACAGGTCTTTAATCCCAACTCTCAGAAAGCAGAGGCAGGAGAATCTCTTGTGAGTTCAAAGCCAGTCTGCTCTACAGACAGCCAGGGCTACACAGAGAAACCCTGTCTCAAAAATCAAACAAAAGAGTAGTTTTCTCATATAGACAATGTCTGTGTTTTTCTTAATATTACTCCCATCCATCAATCTCTGTGTTTCTAATTTTATTTACATGTCAACATTCTTTGCTATTGATTAATCATTAATGAACATATATTGTGAGTTAATTTTTATGACTGAATTTTCCTTTTTGACTAGAGCTACATATCTGGGGATTGACTAAAGTAATCAAACCACTGCCACAAGGCAAAAAACTCTGTAAATACCAAGTGACTCCATGAGCTTTTACAAAACCATGATGTAACTCATGATCATTAAATAATACTAATAATTTGGAAGAGTTAAGCAAAAAATTCACTTTTTGGTTTTTTTTGTTTGTTTGTTTCTTTTTGTTTGGTTTGGTTTTTTTTTTGATTTGAGACTTTCAGTATAGCCTCAAGGTAACTTATACCAAGGGAAATTCTTCATATTGGTCACAATCGAAGACAAAAATCCCTACAAGAGTTATGCTGGGACATGTTTAAACCCAAGCAATGGAAACAGTGCAGCTGGTACATTTTCTCAAAAAAGTCCTAGCTGGCAATGACAAGCACCTTTAATCCCAGCAGAGGCAAGAGGATCTCTGTGAGTTTGAGGCCAGTCTGGTCACATTGCGAATTTAGGACAGCCAGGGCTACATAGTGAGACCTTGTCTTAAAACAACAATAAAAAATAAAATAAAAATCCCTGCTCACTATAGCTTATGGCAGTATTATATCAAAATCAAATTTCTATAGCTGTTCAGAGATCTGACATAGTCAAGGAAAGGAAATCATCCTAGAACATTTAAACAAATTAAGAACTACAAGGGACCTTCTAAATACTAGTAAAGTGGAAGGCAGAGGATTACAACATTTGGAATCATTGAAATGTCCACAAATGTTCTAGGTCTTATAATATATGACCGAAATCTTACAAAAAAATTATTTCAGTAGGGTAGAATGAAGCTCAGCTGGTGCGCCACTTGCTGGCATGAATGAAGCCTTGGTTCAGTCACAGGCACCATGTAAACCAAGGGTGGTGGCACATGCCTGTAATTCCAGCTACAGCAGAAGCAGGAGGATCAGGAGCTCATGTCACACCTGGCTACAGAGTCAGTTCGCAGCTAGCCTGGGCTACATAAGAAAAGATTCCAAATCTCACAGAGAAACTTCTTTGTTCATTTTTACCTTTGCCTCATCTGCCAGTCAAAAAACAAAACAAAACAAAACAAAAAAAACCCAAAAAACCTTCAACTCAAGACACAAAGATCGTTAACTAACGCCTTCAAACGCCTTATGAAGACAGGCATGGGAGCATGCTGGCAAAGCTGATGCTTGAGAAAAAGGCACCTTCTTCACCTCAGATCCCATTCCAGCTGGAGTATTATCTTCCTTCATTTCTCCTTCCTCTCCCTACACCACATTCTGCCTCTCCACAAGAGGTACTCTTTAGCTCACATATGTATTTATAACACGCTCTTGTTGCAAACTAATTTCTGAAGGTTCTTCCAGTTCTTAAGTTTTAAAATCCCACACAAGGCTAATATGTGATCAATGTAAATGATTAGTTGTGCTACCCCAATAAGAAGATGCGCAGAAAGGAAACAGTTCCGACCTGTGGGAGTTCCCCCTTATCCCTTTCTCCCCGAAGCAGAATCAGAAGTAAAGACAGGAGAACTATTCCCTTCCAATAACAGAAGTACTGGGGGTGTCATTTGCTATTTCGGAGCTACATTCTGTCTCCCTGGCGGTGGAGCACTGAGGAACCAGGCTTGGATTACCCGAGTCTAGTTAACCAGTTTGCCCTCAATTTCCCCGTATGCAAAACAAGAGTATGAGTGAGTGTCTAGAGGATATGCGTGGTGTCTAGGTCGCCCGGCTGTGGTCAACATCAAGTGATATAATGCAGTCACAGAAAGTGCTTGCCACACTGTCTCTAGTGATGACATTGATAGCTTAGCTACATAATCAAGGTACTAACTTAAGAATCCTTCAAATCTTACCCAGCGCTCCAACAAGACGGTCCTTCAAAAATCGGGACAGAATGACAGAAAGTCTCCCCTCGGGCTATGCCCTGCACAAACGACAGCTCCAGGCAGGTTTTCTTTACAATTAGCAAGACCAAGATGCACTGCAGCCTGGCCTCCGTTCCAGTTACAAGGTGTCACTCTCCACCCTGATTGCCCCCCACCCTTTAGGATGGCAAGCATTGCTTGAGTGCCTACTGGGTGCAGGAATCAGCCTCCTGCCCTTGAACACTCACGTGGGTGCGAGAGCAGGGTCAGGCAACACTCACTTGTTCTTGCGGATCCAGTCGATGAGGGCGCGCACCTCTGGCACCTCATCCAAGGAAGGGGGCTTGCCGGTGCTGAACTGGTCCGGGAAGCTGCGGTTGAGGTCGCGGCCTCGGCTGTTGTAGCGGCCGCTGGTCCCAGGCGGGTCGCTGTCGTCGAGGCCGCAGTCGCCCTCGCGGGCGCGCTCGAAGCCATCAGGGTTCAGGCTGGGCAGCAAATACACGTCGGTGGTGTTGAGCAGGCGGACCAGGCGCGGGTCCCCACGGCGGTAGCCCGACGCCAGCTCACGGGCCAGGTAGACCAGCACCTGGCGCGACACCGTCTCGTCGCCGTGCATGTTGCCCACCAGCTTCACCTGCGGCCGGCCAGGCAGCAGCGGCCCCGC
The DNA here is from genome assembly GCF_000317375.1 of Microtus ochrogaster. Classification (NCBI taxonomy): domain Eukaryota; kingdom Metazoa; phylum Chordata; class Mammalia; order Rodentia; family Cricetidae; genus Microtus; species Microtus ochrogaster. The sequence goes on along the minus strand of NC_022014.1, from coordinate 22,251,617 downwards.
GGCGTCCAGTCCAGCGGCGGAGGCGGTGGGCGGCGGCCCCAAACCGGCCGTGAGGCGCAGCACCCACAGCGGCCGACCCTCCACCGAGCTGCCGATGCTGAAGAGACGGGCCAGGCCGGGCGGCCCCGCGGCCGCCGCCGCCTCCAGCGCCTCGCCCAGCGCCGCTTCGTGGTAGTAGTGGTCGAACTGGCCCTCGGCCGCCTCGGAGCCGGCGACGGTCGTCGTGGTCGCCTCAGCCTTCTTGATGTGCGCGGCCTGCGCCGAGCTCCTCAGGAGCAGCAACAGCGGCAGCAACAGCAGCGGTGGCAACCGCATCCGCCGCCGCAGGCGTTCCAGCCGCCAGGGCGCCCGCTTATCCCTGCCGCTCGCCATCTTCCAGCAGCGCCGCTAACACCGCTCCGCTCCAGCGGCTCCGCTCTCCGGGCGGCGGCGACCCGCCGGATCCCCTCCGCGCCTAGCAACCCCATCCCGCCCTCCGGCCTCAGCCAATCGTGGTCCTAAATGTCTGGACGTCAGGCTAGGGGGCGGGGCTTTCCTTAAAGTGCTCGATTTCCCTCTGGGCGTGCCTTCTCCACTCCAGTCCCTAGGGACTTGAGTCACTTTCCCTTCTTTCAGTAAGGTCCTCTTCTCTGTCTTCTCCTCCTTCTTATTTCTTCTACATCTGCTCTTGGGCTTCTCTTTTGGCGCAGTCTCTTCTTTATGGCTTCTTCCCTAAAATTCTTACCCCCTTTTCCCTGAGAGTTTTTACTAGTCCTCTTCTTTGTTGCAGCGTTTCTCAGCTACACTTTAACGCTTTCGAGCCGATAATCGAAAGAATTAAACGGTTCCAAAAATGCAAAAGACTCCTGAGAAAATTAGTAAGTTAGGAAGAACCTACGTTGAAGAATCAAAGGCCTCCTTAGTCCGTGCTTCTTTGCACCTTTTGCCCCCTCCTGCCTGGGCTTGAGCCCACCTGCCGGCATGCTATTGAAGAGAATGAAACACCTGGCATACCTCATGAAGCATAAATTCATTCTATTTCTGATTTGCGGCGTGGCTAGATGACTCCTTTCTGAAGGGGAAACTGTAGTAGGCTCCCCCTGCGGTAATGCCGTCTGTTTCATTGGACACCCGCAAGTGTTGGATTGCCACTGGTCTTCTGTGTGTATTGGTCTCGGCCCTCATAGAGGAGAGACCATTTTATTAGTAATCCTTCCCTTCTCGCACACTCCTTTCGAGTAGGAGCATCCGGATCACCTCTGTACAGCTCTAACTGTAATTTTGGAATGCTGTTTTTAAGAGATAGACTTAGCATTTCTAGAAATAACTGCTCGGCAAGCGTAATTTCCCCAATCTGGTGTTTGGGTAAATCCAGAAAACCTATCCTTCTAAGTAGACGTTAATCACTTTAGCTTGAAGAAGTTTGAAGAATGAATTTCTAAGCCATCTAACAACATAATTGAGATGGCTATTATTACTACTCTACTACTATCATTATCACTATCCCCTGCTTTCAGTGCTGGACATCTCACGATCTCTCTTCTAAAGTATAATTGACTCTTCACGGGACCAGTGGAATTCACTGATTACCAAATATCTATTGAGTAACTAGTGTGTGCTGGATTCTGGGAAACAGTGCATAGCTCTGCCTAGTGAGAGACTCCGTGCAGTTTGTCATAAATGCTGCTGTACATCTGTGGGGGCATTCCTGAGGAAAAACTCATTCAGCCTGAGTAGGAGGAAAACAGGAAGACAAGGAAGACGCTATGAGAAGCAAAGAATTCTGGGTAGAAAGAGGAGCCAACACACAAGGTTGCAAACTTTGAGAGCAGAGACTGTGTGTTCTAGAATTGTTTGTGGGTCCAGGTTACTAGTGAAGAGATTCCCAGATGTGGAGTAAACAACAAACACGATATGTAGGGCCAAAACGGAAAGACCCTGCAAGCCAGGACCTGGAGACTATATTTGGTCCAGAAGCCCATGGAGAGCAAAGGAGGGGTTTGAAGCTAATTAGAAAAATCCCCTTCTGGCAGTAACTTGGAGAATGGAAGAGGCAATCTTATGAGCTGAGGCTGAGAGATCAGCAAGAAACACATCATCCAAGAAGATGATGAGGCCTTGAACAAGGGCAGAGCTGGTGAAAGTGGGGAAAATGGAATGGATGCAAAGGAGTGAAATGGGACAGGTCCTGCCAACCCAGAGAGGATGGTAGGCTGGCTCCAAACTGAACTAATACTTCGCCATGGTAACAAAAGCATTGGGTGACACTATTCCTACAGACACATGAACAAATGTCTGCTCACCCCAAATATGGAATCAAAGATAGACCAAAGCAAGGACACCACCAAAGTACAACATGGTGAACTAGTGAATTTTATTGAGGCTACAGAAATATGGGTGAGGGGTTACTTACAGGAGCAGAAATGACTCAAAGACAACAGTTGCATCACCAAAAGTCCACCCAGTGTGAGTGCTGGTTCATAAACTGGAAAACTGGAGGGCACAATACAACTTGCAGTGTTGTGTCTCTTTCGGTTGCTTTGAGCCTCCTCGAGGCAACTCAGCAGGTTTGAAGAGTTTCTCTCAGCCGTCTTTATGGTTTACATGCTTAGGGAGGGAGGAATCTACTGAATCTGGTCAGTTTCAGGGCCTTCCTGAAGCCACTGAAGTGCTTACTTCTGGAGCTAATGGAGCTTCCTGGCAGGATGGAAAGTTTCTCCTCTCCTTTTGACGTTCTGCATCTTAATCAGATTTCCTCCAAGATGGAAGGGTTTAATCTCAGAGGAAGCTGCTACACAACACACTGTCTATCATTCAGGTTCTGGGAACACTTCTTCTCCATGTCCCACGTACACTGACTGCATCACGCACAACAGCTGTAGCTCTTCAGAAGTAAAGCCCCACAGCATGCAGAGACCCTCTTCTCCCCTGGGGATGATTAATCATTACACTGTGCATTTCTGCAATCGCCCAAATCGGAGGAGCCCAGGGGACACATTAACCTCAAATCTCATGCTCCCTTCTCTTAGCATGTCCAGGCTTCTTTGACTGCTCCTCACCCCAGCAGAGCAGCTTCACCTAGGAAGGGTGGCTGAACCACAAGTGTCAGTGAAATAACAGAATGTAACTTGATTTTCATAGTTAACAAGTGTCAAGGAAATAATAGTACGTAACTTGAGTCAGTGCCCTCCCTGGCAACCTTAGGCCTCCCACGGTGCACTTCTGGGCTCTGGAAGGGCTGGAGCTTTTTTCTTTTCATGTACAGCTTGGTCTGTCATGAAACTCAAAGCTGCAGACCAGGTCACCCACCACTGTTCAGTGAAGTGGAATAGTAGGGTGCAGGGCTGGCTTTGTAGTTACCCACAGCTGAATACCGCCCTCTGTTCCAGAACTCTAGGAGCTTGGGACAGGTGTACCTTTCCTACTCCACCTCCCACAAAAGCAATGGCTCACAAAGAAGCAAGCTTTGGGAACGCTTAAAAAGGTTTTAAAAAACTGGCTTCCCCTTTACAGTAACTGAGTAGTAATCTGGATTTTTAAAAAACAGAATAAACGACAGAGGACAGTCAGCCTTAGTCAATATTCACTTTCTTCAAAAGATTTATAGATAATTAAAACAGTATAATCATGCACTTGTAAATGTCTCATTGTCTGGTATAACACCTACACTTTTAGAAACTGAATGTGACAATCGTTTATGGAGCTCACAAGCTAAGGAAAGTTCTGCTTTGTGGTCACAACAGGATTGGGAGATGAATGGGGAAGATCTCTTCTCTCTCAGAGGCAGAATCTACTGAAGGACCAGCACAGACATAACAAATGACAAGAACATGTCATCAGGGCCAGCTAGTAACACATACTTTGCAACAACCCTGGTGGACTCAGGAGGTAGGTACTATTTCCACTTCAAAGATGAAGACAGTGAGGTGCAAGTTCTAGAAATCTTGTTTCAAGAATCTGGGTGTTTGACCTCTGTTACAAACATTGTCTCAATGTCATGAACTTAAAAGCAAATGCTTGCTTTTGGAGCCCTAAAGAAAAAACATTTATGAAGAGTCAAAGAAAGCCTCCATCATGTGGTTCGTCCATTGGTTTTGATATCAGTACTGAGATTCTATCCTCCAACAATCATTTTCTAGATTCTTCATCTTGAGTAAGTTCTTTTATTTTTATGAAAATCAAGTGAGATGATTTACATGTACACTATATAACAAGTCATCTCTCTGTATGTGTGCACACATGTGTGCATGCGTGCTCTGGGGACTGAACCCACAGCTTTGTGCATACTAGACAAATGCTGTGCCAATAAGTCATATGCCTAGTGTTGTTTTTAATAGTAATAAAAAAAAATCTCAAACAGAAAAAAAAAAAATGAAGAAAAGCACTCCAGGGAGAGGGACCAGCAAGGTATGCAGGGAACAACATGAGGGACAGAAGGCACATTGAGAGAAGCAGTAAAAGGCAAGACCACAAGGTAGGATGGTCAAATAATGAACCATCTAGAATGTCGTGCCTAGAAGAGTTTCTTTAATTCTACATCAAATGGAAGAGTTGCAGAGCTCTATGTGAGGGTGGCACAGACAACATTTGTGCTTTAGCAAGAGCGGGCCCAATGTGTGGAGTGGGCATAAAGCCCTGTTTAGACAAGAGCTGATTCTGCTAAATTCAGAACGAACAAAGAATTTGGAGCTGGAGAGATTGTTGCTCTTTCAGAGGACCCAGATTCAATTCCCAGTATCAGTACAGTGACTCACAATTGTCTTTAATTCCAGTTTCAGGGAATCAGACTCCCTCTTCTGGATTTCAATGGCACTGCATGCGTATGGTGTATATAACTACATGCAGGCAAAACACCTATGCACATAAAATTAATTTAAAAAAGAGTGGGCTGGAGAGATGGCTTAGCAACCAAGAGCACTTGCTGTTCTTATAGAAGACATGAGTCTGTTCTCAGTACCTACACGGTGACTCACAACCACCCATAAATGCAGTTCCAGGGGATTTGATGCCCTCTTTTGACCTCCCCAGACACCAGACACACAAGTGTCCTTATGACATACATGGAGGCAAAACACTCATACACATAAAATTAACAAAACTTAAGAAGGAGAGGGGAATTTGAAGGATGTTTAGGTTGTCGGGTTTACAAGGTTTAACAAATGCCTGGATAAGAAGGAAGGAAGGAAGGAAGGAAGGAAGGAAGGAAGGAAGGAAGGAAGGAAGGAAGGAAGAGATGACAACCAATGGGGGTGACCAGGTGGGTGGCTTTGCTGTTATCAGAAAGAAAGACTTCAGAAGAAAGGAAGCTAAATGGGCAGATCTTGGGGTGAGGGAAAGGGATTGGGTCTTAGGCTGGAGACCTTTCAGATCTGAGGTGCCTGTGTGAAATCCAGAGTGGGCGTGCCTGTCATTGTATGCTCTTCCTTTTGAGACAGTCTCCTGCAGTCCAGGCTGGCCTCCAACTAACTATGTGCCTGAGAATGGCCTTGAGCTCCTATTCTTCTTGCCTCTAACTTCGATACACGTGTGTGTGTGTGTGTGTGTGTGTGTGTGTGTGTGTGTGTGTGTGTGTTTAAGACCAGGTCTCAGAGGGGTGACCATGACTTGGAGGCAGTGGGGACAGTTTCTGAAGCAGTATCCCAGAAGTCTGTCTTCCAGTAAGGCTGGATGATATCTGAGCTCGCATAGCCGAGGCCCTAAAGGAAGCACTGGGGCCCATCTGAATGCAAATGAATCTCTTTACAGATCAAAGCCGCAATCTAAGAATTCTCAACTTAAATGTGAGACACTATATTCATCTATTCAATAAATATTGATTATGCATATTTAAATGGATATGCCAGACATAATTAACAGCAAGAAGCAAAATAGAAGAAAATACTTGGACTAGGGTTGCAGCTGATTGGCTGAGTGCTTACCTAGCATGTATGCATGAGGCCCTGAATTTCATCACCATCACCACAAAAAGCGATCCCTTCCTTTGGGAGAGCTTATATAATACAAGAAGCATGAATATGAACAGATGGAAAGTGAATATTCAAAATAAACGGGTTTCAGACAGCGTATTAGTTATTCTTCTCCCCACTGTGACACGTTTGACAGAAGCATCTGAAGAAAAATAAATGAATTATTTGGGTTGATGTTGTAAGAGGAATCCAGTCTGTCACGGGGGGCGGGGGGGCGGCATGGAGACGTATGTGAGCAAAGCGGTCATCACTGTAGTCATGGAGCAGAAATGAATGCCAGTGTTCAGCTCACTTCCTCCTTCTCTACAGGGTCTCTGCCAGCGGATGACATGGAACAGGCCATGGTAGAAGTCGAGCGGCTGAGAAGTAGATGTATTCTAAATATATCTTCAAAGTAGAATGATAAAATTCACTGATGGATTAGTGTGACGGAACAAGAAGAATTGATGCTAAGTCCAGGATTTAAGCTGCTCGACTAACAATAAAGAGAGGGCTACTGTTTACTGGAAGAGGAAGGTTTGGGGAAAGAGCAGGTTTGTGGAGAAATAGATGAAGCAGGGCTTATAGAGATGCCTACTAGACATCCAAGGGGTGAAATAGGCAGTCGGATATGTAGACCTGAGGTCCTAGGAGAGGTCGGGGCGGAGGATCTTCATCTGAGTTCAGGGTAGGAGACATTTAAACAGGAAGGCAGGATCACCGTAGGAGCGAGAAAGAAGGAAGAGAGCCGGAAACAAAGATGTGAACTCTGAGTCCTATCCCCCTGGGGCCTTTTGATGTGTGCAGGTGGAAAACAGAAGAATGAAAGAGGAAAAGCCTCTGGGTGGTCAGTAAGTGGGCGAAAGGTCAAGAAAACAGGAGTTCTTGAAAGCCATTGTCAAGTGTGGTCCTGGATGTCTGGGAGGTAAGGCAGGAGGATAGAGAGAGCTTGCCTGTCTCAGAAAAGAAAAAGAAAGGTGAGGGGGGGGATGAAGGAAGAGAAAAGATGGAGAGGGATGGGGAAAACATGTATTTGAAGGAGAAAGAAGGAATCGTGTTAAATGTTACTCAGGGCCAGGTTCAACCATGATTTAGTCATTGAGCTTAGCAATGCAGAGACTACTGGTGAATTTTCTTTTGTTTTTGTTTTATGAGGCAGGGTACCATGTAGCCCAGGTTGGCCTCAAACTCGATAAGTAGTTCCATAAGTAACAACCTGTCTGAAAGCAAATTTGGGAAAGAAAAAAAAATATATCATGTCAGTCATAGTCTGTGTATTAGCATCCTCTTGACCCCATAGAGACAGCTGACCCTAGTTCCTGGCAGTTCACAGACTCCCGATCGACAGCTAGGGAGCCTGCAAGGGCCGACCTAGGCCTTCTGAATGTGGGTGACAGTTGTAGCTTGGTTTGTTTGTGGGGCCCCTAGCAGTGGGATCAGGGCCTGCCCTGGTGCTTGAGCTGGCTTTTGGGAACCTATTCTCCATCCCGGGATACCTCAGCCAGCTTTGCTGCAGGGGAAAGAGCTTGGTCCTGCCTCAGCTTGATATGCCATGCTTTGTTGACTGTCATGGGAGGCCTGCCCCTTTCAAAATGGAGGAGAAGAGAAAGGGGCAGGTAGATGGGAGGTGGGGGGAGGGAGGGGAAAGTGTGGTTGGTATGTAAAATAAATGAAAAATTTTATAATAATAAAAGTAACATCCCCTGATGTTTATGGTGCTCTTGTGTGCATCATCTCAAGCAATGCTCACAGCAACACTGCAGGCTGGCGGGTCACCCTGGAGGGTCCTAGCTTTAAGTTGCCACTCTCTAGCTCAGGTAGGAATACAGGAAGACACCCAGTAGAGCTGCAGACTGCCACATCTGTGGAGACTCTCCGAAGCTCCTGTCACGGCAGCATGGACTTCATTGCATTTTGTTCCACAGGCACATGCACATTGCACAAGTGTGTGGCTCACGGTGAGAAAAAGTGAAGGATAGTCACAAGCAAGCCTAGAACAGAGATACATGTCGGGAGAACTACGTGTGAGTAATGCTAAGGTTCACTGATCGCTAACAAAGGCACGCAACGCAATCTGTAGGTGAGCTTGTATGTGGTTAGAGCCTGTGGAGGAAGAAACCTGAAGAATGACTCCAGAGGCCCACTAGCTTAAAGAAGCAGGGGAGCTGGCAGAAACCGTGCAGCACAGCTAGAATTTTCAAGTACTTGCCGGAATGTTACAAGTCGGAAAATAAAGTGATTGTAATTCAGAGCGGAAGTGTTAATGAAGGAAAAACTCACGATGGGCTGCAATTCTTGCAGCTGTTGTCTTTACCAACCTCCTCGCCCCACCCGAACTTTTACTTTTCGCAGGCAGATTTCTCCTGTCTGACAGGAGTGGCTTTTGCCTTCAACCTACTTTTTTTTTTTTTTCTTCCAGGTTACGGTTCCCCTCCTTGTTTTTTTGGGACCAGACTGTACTTAGAGCTCTTTTGTCCCTGCTTAGCTTCTTCCTTTTAGCTTGTTTCCTTTAGAACTCCACAGGTTTCTCCTCAAGACACTCCCCTCAGGCCAGCTTCCTGGCTCAGGACTTGCTTCTAAGGAACCTGCATTTAGGGAGCCCCATGTGGACCTGGAGAGGGGGCTCAGGCTGAGAGTTCTTGCAGAGGACCTGACTTTGGTTCTTAGTACCCACCTATCACCTCACAACTGCCTGTAACTCAGTTCCAGATGACCCAACACCCTCTTCTGGCCTCCGCTGGCACCAGGCATGTGAATGGACGCATACACTGGCCTCCGCTGGCCCCAGGCATGTGCATGGACACGTACACTGGCCTCCACTGGCACCAGGCGTATGCATGGACGTGTACACACATGTGGGAAAACACTCATACATGTAAAAGAATTAAAAACTGGAATTTGTTTTGTTTGTTTTATATTTTAGTGATGTTATGCTTCTGTAGCTTTTTTGCTTTACAGAATTCTTAGTTTCTTTGATTCTTCTTCCTTCTGTGCCAAAGGGAAATGAAATATGTTTATTGAAGTTTCAGATTTGGTTTTGGTTAAGTAGGTCTATTCTATTTATTCCTTTGTTTTGTTTTGAGACGAGATCTCACACTGTAGCTCAGGCTGGTCTTGAAACCACTAGAATAGAACCATAGGTAGGACTGTTCTGTTTAAAAGGTGTTTTTTCTTTCCAGTGCTGGAGATGGAAGCCAAGGCCGTGAGTGAGCTAGGCAAATGCCCTGCCACTGAGCTAGACTCCCAGTCCTATTTAAATGTCTGTTAGAACTAGTGTCTAGGGCATAGGTCATTGGTACTGAATCATGAAAGCAGGTTAGTGATTTTGATCTTTATTTCCAAAAGACTGTGAGCCAACAACAGGGACAGTCCTGTCTCTGTAAGACAGGCAGGGAAGCAAGCAGGTTTCAGACACTTTCGGTTGTATATGTTAGAAAACCTGACTCAGTCTTGCTCAAATAATAAATGGAATTTATTGGCTCATATAACTGAGAAGTCCAAAGGAGAAATCTGGTTCCAGGCACTGCTTTATCCAAGCACCCAGTTTGTTTTCCCCTCTTGGCCCTGCCTTCTACAGTGCTTACTTTATTCCAAGTTTGGCTCCCCACGTGATTCCAAGAAGGTTGCTGGGAGCTCCCAGTGCCACGTGTCTTCTCATTCATACCTGGCAAGAAAAACAGATCGTGCCCTTGGTGCAGCCAAATATCTGGTTTCACTTAGGCTACCCATGAAGCAATCACTGTGACCAAGGGGAAGACACCTGTAACCTTTGAGGGCCTTGGGGATGGTGTCTAATTCCCACGAGCCACCTGGATCCACAGTGGAAATCAAGGTTGTGGCAAGGAGACATCAGGGAGCAGAATCTGAGGAGACCACCTGTAAACCCCGACCTGCAGAGCATCTTTTTCACGGACCATCTACCAGGATGCCTTGCCTGGATTGGAGGTTAGGGTGACTGAGCGAAGGACCGGAGAAGTGAGCCTTGCAGCGAAGTTAGCAACGATAAGAACAAATGCTAACAACCAGGGCCTGCATGGCAATTTAGTTTGCAATATGCATTTCATCCAGTTAGTCTTGATAATTGCCACAGTTTGAAAGGATACAAGTGTCCTGTTCTTGGCTGTTCAGTATCTGGGCCCCTCCCCCGCTGAGGCAACGCTCCCCCCCTCCCCCAGGAGTCTTCTGTCACTCCTCAAACTGAAAAGGTCAGGCTTGCCCTGCCTGCGCAGGGCTGATTAGCCTACTTCTGGCCAAACAGATGAACCTGTGACAGAGTTGACATTGGGAGCTGGGGACACAGTGAAGCAGAGGCTGTGGCTAATTCTAGCTGGGGTGGAATGGAGAAGGCAGAAATCCGGTTTCTGGGGCAACACAGAAAACAGGACACTTGACTTCCAGAGCCAGAGGTGATGGTGGGACAAGCCGCAACAGATGGCACTTAGTGATCACAGTGTCTTGAATTCGGCCACTTCGACTGTTCTGATCTGTGTATAATCTGTCCAACGTCCTGGCAAATCTATGAATGAGTCAGTGTCTTTCTGCTCTTCCTTGTGTTTATTTCCAGCTGGATGTGTTTGTGTGTGGCCACAGTGTGGGTCATAAATAGCGTCCCATGTGTTACGGCTTGGTTACTAGACAGAAGCACTGCTGGGAACTGACAGAACTTTGGGAGGAGGGTTTCGGTGGAACAAAGCTAGGTTACTGAGGCCTTGTCCTTGAAGGGGAAATGGGAACACTGACCTCTTCTGCTCTTGTTCCCTAGTAGCAAAGAGCTGACAGAGGCCCCTGCTGTACCACCGCTGGCCCAGAGCAAGGGCCCAGGCAACCAGGAACTAAAATCGTGAGCCACAAATGAGACATTCCTCTGTTTAGGCTGATTTAACCTCAGTTGTTTGCACAGCAATGAAAAGCTAACACACACGCGCACACACACGCGCGCGCGCACGCACACACACACACACACACCTTGCCATAGGTTTGGTTTCTTCTGGGATGTTTGTTTATTTGTGTTTTTCCTGTGCAGCCTTCTCTTCAGGGATAATTTGGACCTCTTGATATTCGTATTTTTGTGGGGTTTTCCAAGTCAAGTAAATAGTGAAGTATTCTTTGCAGATCGTCTCAGGCCACTTACAGAGAAACAAATTTTGCTTATGTTTTATCTTCTTTTGGGCAGTGCCAAATCTTGTGCATACCAGGCAAGTGCTCTATCAGGGCCACCTCCCAGCCAGCCATTATCTTTGTGCTGGACGCGTTTTACAGCAGAACTAGTTTCTTGGGACTGCGACTTGCAGAAACACAATCCTTGGAGGGCTGAATTAGTCTCACTTTTCAGGAGAGAGTACAGGTTCTACGAGATTAATAGCTGGCACCTAGGATCATGTTTGCCACCTTTCTCTGGAAACTTCAGACATCACTCTTTTTTTTTTTTTTTAAGCATATGCATTGCTCAAGGTTAAGAGTAAACAGGACAGGATCCTTTGTTTCCAAAAAGCACCCTTTCCTCGCTGCTCCGTCTGTCTGGTACCTAAGCCCACCACTAGGAAAGGGCTTCAGCATTCTGAAGTTTTTCTTCAAAAAAAAGCAAATGAGAGGCCATTGGAGAGAAGTGTTTAAAAGTATGGTAAGGATGCCGAAGTGTAGCTCTTCACAACTGATGGCTGCTGGCGGGCAGGGGCAGGAGGAAGGACTCAGTTCTGCTTGAGGGGCAGCCCACTGAGAGGTTGACTATGCTGCAGCATGTATATGGATAATACAAATTGGACTATTTTATTATTTTTTTTTCTATTGGGGATGACAAGAGAGGGGGAGTGAACGTGGAAGGACTGGGAAATGAGTGTGACCAGGGTGTATGATATGAAATTCCCAAAGAATCAATAAAAGTACTATGTTGAAAAAAAAGGAAAAGGAAATGAGCTGGAGAGATGGCTCAGCAGTCCGAGCACTTGTTACTCTTAGGGTTCAATTCCCAGCAACCACATGGTGCTCACAACTCTATAATTGTTGCTCCAAGAAATTTGACACCTTCTTCTGACCGCCAAGGGCAATAAGCAAGCACACAGTGCACATACATACAAGTAGGCAAAACACACACATAAATAAATCTAAACATATTATTAAAAAAAGCAAGGCCAGGCAGTGGTGGAGCCTGCCTTTAAGCCCGCACTCGGGAGGCAGAGACAGGTGGATCTCTGTGAGTTCGAGGCCAGCCTGGTCTACAGAGAGAGTTCCAGGACAGGCTCCAAAGCTACAGAGAAACCCTGTCTAGTGGTGGAGGGGGGAAGCAAATACTCCACGGGGATTGAGAATGTGACTGCTGATATCTAGGGATGCGGTGTTGTGTTTGACCTTTCAGTGGGGAAGTGTGAACAAACAGCCACTTACCCTCTAATAAGAGCCCACTAGGTCTAGCTTGGTAAAACAGCAAGTTTGGCCGGGCGGTGGTGGCGCATGCCTTTAATCCCAGCACTCGGGAGGCAGAGGCAGGCGGATCTCTGTGAGTTCGAGAACAGCCTGGTCTACAAGAGCTAGTTCCAGGACAGGTTCCAAAACCACAGAGAAACCCTGTCTCGAAAAACCAAAAAAAAAAAAAAAAAAAAAAAAAAAAAAAACACAGCAAGTTTGTTGGGCTTAATTACAGAGCATGGGTGAGCAGTTACTGATAGTGTCCATGGTGACCTTACAATGGCAATACACCAAGTCTCAGCCCCCTGTGGATAATGACTTTCCTAAAGCTGAGTAGATGGAGTCTCTCTTCCAGGTACTTAAAATACACCGAGCCTCTTTGAGACCCTGAGACCACACACAGCTGCGGCAGAACTATCTCCGCCTGAACAGGAGAAGCCGCGGGGTGTCAGGAATTTCAGGTGAGGCTATCGTGACCCTTCCCACCCTTCTTCCAAGCCTCTATGCCAGCACATGAACAGGCTGGATCTTGCCTGGGTGCTGGCAAGTAGTCGCGGCTGCCTCTAATGAAGAAACGCTGGTGGTTAGCTTTGAAGACAGCATTCCTCTAAGTCCTCTGACCCCAGAGAGGATTTAATGGACTGCATAGGAGCCAGAGCCCTGAGAGTAGACTGCAGGGAGAGCGCACAGAACGAGGGAAAATACTAAAAGGAGAAGGGTTTGGTTGCCACGGCTACTTATGCGGCTCGGGCAAGCAGAACTTGTCTGCCATTTCTAAAGTAGATCATTGGCTTGGCTGGCCATCGCCTGGAAAAGGAGTGGAGCTCTATGTAGGAACGCCTCAGAGAAGACTAGATTGTAGGGGATGGGTGGGGGCAAAAATGTGTGGTTTGGGGATTTAGCTCAGTGGAAGAGCACTTGCCTAGCAAGCACAAGGCCCTGGGTTCGGTCCTCGGCTCCAGGGGTGGGCTGGGGTGGGGCGGACTAGATCACTGTCAAGTGACAGTGCTCATCCTAGTTATCCATGAGAATTTAACCAAGTAATTACAAACAAAACCAGGTTCAGCAGGCCAGTGACAGCTCAGTGGTTAGTCCTCCTTGTTCTTGAAAAAGAGATCCTAAGACTCCTGGTAGGTGCCCAAAACCAGAAAAGCTCTGGGATCCCTGTCTCAGCCTCTTCCAACACTAGGGTTACAGATGTATACGGCTGTACCCAGCTCTTACAAGGGTCCTGGGGATCTGAACTCCGGTTCTCTTGTTTGCGTGGCTTTATCCACTGAGCCATCTCCCCACACTAGGCTTTGGATGGTTCTTTGTTTTTGTTTTGTTCTTCCCTCACTAAAGTATTATGCCAGTGTCCCTACTCTCATGCTCTGGGACCACTACTAAATAAAATAAAATAAAAGTTAATTGGACCCAAACACCTTAATCCTGTAACAGTGGATCTGATAACCCAGACAGACGGCCATCAACTCACTCCTAGGTAGGCAGCATATACAACGTGGAGACTGGACAAAGGATAGTTCATGTTCCACACTGGGCAGAGCAGGACACTGTAGGACTCCATCATTTTTCTCAGGGTGGCATGCGATTTAAAACATGTGGATTGCTTATTTCTAGAATTTTCCATCTCATATTTTTGAATCTTGCTTCATGATGGTAACTGAAACTATTGAAAATGAAAGCGGAGATAAAGGGACAACGCTACCTAAGTTCTCCTGTTCCGATGGTAAACACTATAGAGCCTGGTAGGGCTAGTCTGAGTATACTGAATGTCACGGGATCATGCTCTTTAAAATGGCCGGCATAGCTAGGCAAGGTGGCTTTACCCACTGAGCCATCTCGATGGCCCCAGAGCTTCCTTCTTGATATCCCGAACATAACCACAGTGAACATCTACCGCACTTAGTTTTCAATGCTTTTATAGGAGTGGAACTGGATTTTTTTTTTTTATGTGACTTTTCCTGTTAGGACTCAAGGCAACTAGATTACAACTTCAGTTGTATCTTATATTTATTTTATACGTTTGCCAAAGACTGGCCCTAGATTCTAGCAGCAAATTCAAATGGTCCCAAGTGTTTGCTCTCTTGCCCACATATAACAAAGTATGACCAGAGTCAAAGGCATTTTCCAAAGAAAGAAAAATGACAAGAAATCAGAACTGTGTTCTGCTGCATACAGAACCCAGAGTACAACTCACAACCCTTAAACTACACACACCAAAAAATAAAAATAAGTAAATTAAAAAGTTCAGTTACTACTGATATTCCAGTAGGCAAAAATCTCTGCCTCCAATGTTGATGAAAATGCTTGCCGAGCCGGGTGGTGGTGGCGCACGCCTTTAATCCCAGCACTTGGGAGGCAGAGGCAGGCGGATCTCTGTGAGTTCGAGACCAGCCTGGTCTACAA
>NC_022014.1:22223160-22236777 GCF_000317375.1 Microtus ochrogaster | reverse complement strand
AAAATGCTTGCCGAGACTCAGTTGGCATAAAGCACAGTCACACCCTGAGCCAGCTGGATTGTGTCTCAAGAGGACAGGCTGAAGCACCAGAAGGTGAAGAAACTGATGCTATTTATGGGGACATTCTGCAGCCACCTCTCTGTCACAGGTCTGGGGAAAAGTGATGCTTAGAGCCCTGGAGAAAGCAGTTACCCACATACCACAAGCCTGCATGAGAGCCCGGGCACCCAAGGAGACCCGCTCCCAGAGCAGGGCAGAGGCTTGCAAAAGTACCTCATAGGAAATAATTACTGCCTGCTTGCTCATTATGTGTGGGAACTCTGACCAGATAAAGAATCCAGATAAAAATCAGGAAAACTGATGAAACCAAAGATAAGACAAGATTGGCAGAAACTGTAGCAGATTTCCAGGGACAACTGAGGCTCCGGTCAAGTCTCCAACGTTGCCTTCCACCCTGCTCCCCAGCTCTGTCTTTACCATTTTCTTGGTCCTTACTTGTGCCCTACAAGGTCTCCCGTGCACAGAGTGCCTCACCCAGTGGATTCCAGTAAGCACAGTCTCTCTGTGGGCTTATGGAAGTGAAGAAAAGACAGGTCAGGTTAATTAGAACCTTGGACTTTCCGCACGGTAAAGATGGGGGTGTCTCTTCCCAGCAAACGCATTCTAGATAAAGCCCTATGCTGAGGATGACATGAACACTTACCTATATGCTAAAATCAAATAACTTCTTTCTCTGCTATGAAATTGAGATTTTTTTATTTAAAGACAAGCATTTTGGTCACGCTTGTTTTCTCCCTCAAGGGATGGCCAGCTACAGACATTTCCCCTCCTTTAGAAAAAGTTCATGAAGAGAAAATGAACTAAGAGCGCATGGAGCTGACGTGATGGCACACATCTGTAAT
Source organism: Microtus ochrogaster (assembly GCF_000317375.1). Classification (NCBI taxonomy): domain Eukaryota; kingdom Metazoa; phylum Chordata; class Mammalia; order Rodentia; family Cricetidae; genus Microtus; species Microtus ochrogaster. The sequence goes on along the minus strand of NC_022014.1, from coordinate 22,235,875 downwards.
CCCGGCACTCAGGCGGCTGAGACAGAAGGATTGCGTTCAAGGCCAGACTATGCGACATTGCATGACCCCGTCTCAAATAACAAATTTGGGGACTCTCTTTCTGACCACTCTGGCTGTTCTTTTTCTCAATCCCTGGTAGCCACCTTGGCTGTTAATGAGTAGAGGTGGCAATAGGAGGTGGAATTACTTTTCTTAAAAGGGGACCGGTTTACTTAACGACAAAAATCAATGCTGCAAGATGTTTGCTGGCTGTGTTTCAAGAATGGAAAAGATTTTGAGATCATCGAACTATCGGACGACAGAAGAATTTCACCTTAGGGTGAGTCAAAGTTTTCATTAACGCTTTTGAGAATATAGAAGTTGGGAGGCAACGGGACCCAACGCCTCCATCTAATGAGTCCTTGCTCACTGTAACCTAGAACACTAGAATTAGAGTTACTTCTTGAAACTTGAAACCCAATGGAATCAGAGCCCCGCCCCAAAATGTTGCATAAGAGTAGCCATTCCCCTCAGTTAATTTTCTTTAAGTGTGTGTGTGTGTGTGTGTGTGTACATGTATACCCACAGAGTCACAGAAGAGGGTACTGGATCCCGGAGGTGGAGTTACAGGTGGTTGTGAGCTGTTCAATTGGCGCTGGGAACTGAATTCAGGTCCTCTAGAAGAGCAGCAACCGGTCTTAACTAGGAGCCATCTCTCCAGGCTCCTTTTCCTGCTCTTAAGTTATCCTAGTCAGAACTTTACATGTCTGTGGATGGTTTAGATAAGTTCAGGGCTGAGATGTTGTATTGAGATTACAAATGTCCACATTACATCCCTGACCCGTGGATTAAAGAACAAGATTCTAAAACTTTTGGAGTTTGCAGAAATACAAAACCTCTTTTTAAAAACAACAGGAAGGCTAAATAAATCTATTGTCTTACCTGCCTCAGAGAGTATGCTACTTCTTTGGAAACCTTTCATACACAGTTCCCAATAGGACTGCTGAAGGCTAGCCTTCACCCCAAATGCTGGACTCGGAGCTTGGCCTACGCCAGGGTAATCAGAGTTCTCCAGCTATTACTGGTGGAGGGGGCAGCTCTCCTCTCTGTGCAGGTGGAAGACCGTGTGGAAGAAAGCCTAGCCCTGCCCCCAAGACAGGCTTCTAGGATCATGGAGCCAACTGAGCTTATATGGATGGAGCTTGTGGGTAAAGTGAAGTGGTGTGTGAGTGTGTGTGTGTGTGTGAGAGAGAGAGAGAGAGGGGGGAGGGAGGGAGAGAGACAGGGAGGGAGGGAGGGAGGGAGGGAGAGAGAGAGAGAGAGAGAGAGAGAGAGAGAGAGAGAGAGAGACCATCCAAGCTTGTGTCTCCTCTACTCTTTGGTTGAGGAGACAAATAGTTCTGGTCTCCACATAAACTAATTTGTGATTCTTTGACTTCTGTCCAAAGAGTTCTTTTCTAGCAAATCCCCTAGATTTATTTTTTATAATTACTTGAGCAAACCAATAAAAATATGCACAGGAATAAACACACACACACACACACTGAAATGGTTAAAATTCTAAAAACTGACAATACCAAATTGTGAACTTTGGGGAGGGGGATGAGATTCTTATTTATCATTGGGAGAGAAGAGAATAAATGGGTAAAAGCAAAAGCCCTTTGGAGTGGTTTGGGCATGTAGCTCAGTTGGTAGAGTGCTTGTGTAGCATACAGGAAACCCTGGATTTGAACCCCAGTGCTGCTTAAATCCAGGCATAGTGGTAAATGGTGGTAAGCTTAGAATTGATGTAAAAGCAGGAGGATCAGAAGTTCGAGATCATCCTTGACAATATTGTGAATTCAGGGCTGGCCTTGACTATGTGAGATTCCCCCCTCAACCCGCCAAAAAAAAAAAATGGTGTGGCTGGAGAGAAGGCTTCATGGCTGTAGCATGTACTACTTTGACCTTCTACTCTGAGAATGCAGCATTGTTGCAGAAGTCCCAAATGCAGTTCCCAGTACCCATGCCAAGTGGCTCACAACTGCCTGTAATCCCAACTCCAGAGAATCCAGTGCCTTTGGCTTCCATGGGCATGTACGTGCACACACATAATTTTAAAATGTTAAAAATAAATATTTAAAAAACTACTTTAGGGGCTGGAGAGATGGCTCAGTGGTTAAGAACACTGACTGGTCTTCCAGAGAACCTGAGTTCAATTCCCAGCACACACAGAGCAGCTCACAATTGTCTGTAACTCCTTTTTCAGGAGATCCAACATCCTCATACAGACATACATGGATGCAAAATATCAGTATACATAAAATAAAAATAAATAAATTACAAAATAACTACTTTAGGCCCTCTTCTGACCTCCACTGTCACCAGGCACACATATGGTACAATAAAAGACATACAGGCAAAACATTCATATCTAGAAAATAAGATAAAAACATCAAAAAAAGATCTACAAGAATGTTTGGGGATGTAGCTCAGTGGTAGTGCATGTGCTTAGGTTCAATCAGTGGTAATATACGTGGACACACACACATTAACATATAAAAACAGTTTGTATAGTTTATAATATCTTGAACCCTGAAGCCACCAAAATGAGATGGAGTTTTAAAAATGGTGTTCAATGAGGAGGTATGAATTATAACCATGAAGCTGAATCCAAAAAAACATTAAATAGTGTCAAGAGTCTCCTGATATGGGACAGAAGAAAAGCAAAATTTTAAGGGCTATTATGTTACCACTTATAAACTCAGTTAATCTCACAAACTTTTGGTTTTATTTTGACTTTTTAACAGCTTTCCTTAAGGTATAAATATTATCTCAAAATGTATAAGATTAATATATATATATATAATATTGAACTTTTGTCACGATATTAATGGTCATATAGAGTACTAACTAATTCTAAAACAAGGTTTTATCTATCTTCCTGTACATTACTTTGGGTTTGAGTCTCTATCAGTTCTCTGCAGTGAACCATGACCACGCCTACCAGCGACCTTTGAAGTCCCCAAAAGAAGGATGGAGCCCCACAATGATGACTCCTCCAGGACTGTGATAACACCATTAAGCTGGAATACACCACCTAAAGATTGACTTTGAACTACAAACTTCTCAGAGCAATTTCAAGGTAGCTAGCTGAGATGATCCAGCCTCACAGACTACTCTAACCAGGAATTAAGACAAGTACTTTCCCATTATGCAGAGACTGGACAGTAAGTGATACAGCTACCTCTCCCAGGACTTGACAACCCAAATTTTTCTTTTCAGGATCCCCTAAAGATGCTGTCGCCCACAGATAGCAGGAAATAAATTTAAGAACATGACACCTACATTCCCAAGAAGTGGGGTGGGTGGTTTTTGGTTTTTCATTGGGTTATAAATATTTGTGATTGTTTAGGGAGATTGATTACAAGTTGTTATTGTTAATAGTCAGGAAAAAGACTAAACAAAGGAGAATAGATTCAGAGTTCCTGTTTTGAAAAAGAAAAAGATGATATAGATATGATAGGAAAAAAGGGTAGATTATTGAATCTACTTTCAAGAAAGCAACTACTAGTTTTAAATATTTTACATTGGATTGCATTTTTGTATACTGTATACAAGTTTTATATATTGATACAAATTTGAGACTAATTTTGTTAGAACACAGTATACATACGTTTATACTCTTGTTCAAGGTATTGTACCTATACAACTTTTTTAACAATGTAATGCAGATTTCTAGTTCTTGAAAGTTATTATTACCAACTATTTAGGATAATAAGAAATGCAGGCTAGTAATTAGTTACCTATTAATAATCAAACCTGAAGTCATATCTGGTATGTTTACAAGGTCAAACAGAGATATATTTTAAATAGATCATCTTCAAACACTTCAAAGTTATCAGAATATGACATTCAAGGTATTTTAATAACATAGGTTCTTTTTCTTATGACAATGAGACATGTCTGCTTCTGGCAGCACCAATCTACTTCAGCAAGGATAATGGGCATTGAAAAAACTCCACGGGGAGTTTATTTTCTTTGTGACAAAAGTAAGTCATTGAGCAAGAAAGTACTCTTGCCTCAATTGCTGATGGTATGCTGTCCAAATTGGATAAGCAAAATTCACAAAAGAGAATGACTACAAAACCTTGCCAAGACAAGGTGGGAAAGTCCTTCCAAAATCCTGTTTTGTCAAGGAATTCTTGAAGTTTGCATACAAATGGATGGAAATAGAAAACACTATCCTGAGTGAGGTAAACCAGACCCAAAAAGAGGAACATGGGATGTACTCACTCATATTTGGTTTCTAGCCATAAATAAAGGACAGTGAGCTTATAATTCACGATCCTAGAGAAGCTAAATTAGAAGGTGAATCCAAAGACAAACATATAGGCATCCTCCTGAATATTAACCTTCATCAGGCGATGAAAGGAGACAGAGACCCACATTGGAGCACCGGACAGAAATCTCAAGGTCCAAATCAGGAGCAGAAGGAGGGGGAGCATGAGCAAGGAACTCAGGACCGCGAGGGGTACACCCACACACTGAGACAATGGGGATGATCTTTCGGGAATTCACCAAGACCAGCTAGCCTGGGTCTGAAAAAGCATGGGATAAAACTGGACTTACATAGCAGACAATGAGGACTACTGAGAACTCAAGAACAATGGCAATGGGTTTTTGATCCTACTGCACATACTGGCTTTGGGGGAGCCTATGCAGTTTGGATGCTCAACTTACTAAACCTGGATGGAGGTGGGCGGTCCTTGGACTTCTCACAGGTCAGGGAACCCTGATTGCTCTTCAAGCTGATGAGGGAGAGGGACTTGATTGGGGGAGGGGGAGGGAAATGGGAGGCGGTGGTGGGGAGGAGGCAGAAATCCTTAATAAATAAATAAATTTAAAAAAAAGAAAAAAAATTTATCACTTAAAAATAAAAAAAAGAAAAATAAAAAAAAATCCTGTTTTGTAGAAAAGTCTGTCAAATATTCTAGGCCAATAGGCTGAATATGGATGCACCAACATTGCAGAGGAAACTTGGGTGACTGTTCAGGCAGCCATATGTTTCTGTCATTTCTCAATTTTTCTGGAGGTTAACTGTTTGCACTTCCTGCTTACTCAGTTAATAGTATTTACTTAGATAGTTAGAGTTACAGTTTTCTTTGTTTATCAGACACAGAAAAGAAACTCACTAAAGTGTACAAGGTTGAGAGATATCAAAGGATAGTTGGATGGAAATACAAGTTATGATAGAAAGCAAATTAGGTACAAGACTTTGGACTCCTCAAGATAGGATAGATGATGGAGCATTTTCTCTGAATTTGACAAATGCAAATGGACTAGACATTATTGATGTACTTATTGCCTTATATAGTATATATAGTTACTGTATATATATATATAGTTTTTCTTTTATTAGGTATAGCCTTCTTTTTATTTTAGACAAAAAAGGGGAAATGTAGTGATACTTTGTTTATGTTTTAACAGATTAAGTTTGCCTAAAGATCAGAGTGCAGAGATAAGCCACTAGAGGCCAGGGAAAGGTTGCACACACCTTTAATCCGAGGATTCGGAGGTAGAGGCAGAAAGATCTCTTTTAGTTCAGGGCCACCCTGGACTGCACAAGAGTGAATCTGTCTCAAAGAGAAACAGAGCTCACACAAAGGTGAGCACTTGGGCTCATACACCTTTAAACCCAGCACTAGGGAGCTGGAAACGGGAGTGATATGACTGGGTAGGGAGAGGAATATAAACCGGAAGGAGACAGGATTTCAGTGCAGTGTAAGGTTTGATGGAGACAGTTGTAGGCTGAGGAACGCCCTGCAGTTAGAGTACAAAGTCTGAGGACAGCATGGCCCCTTTGGTCTGAACATTGGTAGAGGCAAAAGGTTCTCTAGTGGCTGGCCACCCTGCTTCTCTGATCTCTCAGGCAAGCTTTATTTGTTAAAATACAAACAAATATCACTACAGAAGCCAGACCCAAGAAAGTACTTCCATGCTGTTATAATTCCATCTGTAGCAAGTTAACAAGATAACTGATCCACGGTGACAAAAGTCATAACCGTGGTTGTTTGGGAGAGAATACTGATTGAAAAGAGGCACCGGGGGCTTCCTGGGACAATTTAGGTATTTTGTATTGTACTCTGGGTGACAGTTAAACTGATCAATACCTGTGTCAAAACTCATCAGACTCCTCGTGTGTATGTTTTAGATAGACATGGCAACATGCTCAGCACTGGAAAACTGGAGGCAGGAGGATCAGGAGTTCGAGTCTAGTTGGCTGTCTAAAACCTTGTCTCAAACAAATTAGAAATAAGAAAGGACTCCATACATTTGAGTATATATAAATTATTGTCCAGTCTCAAAAACAAAGAGTATTCATGTAGTCATGTTTATAGCAAGGTTATTCTCAGTGGTGAAAGGATGGAGACAGCACAACTGTCCAAGAGTGGCTGTCTTAACAGAAAGTCCAAGAATCCAGCAGCTGTCCAGACTGTGAGGCTGGATGTCTCAGCAGGTCTTCAGGATACACGAGAATCCCCAAGAAGCAGACTCTAATGCCAGTGAAGGACTGGACTGATAGCGAAGGCAGGAGCGAGCCGGCAAAGAGCGACTCTTCTTGCTTTCACTTCCTTATATAGGCTGCCAGCAGAAGGCAGAGACTTCCGATTTGGCAAGATGATGGGAATTTGGAAACAAGTAGTAGAGAAGCCTGTACAACAATGTATGCATACTTAAATGGGATTGAAAGGGAAAATTCTAAGTTGTGTGTATTTTTACCATATTGGAAAAAGTACTAAAAAGCAGTTGCACAGGACAAGGTCAGCTTGCCTGTTTTTCACTTTGCTGGACGAGGACCCCAGAAGCAGTCCGCCCAATATCTTCTACCTATATTTCATTGCACAAGGGATGTCTTTTATACTAAAAACATATAGAGGACATAGCCTCATGATAAATATAGCTCTTTACCCATGACACCTCATGTGACAGCTAGTTTGGTTGTCAGCTTGGTCACATTTGGAATTAAGTAAAACTTAAAAATGGCTGAAAAAAAAATGTAGGGATTTTTACTTAATTGAATCATTTGAAGTGGAAAAAAATCACTTCTAATCAGAATCTTTGAGGTGAGAAGACATACCTTTAGTTCAGAACTTTTGAGGAGGGAAGATCCACCTCTAATCTGGGCCTGCTTTCTGCTTTTTTGGGATTCCAGTGTATCCTGAAGACCAGCTGAGACATCCAGCCTCATGGACTGAACAACAACTGGATTCTTGGACTTTCAGTTAAGACAATCACTCTTGGATTGGCTGGACTGCAGTCTGTAATTAATTCTAGTAAATTCCCATCGTGTGTGTGTGTGTGTGTGTGTGTGTGTGTGTGTGTTCTGTTACTCTAGAGAGCCCTGACTAATATACCTAGATATATTCTATATTCTCCTATGTTATTACAGTGTCTTGGGTTTGTTTGTTTATTTTTCATTGTAGGTTAATAATTTAAAAAAATCTTTCCAATCAGCTTCAGTTTGAATTAGAGTTTGGAACCATTACAGATTAAAAAGTGAGTTGATGGTACTACCACCAATTAAAAATTCTGAGCCCGTAGGACTTGACTTTGACCCAAAGTATCTTTTCCCCCATGTCCTAGAAGCTGCTTTCATTCAGATATAGAAGAAAAACATGCAAAACTGTCCCACAGACAGCTACTGGAAGACTGAAGACAGAGGCCTCCCTTCCAGAGGCTGAGTAAGAGCTGGGGAAATAGGTCATTCTTGCCTAAAGCATTTAGACAAGTGCTCGTCTGGTTATCCTGTATCTAGAGTCTACGGTGTGTGCCTTTGATGTGGCACCAGCTTCCCCAGTCAAAGCCTTTGCAACCTTGGCTTCCGAGAAGCCAGGAAATGAAGCAACTCAAGTTTGATGCAGGCTCGGGGCTCCATCTATGTGGTGGTGGCAAGATAGCACGAAAAGCTAGTGCGGAGGCTGGGGATGTGGCTTAGTGGTACAATGCTTGTCTAGCATGTGCAGGCCTTGGGTTTGATGCCTTCTACCACAAAAGAAAGAAAATAACAAGTGTGAAATCAAATGAATTTAAAAGTTGGTTCCAACATTCAACCGTGAAATTCTGAAAGTTGGCACAGTGACTAAGTTCTGTGTGTCTATTAGTAGTGGCAAGGAACTCGGTAACTGGATATGGCAGGCTGAGGTGGCCTGAGAGATCTCAGGTTCTGTATGTGCAGTCTGTCTTTCCATACCCTTGGAGTAGGGTTTTTTTTATTGATTTTTACTGAGCTCTACATTTTTCTCTGCTCCCCTCTCTGCCTCTCCCCTACTCTCTTCAACCCTCTCCCAAGGTCCCCATGCTCCCAATTTACCCAGGAGATCTTTTCTTTTTCTACTTTCTACTTCCCATGTAGATTAGATCTATGTATGTCTCTCTTAGTGTCCACATTGTTGTCCTAATTCTCTGGGATTGTGGTTTGTAGGCTGGTTTTCTTTGCTTTATGTTTAAAAACCACCTATGAGTAAATACATGTGATAATTGTCTTTCTGTGTCTGGGTTACCTCACTCAAAACAATGTTTTCTAGCTCCATCCATTTTCCTGAAAAATTCAAGATGTCATTATTTTTTTCTGCTGTGTAGTACTCCATTGTTTAAATGCACCACATTTTCTTTATCCATTCTTCGGTCGAGGGCATTTAGGTTATTTCCAGGTTCTGGCTATGACAAACAAAGCTGCTATGAACATAGTTGAGCACATGTCCTGGTGGCATGATTGAGCATCTTTTGGATATATACCCAAAAGTGTATTACTGGGTCTTGAGGAAGGTTGTTTCCTAATTTTCTGAGAAATCGCCACACTGACATCCAAAGGGGTTGTACAACCTTGCATTACCAGCAATGCAGAAGTGTTCCCCTTTCCCCACAACCTCTCCAGCATAAGTTGTCATCAGTGTTTTTGATCTTGGCCATTCTTACAGGTGTAAGATGGACTCTAAGAGTTGTTTTGATTTGCATTTCTCTGATAACTAAGGATGTTGAGCATTTCCTTAAGTGTCTTTCAGCCATTTTAGATTCTTCTGTTGAGAGTTCTCCGTTTAGGTCTGTACTCCATTTTTTTTATTGGATTGTGTGGTCTTTTGGTGTCCAATTTCTTGAGTTCTGTGTATATTTTGGAGATCAGACCTCTGTCTGATGTGGGGTTAGTGAAGATCTTTTCGCATTCTGTAGGCTGTCGTTTTGTCTTGTTGACTGTGTCCTTTGCTTTATAGAAGCTTTTCAGTTTCAGGAGGTCCCATTTATTGTTTGTCTCAGTGTCTGTGCTGCTGGGGTTATATTTAGGAAGTGGTTCCCTGTGCCAATGCGTTCAAGTGTACTTCCCACTTTCTCTTCTATAAAGTTCAGCATGGCTGGCTTTATGTTGAGGTCTTTGATCCATTTGGACTTGAGTTTTGTGCATGGCAATAGATATGGGTCTATTTTCATTTTTCTACATGTTGATATCCATTTATGCCAACACCACTTGTTAAATATGCTTTCTTTTTTCCATTTGATATTTTTGCTTCTTTATCAAAGATCAGGTATTCAAAGATGTGTGGATTGATATCCGGGTCTTCTATTCGGTTTCATTGCCTGTTCTTATACCAGTACCAGGCTGTTCTCAATACTGTATCTCTGTAGTAGAGTTTGAAGTCAGGGATTGTGATGCCTCCAGAAGTTCTTTTATTGTACAGGATTGTTTTGACTATCCTGGGTTTTCTGCTTTTCCAAATGAAGTTGAGTACTGTTCTTTTGAGGTCGTTGAAGAATTTTGCTGGGATTTTGATGGGCATTGCGTTGAATCTGTAGATTGCTTTCGGTAAGATTGCCATTTTTACTATATTAATTCTGCCTACCCAAGAGCATGGGAGGTCTTTCCACTTTCTGGTGTCTTTTTTAATTTCTTTCTTCAAAGATTTAAAGTTCTTGTCATACAAGTCTTCCACTTGTTTGGTTAGAGTTACTCTGAGATATTTTATGCCATTTGTGGCTATTGTGAAGAGTGTTGATTCTCTAATTTCTTCCCCAGCCCTTTTATCATCTGTGTACAGGAGGGCTACTGATTTTTTTTTTTAGTTAATCTTGTATCCTGCTACATTGCTGAAAGTGTTTATGAATGTAGAAGTTCCTTGGTAGAATTTTTGGGATCGCTTATGTAAACTATTCTATCATCAGCAATCAGTGAGAGTTTGATTTCTTCTTTTCCAATTTGTATCCCCTTGATCCCTTGGAGTAGTTTTTAAATGCTTATAACAAATCTCCACATTGGTGCACCTAAAATTATGTATTAGGGAAGCAAGACAAAGTTGAAAGGAATTAGTATTAATAATGTGATATAACTTGCATTTTTATACATGTGCATCAAATAGTACTTTAGGTATATATTAATGTTTTTTCCCCAGGTAGTTATTTGTAATATCAAGAAGAAACAAATATCTGATGATTCAAGACATTTTTTTTTAGTTGAGAAAGAGCATCATGTATCCCAAGCTGGCTTTGAACTCACTGTGTAGTTGAGTATGACCTTGAACTTCTGACCCTCCTACCTTGGATTTTCTAGTGCTAGGAACATAAGTAAGTGCCACCACACCTGGTTTATACAGGAAAGCACTCTGCCGACTAAGATACATCCCATCCCCAGCCCAAGGCATATTTTAAAAATCAGTCCTATAGTTTAAGAAAAATGGCAAAGAAATAGCAGAAACTTTTAAAAACTATAATGCTAGAGATCAGAGCCAGGGCCTTGCACAGTCTAGTCAAGTGCAATCCCCACCTCAGTCCATAAAAATGAAACAAAAAGAAACCTTTTAATTCCCCTTCCAAGGACATCCCGTCACTGTTGTCACCCTTCTCAAACTGTCTTGCTCCAGCCCAGGATACGTTCCCATGGGGATGCCTACCCTGCCAAGGCCCTGACAGCATTGCCTTCTGTGTAGACACTTGTTTCATCTGACTCAGACTCTGATCTTACACTGAGCCACCGCCACTACTTTACATCGCCTCACCCCACTCTGAAGCTGTCTTCCAACAGAGGGATGGGGACAGACCCTAGTACCCTGTGCTGAGCTATTCCCTTGAACAAATGTTCCCTTCTCTCTCCTTAGATTCAAAGGCTCCATCCTGGTCCTCATCACCACATGAAAATCTACCTCAGTTTGCTCGGTAGATGATCTTCCTTGTTTAACTATGTGGATCCTAATTTAAGTTATCTATAATTGTTTTGCTCTCATTTCTAGATTTATACAATCTGACATTTCATGACAGGCTATGTTTTCTGTATTCTTCAGTTTTTCATCCTGTAATTTCTTCACTGGCCGGACTTCACCATCAGATAACTTTCAAAAAGTGTTTCAGTATAAACTTTTAAGTGCTTGAAACTGATTTTTTTTGAAAAGGTGTATATAAGTGTATGTGTGTTTGTGTGTGTGTGTGTGTGTGTGTACTCATGTGTAGAGGTGCATATGCACACGTGTGTAGACTCTAGAAGTCAATTCTAGATGTCTCTGTCTTATTTTTTAGTATAGCATCTCTCATTGAACTTGCAATCACTGATTTCGCTAAATTGGCTGGCCAGCAGGCCCCAGGAATCCTCCTGGCTCTGCCTCCCTAGCGCTGGCACATGTTGTACCTGGCTTTTTATGTGGGTTGAGATCAAAACTCAAATCCTCGCGCTTGCATCAGGAGCACTTTACTGTCTGAGCTATCTCCCCAGCTCTGACATTGTGTTTTGTTTGCCTTTATACACAAGTGGAAATTTAGCTGGGTATAAAACTGTTGGATCATAATAGTTTCTCTTTTCAATGGTAAACATCACTGACTGTTACTGTGATTTAGGTTGGAACTCACCTTTACCTATTCCTACTATAAGTAACTGGTGTTTTCTGCCTATAACCCTAAAAGATTAGTTACTTAGCTCATGATATTCAGTCACTTCATATTTGTGACTGTCAAATTCTAATAGATGTAAGGATAATTATCATCACAGGAATGATCCAAGAATAGAGATCTTTATCCCCTTTGTTAGTTGAGGTCTTGGGTACTAAGAACCTGTGAGTTGCTTTTACTTTGTAAGCTTCTGTGAGTGTGACTGTGTAGGATATGATGAGGTAGACTGTGATACAAGATGCCTATTGTATAGCATGAAACCCCAAGTCAAACTACTACCCTTTGGGAGTTTGGCTGGGTATTTCCACAAATATCATCTCACCTGAGCTTGTTGACTGTTCGCCTTCCCTCATAGGAGAGGTCAGTTTGGGTCGTGGGACCCTCATCTGGGTATCCAGCTGCCCCCACCAACTGGCTGTATGCAATTCTGCCCTAATTCTGCACACAGAATGGGACTTGGGGGACGGGTTAGAAGATATAAGTGGGGCAGAACTAGGGGAGGGGGCTCCATCTAGGCAGCTATGGGAACTCCATTTCCACTGCCATATAAAGACTGTCCAGTGTGGTCTTTTGGAGGTGGAGCACCCACAATCCTGTAACTAACGTCTCACCCATTGCTTTGTAAGTAAGCCCAATGAACTCCATGTTCCATAAGTGAACTTTGATGAAAGTGTACCTGGGTTTGCTATTGGAACGGCAAAGAGGTAGAGGCAGCACAAACAAATGTAGCACACCTTTACACAGTTAATGTGGTATTCTGCAGCACAAACAAATGTAGCACACCTTTACACAGTTAACGTAGTATTCTGTAGCACACCTTTACACAGTTAAC
>NC_022014.1:22191290-22223060 GCF_000317375.1 Microtus ochrogaster | reverse complement strand
GTATTCTGCAGCACAAACAAATGTAGCACACCTTTACACAGTTAACGTAGTATTCTGTAGCACACCTTTACACAGTTAACGTGGTATTCTGTAGCACACCTTTACACAGTTAACGTGGTATTCTGCAGCACACACCTTTACACAGTTAACGTGGTATTCTGCAGCACACCTTTACACAGTTAGCGTAGTATTCTGTAGCACACCTTTACACAGTTAACATAGTATTCTGCAGCACAAACAAATGTAGCACACCTTTACACAGTTAGAGTATTCCACAACAGCGTCTTTCTAGTATCATACTGTAGAACTGTAAAACATGGATTTTTAAATTTCTCTAAAAAGTAATTTTTGGCAGCTGCCATCCAGCTTCTCTTTCTCAACTGCACCAACGGGTCCATTCACAGGATGTTCCCAGAGGCATTTTGGTTCAACATAGTTAAAGAAAAATTCATTCCTTATCTCCTAATGACTTTTTCTTCTTCTCAGTCCAGTAGTTGATTCTATGTCATTCCTTAGCCCGTGTACTGCTAGCTGTTGATGGTTCTGTCTTCCCTTTACCACGTTCGCTGGGACTTGTTCCTTTTTAGCCAATACCCTAACTCAGCCTCTTCCTATTGTGGACCTGGAATGCTGCCTTGCTGAGGTAATCCCTCTCCTCTTGTCCTCTTTGCCCTGCCTCCTCTCTTCTCTCAAACATAGACACAGAGCTATTCTGAGGCAGTGTTCTCCAAACCCTTGGTGAAGCATACTGTATCCATAAAAATGATTGAGCATAAATCTCTAGTATCATATATGTATTTTACATATTATATATTTCTAAATCATGTACCTGGATGGCTAAACATATACATTACAAAATAGGTGCACGTATATATGAACATGAAATTAAAAGGAAATAGAAAGTGAACACTCCCCTCTCCCCAGCACTGAGGAGTAAATCCAAGGCTTCTGATATTCTATCTCATTCTATCACATTGTCTCATTCTATCGCTGATCTATATACCCAGTCTGTTTTAATTTTCATTTTTCAGTTTTTAGAGGTTAAAACTATTTGTTCTTTCTATAATCGAGAAGCATCTGCTATTTTCACAACACACCGGCGTGCCAACTTGTGAGGCAGTAACTCACATGTACACTTCTAATTTCAGTTCATTTTTAAAAATAGGTCTTAACTGCCATCGTAGCTGAGAAGAATATTCTTAGTTACAAGCACCAAATGCACCCAAAGTGCTTTACTAAATCCCAGCCTTCCTTCCCCTACAGCAGTCTTGAAAAGTCGTCGTGAATTCAGCCAACAGTGAGGCCAGCATGTGCGCCCGTAAGTCCAGAACAGCAGTCTCTTGTTCTGCTGTTTGGTTTGGCAGTGCTGAACTGGAACCTAGGCAAGCATTCACCCACTGAGCTACACCCTCAGCCCTTCCAACTTTGAATTCACAGCAATTAGGAAGATAAAGAGGAGAACTAATGACGGTGTCCACTCGCAGCCATGGCGAGAGAAACATCCATTCCCAGGGCAACTTCAGTTTCCACAGTATAACACAGCCAAAGTCACTGTCACCTTCCTCCAGGCAGTGGAGGTCACAGAGCCCTCTTGCTGACTCAGGTTTACGCGTTATGTAGACTGCTGTCTAGTTGCTGTCAGGGCCCTCTTCTTCTTCCGTTCTCAGAGCCTACTACTCCATCTTCCTCAGCCGTACCTCTTCAGTGGATCACTTTTGTGCTTAAATAAATGAGGGTCACTTTTTGTTCCTTGATAGTAATAACCATCAAGGCTAAGCAAGGGTCAACTTTGCATTTTCCGTGTTACTAACACAGTGCGTGTGTGCCATAAAATTGAACAACAACAAAAAACCTTTAAAAGAATTCATTCCTAGGCTGGAGAGATGGCTCAGAGGTTAGTTAAGAGCACTGGCTGCTCTTCCAGAGGTCCTGAGTTCAATTCCCAGCAACCACATGGTGGCTCACAACCATCTATAATGAGATCTGATGCCCTCTTCTGGCATGCAGACATACATGCAGGTGGAACACTGTGCATGCAATAAATAAATAAATCTTTTTTTAAAAAAAAATTCATCCCTATATAATGGATTATTACAGCATCATAACTATATTAATACAGTTCTTAATGGTGAAAGACTGAAGTCTTTTCCTTAGAATAAGGAACAAGTGTTCCCTTTCGCAGCACATATACTAAAACAGAATGATACAGAAATTAGCATGGCCTCTGTGCACATTCATGAGGCCTTTCATATTTTAAAGCTGGATGTGGGGGCACATCCATCAGTCAGGGTAATTAAATGAGGAAAAAGAAACTAACAAAAGGCATCTAAATAAGAAAAAAAGATGTAACTACGTCTATTTGTAGATGATATGATCTGATCTGTAAATTGACAAGCTCAGATATCCTCTAAAAATCTAGAATAAGGCCGGGCGGTGGTGGCGCACACCTTTAATCCCAGCACTCGGGAGACAGAGGCAGGCGGATCTCTGTGAGTTTGAGACCAGCCTGGTCTACAGAGCTAGTTCCAGGACAGGCTCCAAAGCCACAGAGAAACCCTGTCTCAAAAAAACAAAAAAAAAAAAAAAAAAAAAAATCTAGAATAAGTTCAGCAAGGCTGCACAAAACAAGAGAACATGAGTTGTACTTTTTAAATGTTCTGTTTTGAGATAGGGCCTTCTTATGTAGCCCAGGCTAACTTTAAACTCTCAATCCTCCTGCTTCAGCCTCTAAAATGTAGGGATTATGGACCTGTACCACCACACTTAGCTTCAATGTATTTCTGTGCTCTCGACTCGTAGGATGAGAAAATGAAGAAGACAGCCATTTATAATGGCGTCCAAAAGAATAAGACGGTTAGGAATATATTTAACAAAAGAAGTACAAGATGTTTACATTGAAAAGCTTTGAAACCTCACTGAAAGAGACTGGGACCCAAACAGACAGTGTTCCCATGCTCATGATCAGAGAAATGACGGGATAGTGTTCACTCCAAACCTCTCTGTATCCAGTGCACCCTCTGCAAACGCCAGCAGCAGCTTAATGTTCGGCTGCTTCTTCTTACTCTTTTTTTTTTTCTTTCAAAAGTTTGTGCGTTGTTCCTACCATTTATAGAGAAGTGCAAGGCTCAAAATAGCCAAAACTATCTGGAAAATATGAAAACCTACCAAACCTATGAAAAAGCTCAGGTAATTGAGAGTTTGCTTCCCAAGCCCTCCATAAACTGGGCATGGTGTGCACACACGCAATCCCACCATTCAGGAGGTGGAAACAGGAGCGTCAGAAGTTGGAGGTCACCCTCAAATATTGGTAAATTTGAGGTCAGAGTGGGGTACGATCCCGGAGGAGAGAATGGCTGTAGCCTAGGGTAGATATCAGTGATCTGGAACTGTGTGTCCAGAAAGCCCTCCCAGTTCTTGTCAACCAATGTTCTTTCTTTCTTTCTTCTTTTATTTAATTGATTTTATTGAGTTATACATTTTTTTCTCTGCTCCTCTCCCTTCCTCCCCACTCCCCTTCAATCCTCTCCCATGTTCCCCATGCTTCCAATTTTTGTCAACCAATTTTTAACAAGGCTGTTAAAACCACTAAGGGGAAAGAATTACCCTTTGAATAAATGGTGCTGGGTCAACTGGATGGTAACTTGCAAAATAATGAACTTGAACCATCTCATGTTATATACAACCAAATGGATCACAGTTCTGAAGCCATAAAACTCTCAGAAGAAGACATAGGAATAAAGCTCTGTGGTGGTGAACAAGAGAATAATGCCTTGGATGTGTCCTCAGAAAATAGGTTTAGTCTCACAAATCCGTAGCAATGGCCAGTGGGAAGTGGAAGAAAGATCAGGAGTTCAAGGTCATCCTCAGCTACTTGGCAAGCCTAAAACCAGCCTGGCTACAGGAAACTTGGTCTCAAAATGAAAATTAGAACAGGGCTTAGGAGGGATAGGGTCCAGTGATAAGGTTGTTTGTTGTGCGAGCATTAGGACCTCAGTTTGGAATCTCAGAATCCACATAAAAATCCAGGAATGCTGGCAACCAGAATGCTGTGAGGGTGGAAACAGCACACACACCACACACATACAAACCCACTAAAGCCACACAACAGCTGAACCTTTAAAACGTGTGTGTGTGTGTGTGTGTGTGTGTGTGTGTGTGTACAAGGATGGACTCACATGCCACCACTCACATGTGAAGGTCAGAAACAGTTGCAGGAGTCCTTTCTTTCCGTGTGGATTCTGGTGAACCAACTTGGGTTGTCAGGCTTGCAACCACCTTAACCCACTGAGATATCTTGCCAGCCCTCTGTTTTATTTTGTATTTTAAATTATGTATGTGTGCGGGGGAGGGGTGTGAGTGCAAACATTTGCAGAGGACAGAGGGCGCCAGAGCCCCTGGAACTGGAGTTACAGGTGGTGTGGACACCTGACAAAGGAGGAGAACTTGGATTCTCTGGGAGCCGTGTGTGTTCTTGACCTCTGAGTTAGCTCTGTGTCACCCTTCTCCTAAAAAACAGTCAGTTGGGTGTGGTGGCCCGTGCCCTTAATCCCAGCACTCAGGAGGCAGAGGCAGGCCAATCTCTGTGAGTTTGAGGTCAGCCTGGTCTATGTGAATTCCAGAACACCCATGGCTACATAGGAGACCCTGACTTTTTAAAAGTAAGTTCCTGTTGGACAGCTTGAGCGTCACGGGCTTCAGGTGTCTCAGTTTTCCTTGTAGGCAGGGACTATACGCATGCAACACCTCACTCTACTTGGCTTAGACTTCCTTACAATTAAAAATGTTTGTTCCATAGAGAGTACTAGAAAGAAATTAAAAGGCAACCTACAAACTGATGGAAAACATTTGCATATCATATATATGATAAGGGACATATAAATTGCATATATAAAGACACTCATGATTCCATTTAAATGCCCAGTTAAAAAACAGGCAAAGGATTTAAACAGAGATTTTTCTATAAAGAAAAATAATGCCGGGCGATGGTGGCGCACGCCTTTAATCCCAGCACTCGGGAGGCAGAGGCAGGCGGATCTCTGTGAGTTCGAGACCAGCCTGGTCAACAGAGCCAGTTCCAGGACAGGCTCCAAAGCCACAAAGAAACCCTGTCTCGAAAAACCAAAAATAAATAAATAAATAAATAAATAAATAAATAAATAAATAAATAATATACAAATGACCAATAAGCCCATGAAAAGATAGTCAGTACTATTATCCACTGAAGAAAAGCAAATGAAAACCACCTTGAGAACAGCAGTGTTAATGCTGTGGAGTAGATTGTAGCGTTTGCAACCAGGACTTGTGAATGGAGAAAAAAATAGCAACCAACCAAACAAAGAGAAATTGAGCTGTGACTGTTCCAGGGTGAACTATACTTCAGTGAACTCTCATTCAGTAAAGCTATTACGACCCCCTGCACACCACACACACACACACACACACACACACACACACACACACACGTACTGAGATGTCACTTTTCGCTTGTTAGATTGGTGGAAAAATTGCAACTCCAATACATTGATGATGTGATAAAAATAGTTCCACTTTAGAAAACTGGGACTTAGGGCTGGGTGGTGGTGGCACACGCCTTTAATCCCAGCACTCGGGAGGCAGAGGCAGGCGGATCTCTGTGAGCTTGAGGCCAGCCTGGTCTACAAGAGCTAGTTCCAGGACAGTGAGGGCTGTTACACAGAGAAACCCTGTCTTGAAAAACAAAACAAAAAATCCACCATTTTGCAGGTTATGCTCACCTAAAATGTTCAGGTATGCAACCAAAGAGCCAGGAAGTCAATTAGCAGCTTTGGAAAACTTGGAGGAGATAAGGAGTGGCTGCTGAGGATCTCTTCTGGGGCAGTGAAAACGTTCTGAAATTAGACACTAGTGACAGCGGTACAGCTCTGTGAATACACCAAACAGCACAGGACTGCAGTTTCTAAAAGTTTGTTGTTTTGCCCTCATGCACGTGTGCACACCTTGTATGTGTCTGGTGTTCATGAAGGTCAGGAGAGGGCGTCACATTCCCTGGAAATGGAGTTCTAGATGGTTGTGAGCTGCAATGCGGGTGCTGGGAACCAAACTTGGTCCTCTGCAAAAGCAAATACTCGTAACCTCTGTGGCATCTCTCTAGCCCTACAAAACTGTAATTTTAAAGGGTCGGTTTTATATGAATGGTATATCAAACCTGTTATTAAAGTTTTTATAAAATCATAGCTATCATAATGCAAAAGTCACACAACAGAATAGCATTCTAAAACCAAATAGTAAAGAGGATGTTGTTAAAATGAAATGTGACTCCATATAAGGATATAAAAATGTGATTGTTATGCAGAAGTAGGCAATAAAAACCCAGTACAGATAACAGAAGGATGGTGTGAACAAACAGTTGCACTTCCCTGTGTGTTGCATCGCTGTTATTGGGCTAGTCGATGTCCACAGAGCTGGAAAAACATTATTTGAGGGTATCTAGGAGATGCTCTTCTGGAAAAGTTTTAATCAGTAGACCAAGTGAAAAAGACCAGCCATCCTCAGTCCCCACCATCATCCAGGTGACCATCGTCCAACCCAGTGAGGAAACAAAGGCAGCCAAGGCCCCCATCTTCTCTGTTTGGGCTGCACCATACCCCTCCTCCTTGCTTGCACCAGGCTCTTCTGCTTTTCAGGCCCTTGGACTCAGAATGGTTATAGTACCAGTTTTCCTGGGTTTCAGCTTGCAGGTAACAGATGGTGGGACTTGGTGGCCTTCATGGGATATGAGCCAATCCCGGAAGTCTCATCACGGACAGATAAAGATAGACAGGAACATAGACTGAAACTACTAGTTCTATGTCTCTGGAGAACCCTGGCAGATATACTAGGCTCAAAATTTATTTGTCCTTATTTCTGAATATATATTGTTAAATTTTAATATGAGCATGAAGCTATCTATATTTCTCTTTCCTTTCCTTTCCTTTCCTTCTTTTGGGGGGGGAGGGGGAGCAGAAGGGGTTTTGAGATAGAGTCTCTCTGTGTAATAGTCCTAGCTGTCCTGGAACTCACTTTGAACACCAGGTTGGCCTTGAACTCAGAGAGGTCTTCTTTCCTTTGCCTCCCAAGTGCAGGG
This sequence comes from Microtus ochrogaster, assembly GCF_000317375.1. NCBI lineage: Eukaryota > Metazoa > Chordata > Mammalia > Rodentia > Cricetidae > Microtus > Microtus ochrogaster. Next base: position 22,215,958 of record NC_022014.1, on the reverse strand, counting down.
ATTAAAGGAGTGCACCACCACCACTTGGGCTCTCCTTTGTTTCTTATTCTTTTATCTTTGTGCTGAAGATAGAGCCCAGGTTTTTGTTTTTGTTTTCTACTGAGCTATACCCCAGGTGCCACCGTGGCTGTTCATCTTGGTTTGTTTGTTTTTGTTTTACTGTCATTTTCAAACAAACCACAGAGACTTGTCTAGTGTGGAAATGTTTTTTCCCCTCCTAGAACAAGATCTTGCTTTCCAAAGAATTCTTCTAACTAATGGACTTAGTAAATACCAAAACCACTGGAACATCACTGATATCTGATTCTATTAAGACAAAACAAGGCTGTAAATCGGTCTATTGTTGAAATGGCATAAGTCTGTTTACAAAGCAGACAGGACTCATGTGTGAGGAGAAAGTGAACCGAAGTCTTTTATGACAGTCTCAGCTGTTGCATCAGTTTAACAGCTCACAGGGTGAAGGCACCGAGAACATACAGGAACAAACAAACCCAGTTCCTCTACTCTTACTCAACAGTCAACTGAAGAAAGAGTTGTGTGATCACATATTTGGGTTTTCTCTCACAGACACCAAGCAAATGTTCCTTCCTGTAACAGACATTCTCTGGTTCTGCTGTGCTCCCGCTGGCAGACCACACTCACTGCTCACGGGCTCAGTCCCCCATGCTGCTACCCTCCCCCACTGCAGCGCCTATTCCCACGCTGTTGCATTTGTGATGCAGACTTTAAGGAAGAGCTCCTAGCCTCATTCTCATCTTTGGTTCATCCTCTGAAGTAGCTCCTAGAACTCAGGAAAACAGTGAGGATGACTGGTTCACTGCAGAACTACCTCGTGGTGCAGTGACCTGTTGATTCACGTTCGTAATCCCAGTGCTTGGGAGGCAGGAGCATTGCCATGAGTTGGAGGTTAGCTTGGGCTACATAATAAGTTCCATGCCAGTCCGGGCTACAGAGTGAGACTCTGCCTCAAAAGCAAATAAACAGGGGTGGGAGAGATAGCTCTGTGATTAAGAGCACTGGCTGCTCTTGCGGAGGACCAGGGTTTGTTTCTTAGCACCCACATGACAGTTCACAACTGTTTGTAACTCCAGCTCCAGTATATCCTGGCTTCTAAGGGCATCTGCACACACATGTACATACTCATACATAGATGCATACATGTGCACACATTTTAAAACTGATGAAAATATTAAGTAAAACAAATAAATACATAAAAATTAAAATGAAGGGGGCTGGAGAGATGGCTCAGAGGTTAACAGCATTGCCTGCTCTTCCAAAGGTCCTGAGTTCAATTCCCAGCAACCACATGGTGGCTCACAACCATCTGTAATGAGGTCTGGTGCCCTCTTCTGGCCTGCAGGCATACACACAGACAGAATATTGTATACATGGGGGCTGGAGAAATGGCTCAGTGGTTTAAGAGCATTGCCTACTCTTCCAAAGGTCCTGAGTTCAATTCCCAGCAACCACATGGTGGCTCACAACACCTCTGTAATGAGGTCTGGTGCCCGCTTCTGACCTACAGATATACACACAGACAGAATATTGTATACATAATAAATAAATAAATAAATATTTAAAAAAGAATATTGTATACATAATAAATAAATAAATATTTTTTTAAAAAATTAAAATGAAGGGGCCATTGAGGTAGTAAGATGTGATTGCCTCACAGAATAAGGTACCGAGCCATGTGGCTAATTACATAGAAAAGAATAATAGGCTAATATGTTATAAGAGTTAATAAGAAGCCTGAGCAAATGGACCAATCAGTTTATAACTAAAAAAAAAGTTTCTAAAGCCACTTTACGATTTTTCTGTTATTCCCAGGAGAATATAGTATCAATTTTGTTTTTTTTTTGTTTGTTTAAGTTCAAATGCTAAATTTATTCTGTTCAAATCTAGCTAGATCATAGCCCAAGCAGCCCTACTACTTCCTACAGCAAACACTGACAGAGTTCCACTGGCCTTGGGTAAGAACTCAAGATGTGCAGTTGGCTGGCTGTGTGGGGAAATTGGCAGAGAGCCGCATGCCCCTACTGAGCCACAGGGATGCGTCTGGGTAGAAGGCAGAGTAAGGGCTAATCCTTATGGTTTCAACATGTGGAGCCCCATGGGAAGCTGTTGATTCCTGCTATCTGTCCTGAGTGCTGCCTGAGTCCAAAGGCCTGAGATCCACAGAGGCAGTGTGTGCCTTTAAGAACAAAGAGTGTGAGGGGCTGGGGATGAGGAAGTACAATAAAAAACAAGAGATGCTTTTCTACTGCTGGAAGTAGGTGGAGAAAGGATAAAGACAAGAAATCTGTATTGAGGCACGGATGTGAACAGTGTTTGCTTTGTGTGCACAGTACTAGCCAGGGGCTCCTGACAAACAAAGCCCTGCCTGATTTCTTTTCTCCTCTGGTCCTGTGCTGTTAGTGTAACCCACACTCAGGCTTATGCCAGGGCTGTGTTCGCCTCCCATCCTCCTTTTCACGGCGTGCCAAGAACACACAGATGGCATTTGCAGGATTCAACAATAGCAGAGGTGTACCCAAGGTGCCTACCAGTTTCTTAGGCCCAAAGAATTCTTATTGTATGAAGCAGGTCCTGTATTGTAGAAAGGTCAGGAGAGCACTTTAGGTAACAGGAGACTGTTAGTAAAAATCTGAGCTTTTTAAAATTAAAAACTGTGCTTGTATGTGTGTGTGTGTGTGCTGTGCATGTGTTACGTGGGAAGGTAGAAGTCAGAGGAGTTTGTCCATAACTTTTCCCATGTGTGTTCCAGGGACCAAACTCAAGTCATCAGGCTTGAAGACTGTACCCCTACTCACTGATGTAACTCCCTGACCCTTACCAGGGGGGGAGGTTGTGCATGCTTAGCCTGTGCTTTTCTGCTGAACTCAATGCCCAGCCCCTGAGCTGTGGGCATATGCTGATATCTCAATGCTTATGAACTATACTTAATGCAGTGCTGGGAATTGAACCCAGGACCTTATGAATGCTAAGGAAACACTCTACCACTGAGCTATATCCGCAATCGTATCACCTGACCTTACTTTAATAACTTAAGTAGGGCTCCCTCCATTTTCTTCTTTCTGTTCTTCCTTGGGATGTGCTAGTCCAAAATCCATTTCCCCTATGCATTGTTGTAAAACATGTTTCCCCTAATTACACAGAGGAGCTCTGGCCCAGGATTGCTCGGGGTGCGATGTTGAGTGTAGTGTGGAAGGGCATGGCCCTCAAGTCAGGCAGATTGGCTCAGAAACCAAGATAAGAGTCCAGAGATATTATCTGTAGCCGTGGAAAAAGAAACAAAGGTGTAAACGGCATCACAGAGAAGTGATAAACCTTGGCAAAACCTTGAAGCAGTTGAGGACATAAAAGGGAAACATGGTTAATATATAAGTGAGTAAAAATATTATTAGGGTTCGCAGTGTGGCTTAGAGGCACTGGGTTCAAACCCCAGCCCAGATGGGAGGGACGGTGTGTTTTCAACAGATATTTACCATGTGCCAAACACTGTTCTAGATATAAATACGCCAAGAACACAAAACAAAGTGACTGTACTTGTCATTACGGTAACAAATCTCGACGACAGTGATGACATGCCTTGGGGAGCAGGTTTAGAAGAGGGAAGCCATGGCCAGAGGTGTGGCCTGGGATTGTTTTTCCTCACTAGTCCTGCTGTGCACCTTGATTTAAAGTTTTAAACATTTTAAATTATTAACTATGTATGAGCTGTATGGTAGGTTTTTTAAAAATATTTATTTATTATGTATACAATATTCTGTCTGCATGTATGCCTGAAGGCCAGAAGAAGGCACCAGACCTCATTACAGATGGTTGTGAGCCACCATGTGGTTGCTGGGAATTGAACTCAGGACCTTTGGAAGAGTAGGCAATGCTCTTAAACGCTGAGCCATCTCTCCAGCCCCTGTATTTTTTTGTTCTTTTTCTAGTTTATCGAGACAGCATCTCACTTCATTGCTTAGACTAGCCTTGTCTAAGCCTCCCAAGTGTGGGGTTTACAGGGGTGTACCATCACACCCAGTGCCCCCAGGGGTATATCATCACACCCAGTGTCCTCCCACCCCTCTGTGTGTGTGTGTGTGTGTGTGTGTGTGTGTGTGTTACTGATGACTAAACTCTGAACTTAGGGACAAGTATTCTACCACCAAGTACCTCTGGCACCTCAAATTATTTATTATAGGAGAACTTGGTAGGAAGTAGGCATGTGGGTGACCTCTCCCTCCTGTATATCTCTCCATGGTATGTCTTGCAGCTAATGGTCTTCACACTGAGACCTCCATCATCAGGGTGACTTCTCTTTGCCTGTTTCTCTCTATCTGATGCAAATAAGCTCATGTAAAATTTCCCCGGTGTCCTAAAAGGACAGGATTTCATTATGGGACCTCTGGAAGGACCTCCAGCTTCTTGGAAAAACACTGGTCAGGGCACAGGATGGAGCTTGGTAAATCACGTGTCTACCAGGGTGAATGAAGCTGGATGGCACAGTCTCTACCATTGCAAAGGTGCCCAGACAGACACCGAATCATGATACAGCGTACATCTGGATTGTACTGTGCAGTTGTTGATGGCAGCTGTACTGCTCACTCCTGGAAAGAAAGGGTAATTTGCTGTCCTGGCTGCATCCTTGCCCCAGGTTTCACAAGAAGGCATTTAATCCCTAAGGGAAGGAGGGCCTCCAAATGAGGCGCAAGAACAATTATGTGTTATAAAAGAAAGAAAAGAGATAACTGTCTGGAATCAGGATGTAATTAACAGGAAAATACTTAAAATATCTGCATAACAGAACAAGGAAGATTGCCAGGGACCATTGGCAGGTCTCCTCAGTGAGCCCATATATAGACAAACACAGAGGCTGCAGGCAGTTGGTGTGGTACGTGTGTTAGGGGTGGCACAATGATGCTCTGGTAGTGTCTGACAGCTCCGGACAGGAGAGTCTGGATTTGCAGTGGTTGCCAATTTCAATTATATAAATATTTCCACCTTGGTCAATTTCAAGCTACCCGATTGAAGTTGCTGGATGTGGAGCTGGGAGAGAAGCAGTCAGTTCTCAGCAGTGCCTGGGAGTGTCAAAACCCAGGTTCCTCATGTCATCTGCCCTTAGCCTTATGGGTACTGCTTGAACTTTTATCCCAGAACCCATCACATCTCCCAAATAAAACTGTCTATCTCGATATGGAACTGTACCAAGAGTCATGCTGGCTTCCCAGATGTCCTAGGTCTCTCCAGAGATGAATAAAGCACTGAAGGTCCGGGTACAAAGGAAGTAAAGACGCAGGAGAGCTGAAGACAGGTGTTTACTGATGCAGAAGCAGAGAGCACCCTGCCAGGAAGGGTGGGGTTTCCAGAGCCGGCAGAACATTTAGTGGGCGCTAGACTGGCCTTTTATTAGGACCCTCTCCTCTTGTGATCCTCTTTTCTCTCTCACCGCCCCCCGACCCCGCCGCTCCTACTTCAGCTCCTAAGCCCGGGGAGACGCGAAAGGCAGCAATTCCGCTGCAGAGCAGTTCAGCTGTTATGGGGGAATGTTAGCACTTCCCCTCCAGCCCCTCCTGCCATGGGCTCTTCCCCAAGAACTCACAGAACCAGGGCCATTTGCCCACAACACAGTATACCAAATTCTAAAATGACAAGTTTTGCCAAAGGAGATTACTGGCAGGGCAGCCAGTGAACTCAGGTTTCAAATCCACTTCTGGGAGGGGGGGATTTGGGGCTGTTTATATCCTCAGGTGTGGGGAAAGGTGAGAGGCGGCTATCCTCCTCTCTGAGAACTGATAAAGCAGGTATTCAGGAACTGTGAGCAGGTGGTTTCCTGCTACCCTGTCATTTGTCTCTTTGCAAAGTTCACAGCACAGGAATTCTGGGACTGTCCTTTCGGTGTTGGTTTTTTTTTTTTTTTTTTTTTCTCCTTTCCAAAATCGACACAATGGTTGGCAAGACCACTGTTTATTCAGAAAGCAGCTAACAGGATGCTGTAGACCTGTCTGTTAAGATTCAGGCAAACTACTACCAGCCACAGGAACCTTTAGACCAGCAGGAGGAAGGACCCCTCACCTCTGACTGCCGGCGGTTTTTGGCCCTTGAATGAACCCTCCTACCCCAACAGGGAACCCTCCCTTGTTAGTCTTGAGGCGGGTGCTTTCCTTTGGAACTCCTGGCCTCTTTTCTCTCTCTCTTTAAATCCTCTGTACTGGAGCCAGTGGGGCTAAAAGCCAGGTCCTGTGGGGCTTGATGCTTATGTGGAGAGGCCCCTTTAAGCAAAAGAGTACAAAATTACAAATATTCAGCGACTAGTGCTCGGGGCCCGGGGCTGGAGCTCCACCCACTTCCACGAGGCAGTTCTGGGAAGGAGACTGTTTACAGGTGGGGACTAGCTCATCAGGAGGTGCCGCCCCACCTCCTCTTCCTCTCCCCCTTTGGATAAGGAAGTCTTAGAATGCTCTTTCCATTTCTCTCAAGACTGATACTAGAAGACATTGTTCCCTCCTTTTATTCTGCATTGCTCCTTCTGTGTCCTAGCCTCCACTCCCGAAATCCCCAGCCCCCTCCCCCATCTCCTTTCCCACTCCACCCCTCCCCTCTTTGAGCCGACTAGACCAGTCCGGCCAGTGCCAGAGACCTGTGAGGAAGAACCAATGTGGGTAAGAAGTGACCTCTAGTGGTCAGTCGCAAAGGTCACCGGTGTACTATGGCTCTTACCAGTGCCCGCCCTCAAGTGGAGGAAGAGTGTTGCTGGTGGCCAAAGCAGGTTTTGAGTTGGAGGCCAGCCTGAGTTGCGCAGTAAGATCCTCTGTCAAAGATAAGATAAAGGCCGGGAGATGCTTCAGTGGGTAAAGCGCTTGATGTACAAGTGAGAGGACCTAAGTTTAGACCCCCAGTACCCAGGTCAAAACCAGGGGTGAAGAATGCGCCTGGCACTCAAAGGTTGGGTGGGTGGGGAGGCAGGCATCTCTGGGGACTCTTTGACTAGCTTGTCTAGCTAGTGATTGTGAGCTCCAGATTCAGCAAGAAATGCTGTTTAACAGCAATAGCGTGAAGCTTGGCGTAGTGATGTACACATTTGATCCCAGCACAGGGAGTTGGGGGTTGGGACAAGACAAGAGGATCTCTGAGTTTGAGGTCAGCCTGGTTTACACAGTGAGTTCTAGGCTAGTTGTGGCTACAGAGGGAGACCTTATCTTAAAAACAAAACAAAACAAAACAAAACAAACAGGTGAAGAATGATAAAGACGTCTGGTATTAAAACCCAGCGTCTATCCGTGCATGCACGCATGTGCGCGCACACACACATATCAAAGAGAGAGAGAGAGAGAGATGATTAAAAGGAGACTGGCGTGGTTACTACTATGTTATCTACTTTGGGGACAGGGGACATGCATTGTGGGAACATTTGCAGTTGGGTTTCTGGGTTTCTAGTATTGTTGTTTGTTGGTCTTGTTTTGGTTTTGGTTTTATATCGCCGATAAAACCAAGGACCTTATGCATGCTAGGCGAGCTCCCTGCCACTGAGCCACAGCCACTGCATCGTCTTAGTTCTATCATCTTTAACCCAAAGCCCACTAAGCTTAGTATCCTTACGAATGAAACGGTAACCATCATGGGCACCTTCTAAAAGGAGGCAAAGATGGGTTGAAAGAGCATGCGTTAGGTGTAAGGAGAGGGTCAGCAAGTGATTGGTACTCTATAAAAATCACTTCTCAGTCCTTCCTTGGATCCAAAATGTATAGAGGGGGAAGAAGGAAGAAAGGGATAGGACCGATGGGGGAGACTGAGTTTGGATTTTAGTATAGGTAGGCTGTGGAGGGTAAGGTGACGTCTAAGTCTGTTCAGCCCAGGATGAGAGAGCATCTCCCAGGAAACTGTACACACATACACGCAGACTCCCTCACACAAACCTTCACACGTGTACACACAGCCTACAGGTCTGGCTGGCAGTTTTCCCAGAGCTCTAAACTCGTTTGTAGTAGTTCGAGAAGTCACGCTAGGAAACAACGAGACGGCTCAGCATATTAAGGTACTTGCTACCAAGCCTCAAGACCCGAGTTCAATCCCCAGCTACACATGGTACAAGGAGAAATCGTTTCACCTTCACACGTGAGCCATGGCACATGCATGCCATCCCCCAAGAAAAATAAATGTAATTTTTTTAATTAAAGAAAAATTAAATACATCTGAGAAATATGTGCAGAGGGCAGTTTTCAATGGATTCTGACCCCAGTTGGTCACTACAGAGGTGTGCCCCTTTAGACAAGTCCCTTTCCTTATCTCTCTCTCTCTCTCTCTCTCTCTCTCTCTCTCTCTCTCTCTCTCTCTTTTCTCTCTCCCTCTCTCTCCCTTTTAAAAGACAAGGGAGGAGCTGAGGGCGGGGCTCAGTCGCTCAAACACTTGCCTAACCCTGGGTTTGATCCCCAGCAGGGCATAAACCAGGCTTGGCAGCCCACACCTGTGATCCCAACACGTAGGAGCCTGAGGCAGGAGGATCAGAAGTTGACACTGTGCTCACCTCAGCAGCGTATGTACAAAACCCGGAACAATACAGAGAAAATTAGCCTGGCACCTGCGCAAGGATGACTTGCAAATTTGTGAACCGTTCCATATATTTTTAAAGGGAGTTTACAGTGATTCTTAGTAACGCAGTGAGAAAGAGGTCAACCTGAGTTACATGCAACTGGGTCTCAAAAAACAAGTGAAGAGGGCCTGGAGAGATGGCTTCGCAGTAAAGAGCACTGGCTACTCTTCCAGAGGATCTGGGTTCTGTACACAGAACTCATATGGTGGCTTGTAGCTGTGGGTAGTTCCAACCCCAGGGATCTATCACCTTCTTCTGGCCTCCTTGGGCACTGTATGCATGTGGTACCTAGACGTCCATGCAGACAAAATACCCTTACACATAGAGTATAAAATAATAGCAATTTTTTTTTAAAAAAGGTGAAGGTTAAACTGATGTAAAGTTGCCTGATGCAGGATAAGAAACTTAACTATATTTGTATTTCAGAGAAACAATGATTTTTTTTTAAAGTATTAGTGTATACCAAGTGTTGACCTTGTGAATTAGCACATTAATCATTATACTGGACATACCTGCATTTTAAAAGTATTATTTACCGGGGCTGGAGAGATGGCTCAGTGATTAAGAGCGTTGCCTGCTCTTCCAGAGGTCCTGAGTTCAATTCCCGGCAACCACATGGTGGCTCACAACCATCTGTAATGAGGTCTGGTGCCCTCTTCTGGCCTGCAGACATACACACAGACAGAATATTGTATACATAATAAATAAATAAATAAATAAATAAATAAATAAATAAATAAATAATTTAAAAGATTTTAAAAAAAGTATTATTTACCTAAAATTTAAATTCGGTGGGGTGTGTTCTGTATTTTTCACTGGCTAAATCTGGAAACCCTACACATGGTTTCTTTGGTCTTTTTTTTCTTTTTTTTAAATGTTGTTTTTTTTAATATTTATTTATTATGTATACAATATTCTGTCTGTGTGTATGCCTTTAGGCCAGAAGAGGGCACCAGACCCCATTATAGATGGTTGTGAGCCACCATGTGGTTGCTGGGAATTGAACTCAGGACCTCTGGAAGAACAGGCAATGCTCTTAACCTCTGAGCCATCTCTCCAGCCCGGTCTTTTTTTTTTTTCTTATTGATTTATTTATTTTTTATTTTATGTGTTTGAATGTTTTTCCTCCACTTATGTTTGTGCACCATGTACATGCCTGGTGCCACAGAGGCCAAAGAGGGCACTGGATCCATTAGAACTAGAATTGCAGACCATTGTAAGCCACCATGTGGGTGTTGGGCACGGAATCTGAGCCTCAAGTTCTCGTTTTCTGCATTGTTATTGTTGGTTATTGGTCTTAGGGCCTGAACCAAGGGCCTCCCAACGACTAAACTTTTTCTCTAATCCCACTGAACAACAGCTCTGTGGCAATTCAGGCCTTGATTCAAGGGCTATAGTTTTTATGATGAGGAGCCCTAATGACAGGGATGGAGAGTTGCTTAAGCTAGAAATTCTGGAGGTCATATGACTTTTTTTTTTCACTACAGGGGCCTGAAGCAGGGCCTGGCTAGGCAGGTCCTCTATCACTGACCTGCATGCCCAGCCCTTCATTTTCATTTTCAGACAGGACTTTGCTAACTTGCCTAAACTGGCCTTGAACTCACCATGTCCTCCAGGCTGGCCTCAGCCTCAGGTAGCAGGGCTCATAGATGTACATCACTCCTGTGACTAACTTAAAGCAGTTTAGTGAGCCCTGTTGGATTCTGGGTAGAAAGGGTAACACACTGGGTCCCTGTGTTGGTCCAAAAGCTGCTCTCTGGTCACTAGAATGTGACTGCCAGATTCCTTGCTTCTCTGTCTTGCTACAGACATCAGTGGCATCCCCAGGGATTTGTCTAGGCCACCCTCTTGACCTGCGACCCTGTTGCTGTGGACCTACAGCATAGCCCTGAATCTAACATCCATGCCATGGCAGGGCACCAACTCACACCTCTAATTGGTTCTGGAACAAACATCCTGCCGACCCTTCCTCCTGCTCATGTCTTTGAGTGTCTGCCACACAGCGGAGGCTGTACCAGATCCTCCTCTTTGGTAAGGGTTTTCATCTTGTCACACTGATCTAGACCTCGTTCTATAGTCCATGGCTCTCAAGAGATTCAAAAGCCACTGTGTCAGAGATACCTGAGACGCTTGTTCAAGTAAGACTCCCGCGTCTCTTCAGAGCTGACAAAGGAAAAGTGCCTAGAGATGTTCCTGAGTGAGTGTGTATGTATGAGCGTGGGTGTAATATGTGGATGGGAAGGTGTGGGGGACATGTATGTGTATGTTTGTATGTGTGCACGTGTGTGTGCATGTATGTATGGGGGCATATATGTGTGTGTGCCTGGGGTATATAAATGTGTGAGAGAGTGTTTATGTATGTAGGGAATATATGTGTCTGTGTAAGTGTGTGTGTATCACTGAGGATTGTGCTAAGTGCATACTTTCTAGTGATAAGCCACACTTCTGCCCACCCCAACCCCGTAATACTCACCTTAATGAGAAAGGCACGACTTCCTGGTCCTTTACTGCTTCTCTGGCACCTTTCCAGAAAGGCCTGCGTCTGGGGAATGTGGAGCAGATGGGTCACTATTCTTAGAACTTTCAAACTAAGACTGTCTCTCCTCTGGGCCCGAGCGACTTGTGAAAGCTGCGGTGTACTAAACTATGTTTTCAGGGCTTGCGATGAAATCCAGGATCCTCCGCATACAAAAGAGGATCTGCTGCTTGCACTCCCCAAGCCCCGAACTCTAACAGTCCAGGGCAGCCATATGCTTAGGCTTAGGTTAACTGCTGGACTCAATTGTTAGCAGGAAGATAATTTTCCTTTTCCCTGGTTCTAGGATGGGGACTGGTCCAGGGACTTAGATGCCTTTGGGCAGTCACATCACTTTCCCGATTCTCCAAACGGGGCACCACCACGCTACCATTTTCTTGTTGGGAATCCCTCGTCGGCTGAAGGCCCTCTACAGGGTTCACCAGCTTCCTTATTAGTTTCTTTAGAATGACTAGAGCCGTTTCGACCTTGGAGTTGGGGAGTTGTCAACAGAGCAGCCTGCTCCTCCCCTGCCCTGCCGCCCCAGGAGATATTGGAGCCTTGTAGAGTTACTTCAGCAGTCTTCCACAGAGGGCAATAGAGGGACTTGAGAAGACACCTTTCGGGATGGAGCCACCATAGTTGGCTTGGATGGAACTGGTATTTCAAATACTTAGTATACAATAGCTACTCAATAAATACTTGCTTAATACACTGCTTCAACATTTTAATATTAAAACTGTCAAGCATACACAGAAGTTAAAAGGATAGCCGTTAAAAGGGTAATCTGTATAACCCTAGGTGGATTCAGTAAATGTCAGCTAACTTTTACTGCGTTTCATTCTGTTGCTTTACTGTTTGTGTTACTGAAGAGTGCAACCAAAGCACACTCTCCCACTGAGCTAGGTCCCCAGCCCTGTTTCTGCTGACTCATTTGATAGCTGCAATTGTCATGACACTTAACCCCTACATGATTTGCAGGCATCGCTTGAGAATTAGGGCATGCTTCCTATGTTACCGCAACACCATTATCACTCCTATGAATAATCAACTATTGTTTCCTAATATTATCTAATATCTGGGTATAGAAATTGTTGATAGTGCCCTACCCATGTCCTCATGGCCTACATAGAAGTTACCCACAAACAGTTCCCAGAGAGCGAGTAACTTCCCTGTGTGTCTTTAAGCTGGTTCACCAGGCAGGCTGGAAGTACTGGGGAGTCATTGCCTCCCAACCAAAGATGGAAAGACACTGATGGATAGTGGCCCAGGCTCCTTGCCCTGCCTGAACTGACTGTGGGCTGCGTCACACAGAGCTCTTTGAAGGCTCCGCGGTAGTTATTTGCACACTAGCATGGCTGCTGGAGTTCTCTTCTCTCCCCGTCTTACTTATGATGCCTCCTGGGATGGTTGTTAGATGAACTATTTGCTCTTAAAGCTTTATTTTATCCTAAGATCCCAAACCCAAAGGCATTAGACCTTTGCAAAAAAGTCACTCTTTAAAAGTTATTTATATTGAGCTGGAGAGATAGCTCAGAGGTTAAGAGCACTGACTGCTCTTCCAGAGGAGCCAGGTTCAATTCCCGGCACCCATATGGTAATTTGCAACTATCTATAATTCCAGTGCCAGGGGATCTGACACCCTCACACAGACATACATGCAGCCAAAACACCAATGCACATAGAATAAGAATAAATCATTAAAAAATGGTTCTTTAAGTGTTATTTATGCCTCTATGTGGATGTGTGCAGGTACCTGTGGGGGCAGGAGAAGGCATCAGATTCCTTGGAGCTAGTGTTAAAGGCAATTGTTAGCAGCCTGACATGGGTGTTTGAAACCAAACTCAGGTCCTCTGCAAGAACAACAAGCAAGCACTTCTAGCCTAACCACCTCTCCAGCACTGCTGAAAACCATTTTTAGATAACAATAGTAGAACACACTTGCTCTTGTTTCCATTGAGAACAGACTCCAGGCCTGCTTGGGGTGAGAGGGTTGTACCCAGCCCACAGGAGCAATTCTCAATGATGATCCTTGCTTGAACAATGCTGGAGCAAGGCTGGGCCATGCCCGGCCTATCTTCATAACAATAATAATTACAGCTTATGAAGAGGCTACTGTACAGCAGCTTTGCATGCTCCATTTCACTCAACCCTCATAGTGACTCTACGGGGAGGGTGCTGATAGTAATTCTATTGTGTTCATCAGGAACAAAAGGTTCCTAGGGGTTAGATACCTTTTCAGAGTCACACAGTCAGTAAAAAATAGGTCTCTGGTGTGGTTACCCAATGTGTTAAAATACGTGGAGAGAGCCAAGTGTATGCACCTGTAATCCTAACATTTGGAGTGGGGCCAGGAGAAACAGGAGTGACAGTAACCACAACTACATAGTGAGTTCAAAGCCAGCTTAGGCTATGTGAGACCCTGCCTAAAAATAATAAACAAATAACCACTAAACAAAGATGAGGAGAGTTGAGGGTGTACCTCAGTGGTAGAGTGCTTGCCCAGCATATATAAAACTCTGGGTTTGATTCCCAGCAACAGAGAAAGGGGTTATGGATAATCATAAACATCCTTCTATTTTTTAGTGAATAGGAACAATAGTACTTGGCAGATAAAATATCCATTAGTAATACTACCATAAAAGATGAGTGTATGGGGGTGGGACTGTGTGCATGCACGTGCATGAGCGTCCATGCACGCACGGAAGTCAGAGGACAGCCTTGGGTGTTGGTCCCCATCTTCCACCTTGTTTGAGGCAGGGGCCTTTCTGGAATTCTTTGGTCTCTTCCCCGCATCTCAACCTCCCATCTCTCTGCAGGAGTGCTGGGTTACAGCTACTAAGTCAGGCTCTTACGTGGGCTCTGGAGAGCTGTACTCAGGATTTCACACTTATACAGCAAGTAACACCCGCTGAGCCACTTCTTGAATCCAACTTGAGTATTTTCATGAATAAAATCAGTTTAGCTCATTCTTGATGCAATGGTTCCTCCATCCAGAGAGAGCCTCGAGGCGCTAAAACCGTCTCTGGTTGCTTGGCACAGCTTCAGCACTGGGCTCAGGTTACTGATGATTAAAAATTTTCCAGAATTAAGTTATGTGAACTCTCCGAGTGTCAGGACGATTGTGAAAGCCAAACCTCTCCTTAGACGTGTCCCGTCACAGTTCTCCAGTTATCAGATCGTCAGGCTCTGCCATCTCAGTCGGGAGTGGGGTGAGATGGGCTGTAGGGTTCTGCACAAGTTCAGGCTTCCCTTGAGCAATACACCCGTTAGTAATATCCGGCCCCACCTAGTAACCTAGGTACACAGAAAAGATGAGATCTTGTGAAGATGCCATTCCCAATTACTGTCTTCTCAAAGAATCCAGAAAGGGAAACAGACTTTGCACCCAATTTATCTCTGTTACTTGACACCGCTGTCATAAAGTGTTCAAATCCAAGTATTATAAAGGTTCATAACAGGGAAATAATTCAGGGTTCCTGAGCAGAGGAAGAGTCAGCTGAGGAGGTCAGCTGCTCGGAGCTCAGTAGGTGAGTGACATGCTTGTCTTTTATGGAAAGTGAAGTCCAGTGAGGGGGCTTGACTTTGAGATATTGGTATTTTGTGTTCATCCCCCTCACAGAGTAGGGTGAAGCCTCACACTCTTGATGGTTTTGTGTTTGTTTGTTTGTTTATTTGGTTGGTTGGTTGCTTGCTTTTTCAAGACTGGGTTTCTCTGTGTAGCCCTGGCTGTCCTGGAACTCTCTGTAGACTAGGTTGGCCTCAAACTCACAGAACTCTACCTGCCTCTGCCTCCCGTGTGCTGGGATTAAAGGTGTGCACCACCACCGCCTTTGAGTATTTATTTATTCAGGACCTATAGCAGGGTGTGCTTGAAAAAAGTTACTGTTTTATCATCTTTTTTCTAACCCTCCTTGTTTCCTTGGTGTGCTAGAGATTGAAGCTGGAGCATCTTGCAGGCTATGGCAGTGTTCTCTCACTGAGCTGCTAAGAAAACTCCACTAGTGATCAGATTCTGAAATTATCGCTTTTTAATTTAATTAACTTATGTTTTTTGAGACAGGTTTCTCTGTGTAACAGCCCTGGCTGTTTTGGAATTTACTCTGTAGACCAGGCTGACCTCAAACTCACAAAGATCCACCTGCCTCTGCCTCTGGAATGCTGGATTAAAGGCATGTGCCACCACCAGCCGGCTATTCATCACTCTTTTTATTGTATTTATTATTAGTGTGGAAGGGAGTGGGCTCATGCAGGCTACGGCACACATGCGGAGGTCAGAGGACAACTTTCAGAAATTTGTTCTCTTACATGGGATTCAGGGATCAAACTCAGGATGTCAGTTTTGCATAGCAAGCATTTTTCTCTGCTGAGCCATCATTTTGCTGGTGCTGAGGTCATCACTCTTTTTGTTGTTGTTGTTTTTTGAGACAGGGTTTCTTTGTAGCTTTGGAGCCTATCCTGGAACTAGCTCTTGTAGACCAGGCTGACCTCGAACTCACAGAGATCTGCCTGCTTCTGCCTCCCAAGTGTTAGGATTAAAGGTGTGCACCACCACTGCCTGGCTGAGGTCATCACTCTTATAGAGTGACAGAGATACTGTCACTTGCCCAGAGATACTGGGCAAGAAGATTTCAATGACAAATTTTTCAGTTTAATAGAAACTGCATCTTTAGGTTGGTAGGGGCCTCCCTGTCTGGTGGAAAGCACTCTCGCCCCTGTTGGGACAGGACTAGAGCAAGGGAAGAGCGAAAGAACCCCAAATTAGTCAGAGATATATTCCTGCTCTTGAGAGTTAATATTGATGGTAAGGGGACAAAATACCAAGTCGCTAAGGCTAGCGGAGGGACAAAGGACTAGAAGAGACAAGAAGCATCTTTTGAAGGGGAAGAATATTTATTTAGGCAGAAGAGTGGTTGTGAGTGTAGCCTTGGCAGTCTTGGGTTTGAATACTGACCATAACATTTACTGACGTTGGGCAAATGTATTCGGCAAATTGTGTCATTGCATCAACAGGTTGGTTGTTGCTGAGTATGGTGGTACACACCTGTAATCCCAGTGTTTAGAAGGCTGAGCTAAGAGCATCATAAATTTTTGTATAGTCAGTTTGGGCTATCTACAAAGACTCTGGCTCAGCATTGTGGGGTGGTGGTACACACCTTTATTCCCAGCACTCGGGAGGCAGAGTCAAGTGGATCTCTGTGAGTTCAAGGACAGCCTGATCTACAGAGGGAGTTTCAGGACACCCAGGGCTACAAAGAGAAGCCCCATCTTTAGGAAAAAAGGAAGGAAGGGAGAAAGGGAGGGAGGGAGGAAGAAAGAAAAAATAAAGGAAATAAAAAAGGAGAAAGAGAAAGAAAAGAGGAGAGAAAGAAAGAAAGAAAGAAAGAAAGAAAGAAAGAAAGACTGTTTCAGTAACAAAACAAATAGGAAGTCATAGGGCTCAGCTGTGATTGAACAAATGTATGTGATGTGTTTAGACGTCACTTAGTCTAGAAGTCATTCCAGATGTGTTTCTGACATAAGCACAACAGTACCCTTTTTCTTTTTGTCTGTCCATCTGCCCGCAGTTCTGGGCATCGAACCCAGGACTTTGCATACTTGAGGCAGGTACTCTACCATACTCCTTGCCCCTAGCTCTAAGGGAAACCGTGTATACATGTTTTTCCCAGACAGACCTGAAATATCTCAGAAGGATGGAGCAGAAGGGAAAAGGAAGGCTTTGATTATCTAGCCATTATAGACCACATGTGACCAGGGGAGGGAATATTAAGACAAGAGGCCATATTTGCTACAAGGAGATACCTTTGTATCTGTAGCAATCTCAAGAACTCTCCATGATGGGCTGGAGAGATGGCTTAGTGGTCAAGAGCACTTGCTGCTAATGCAGAGGGTCTGGGTTCAATTCTCAGCACCCACACTGCAGCTAACAAGCGTATGCAGCTCTGAGTCCAGGGGACTCAACATTATTTTCCTCACCTCCTTCAATACCAGGCTCACAAGCGGTGCAGGCATACACACTGGCAAGAGTCCCAAATTCATAAAATAAAGATTTTCTCTGAGTGGAGAACAGCTTTCCAAGTATGATCCAAGTTACACTTTCAAAGGAGAGTGGCTTTGCTCATTTCGGACGCCTGAGACTGCAGAATTCATTTCTCTCTGTTAGAGACTGTTTTCTCATTGTTTCCAGGAAAGACATGTTCCCCCTCTTCAAGACTACCTGATACTAGTCTATATCATTGTAGTTTTCTTTTTGTTGTCATTAAAAAAAAAAGTCTTAAAAATTAAAAGAACTTAATCAGACGTGTTTAATTAAAAACTAGAAGGAGTGTACAGTTACAGCTGGGGTGACTCACTTGGGACTTTTTTAAGAGTCTAATAGGAAGAAAGTTCATAAACTCATTGTAGATCAAAGTACAGAAGCAACTGCATTCTTTGCCTCCAGGAGACCCAGCCTGCGTTCATTAAGGATGGTGTGGAAGATCATGGGGCCACTGCAAGCATGTCACCTTCTCCTAGTGATTGTATCTTTGCCATGGGGGAGGACAAGTAAGTTAATATTCTCTATGACCTCTTTTTAGGTTAAAAAAATAATTATTTATGGACATTGGAAACAGCCTTAAGTACCCATTTGGAATGGTTACCCAATACAATGAATGGTTCAAGGTATAGGAGTCAGAAAACATTTTAAAAAGTGGGGGGGGGGGGAATAACACCATTTTATGGCTCTGATTGCCTAAGAGAATGAAGTGTGTTATTGTCTCTAGAGCTGTAGTCAGAATTTTCTCGAAGTTTAATATTCAGGTACCAGTTTCAAGAGAGGTAATCCTCTGTTTATTTGAACACATCAGCTACAGGACAAATATCGGCCTTAAAGAGGCTTTAAGGCCTCCCTCACATTTTATTTTATTTTAAGATCCAAAGAAAGTTATATTGAGTTTTTATTGGTGATTCTATGTATATGTGTTTATAACATTAAAGTGTGATGAGTGGATTTTACATATTAAGAGTTTATAGCATCTTTTCAGGAAAGATTATATACTATACAAGCTATTCAAGTGATACAAAACCAGTTTTCAGTGTCTTTTCAACTGAGAAGAATCCTATTCAGCACGCTTCTCCTCATGAGGTGGCTTATACTGAGCAAGCTTTGCTTTCAGTTTTTTATTTTCTTCTACAGTAGCTTCATATTTCTCTTTCATTTCTGCCAATTCTAGGCGAAGCAGCTCTATTTCTGGGCTTTCCGGGGTAGCAGCTCCTAAGTGATGCTTTAAAAAAAGCCAGAGCACTGGTGGGCTTCTCTGGCTCTTCATATAAGGCTACCAACACTTTCGTCAGCGTGTCCAGCACCCCCGACTTCTCCAAGTACCTCCGGAACTGCTTGCTCTTCGAGTCCACGGCTTTGTAATGGGCCATAGTGACAGCCACAGCGGCTTAGCTGGCGCCGGAGACACGGGCTGGCAGGCTCCAAGCCCCTCCCTCACATTTTATTTGTTTGTTTGTTTTTTTTTTCTTTTTTTGAGACAGGGTTTCTCTGTGGTTTTGGAGCCTGTCCTGGAACTAGCTCTTGTAGACCAGGCTGGTCTCGAACTAACAGAGATCCGCCTGCCTCTGCCTCCCGAGTGCTGGGATTAAAGGCGTGCGCCACCACTGCCCGGCTTCCTCCCTCGCATTTTAAAATACTTATTCATGGTAAAACAAATTAGGCCAAAGGCTGTAGCTGTAGTTTGGTAGTAAAGTCAATGTTTAATTAGCTTAAAGGCTCCAGGTTCCAGCAGAAACACCAGAAAACAAAACGAGGGGGCTGGGCTGCTGGCTTAGCCGGCATCTTCAGCATGGGCATCTTCAGCATGGCCAACTTCAGCATGGGCATTTTCAGCATGGGCATCTTCAGCATGGGCATCTTCAGCATGCATTGTAAAAGCTGGCAAGGCTCTGTGTTTGTGTAGCCCCAGCACTGGGCGTGGACACTGGTGGAGACTGAGAACTCACTGGCCAGCAGAGCTGAAGTGGAAGGCTCTGCCTCAAGACAATAAGGTGCCGAGATAGAGGGTGTCCCCTGGAGTCCTCCGGCCTTTGCATGAGTATGTACAGTTGCAGGCACTGGCACACTTACATTCAAGTTAGAGGCTGTGCAAACATTTGGGAGGACGGCCTAGCAGCAGCCAAAGCTCCATCTTTTGTTATCTGCTTCTGAACCAGGAAAATAAAAATGGAAACTCAGGAGTATGTTACAATGTAATGAGAAAAAAACTTATTAAAAATCAGAGCAAAAAGGCAAAACAAAACAAAACAAAAACAACTGTGGGGCATGGGAGTGAATGCTTTTAATCCCAGAAGACAGAGGCAGGGGGATATCTGTGACTTTGAGGCCAGCCTGGTCTACATAGCAAATTCCAAAGCAACAAGGGGCATATGGTGAGACCCTGCCTCCAAAAACAAACAACAGCCAAGCAGTTGTGGCACATACTCTTAGTCCCAGCACTTGGGAGTCAGAGGCAGGTGAATCTCAGTGAGTTTGAGCCTGGTCTACAGAGCAAGTTCCAGGACAGCTAGGGCTGTTACACAGAAAAACTGTGTTTCAAAAAACCAAAAACCCAAACAAAACAAAAAACAAAAACAAACAAAAAAAACTCAAACGACAAAAGACATTTTACACCCCACAAAATCTTGTCTACCTCGTGAATCATAATCATTTAAACATTTTTTAAAAATATTTATTTATTTGTTATGTATACAATATTCTGTCTATGTGTATGCCTGCAGGCCAGAAGAGGGCACCAGACCCCATTACAGATGGTTGTGAGCCACCATGTGGTTGCTGGGAAATGAACTCAGGACCTTTGAAAGAGCAGGCAATGCTCTTAACCTCTGAGCCATTTCTCCAGCCCCCTCATTTAAACATTTTTAAATTTTACTCTACTGTCCAAATTTAAAACATGAGACATACAAGAATAGATTCATCCATATTCCTATCACTTAACAAAACAGGTATTTTAAGTCAGTTTTTGTCCATATACATATTCAATTTTTTTTTTTTTTTGATTTTCGAGACAGGGTTTCTCTGTAGCTTTTTGGTTCCTGTCCTGGAACTAGCTCTTCTAGATCAGGCTGGCCTCGAACTCACAGAGATCCGCCTGCCTCTGCCTCCCGAGTGCTGGGATTAAAGGCGTGCGCCACCACTGCCTGGCTACATATTCAATTTTGAAGTTTGTGGTAATTTTCCATTTTGCTAGTCTTTTTCAGGTCCCTGCTTTCCTATTCTACCCTCCCCCCATCAAAACAAACACATCAACCTGGTCATTCTCTACATCTTACCTATATTTACCAGCTCTAGTCTATATAAACGTATGGTATTTTCCCAAGGCTTTTCTTAATGAGAACCCCAGTTTTTTCTATCTGCTCATTCTGGAGTTATTTTGTACACACTGTTTTTAACTTGGTGGTTTTCAAACTTCACTGTGCGTTTGAACCACCCAGGAAACTTTTAAATAGCCCAATAACCAGGTTGTACTCCTGTCAAGCAATCAGACGGCCAGGAGCCTAGCATTAGAAGATAAAAGGTCGCTAGGTGGTTTCAATGTGCAGCAAAATTTGGTGGCCATAATTTTTTTACCGTTTTTCTCACTTTAGCTAATAATACATTATGCCATGCTCTCACACAGGTAATACTAGCACTTGGCAAGCTGAGGCAGGAGGATCTTCAGTTTGAGAACAACTCATCAACCAAACAAACAACCAAACGAAAAGCATTATATCTATCTAACTCCTTGTAAAATCACGTCGATTGATATAATTGCTTTTCATCGTTGACTGTATATTTTATTGCACTGATGCAACATAATTCATTTAACCAGTCCTCTGCTGGTGGACATCTAGGTTAGACATTAATCGTTTGTTCCCCCTATATCCGCAGGTTCTGTTATAACTGTAAATGGCAGAACTGAGAACTATGTCCTGGACACCCCATCTGGTGTCGAAGCTTCTCTGGAATGCGCGGTTCAAAACCCCACCAGCGATGAAGAACTTCTCTGGTACCGAGGAGATGGAATAGTAGATCTGAAAACTGGAAATAAAATCAACAGCAGCTCTATCTGTGTCTCTCCCATCAGAGCAGATGATGATGGAGTTCGCTTTACCTGCAAGCTGCAGAGCGATCAGGCAGTGTCGGTCTCCGTGGTGCTGAATGTTACTTGTGAGTGGAGGGAAAAGAAGCTGACAGTCTTGGGCGTCTGCATTTTGTTAAGTGACAACTGAAGTCCCAATCTTGATTTGGCTACACTGTTCAATTCATGTCCCCATATGAAACATCAGAATGCCTCAATTTTCCCATCCCTTCGGGAGCACCAAGTATCTGCCAGTAACACTGAGCATTCTACACCCGCCCTCCCACACGTGTGTCTCTCATCTCACAATGTTGCCCAGGCTAGCTTCAGACTTAGGAGCTCAACTGGTTGGTCTATCTCAGTCTTTCAAAGTCAGCCACTGTACCTGGCTTATTCAACTAAAAATGAGGATATTCACCCTTTCGTGCATGTAACGACTATTCATGTTTTTTCTCTGTGAGATGTCTGCCCATGCCTTATAATTATGTTTCTATTTGGGTATTTGTATCAGCAACAGGGCCCGGTGGTACAAGGCCACATAATGCTGGCGCTGGTGTGAAGCCTGAGGCAGGAGGCTTGTCAGTTAAAGGCCAGCCTGGGCTACATGGAAAGAACTTATCTCAAAAACAGCAACAATAACAAAAGCAGTAGGGATTCAGGAAGTGACTAGGCTGCAAGTCAAAGAGAAGGTTTTAGCTTTATTTGATTTTTATTTTATTTATTTTGATTTTTTTAAAGGGCCAGTGTCCCTGAATAGAGGACTTGTTTAAACTTTTATTGACGTTAAATGGTTTAAAGGAATGGTTAATAGGATGTCTCCACAAATGGAACTGTTGTGCTTGGCCATCCTGTTCTCTATTCCAGCAGCTTCCTGTGTGTCTGAACACCACACACCACCCTTGTTGGAAATGGATACAGAATTCACAAAATGTCATTCTTCTGCGAAAGTTATTAATAACACAGCCCACTCAGGGTCTAATTATTCAGGGTGCAGATGAGACAAGCTCCTTTTCCCTCCTTCTCCAGGTTTCCCTCCTTCCTTACTGCCCACTCTAGCTGTTTATTAATTTCCGGAACATCTGCCAATAAACACAAGGGGCGTAGATGAGAAGGGCAACATGGCTTGGTCATTTCTCCTCCTGGACGTGGGGGAGGGGGAGGATTGGAATCATTGATGAAGATGAATGTGTCCGACTATCCCCAGTTACAGCTGCTCTCACTGTGGAGGACGTAAGAGGAGAGGCATGGGGATTTATTAAGCTCCCATAGGGGCAAGATTTACCACACTTAGAAGACTTCCTGAGGCAGGACCTTCTTTGTAGAGGGCCACTGGGCCTATGCAAATTTGTGGCCCAGGCAAATGTGGTCAGACAAAATACAAAACCCGAGGGTGTGAAAAGCTTTCCAAACCGCCACCGCATTTGTAATAGTGGTCAGCATGCTACCGGCTTCTTCACAGGCATTGTCGCAATTAATCTTCACAGTGCAGAAAGGGATCAGCATCCCAGTCCTTGTTTCTGTTTTTTTTAAAAGAGGAAACGGAAACTTTAACAGCTGAGTATCTGTCTCAGAGTCACAACAGAGGGATGTATGGAATTGGAGCTAGCTACCATGCTTGTTTTTAGTGTTGTGCTGTTTTAGCCAACCCTTGTACAAATTGGATTAGTATAATACGCTCAGAGAGCAAGGACTGTTTTTGAAAAAGGGTTCCACTATGTTGCCCTGGCCAACCTGAAATTTGCTATGTAGACCAGGCTGGTCTAAAACTTATAGAGACCTGCCTGTTTCTACCTCCCAAGTGCTGGGACTAAAGGTGTGTGCCACCATGCCCAGCTATTATTATATATATTATGTTCCTTATCTAATACAGCTTTACGTATATCTTTTTTTTAGGAAAAATCTTTACATTTAAATCATTTTATTTTAGTACTATATGTGTGTGAATATTTTACCTGCATGCATGTCTGTGTACTGTATGTGCCTAGTACCCACAGAAGCCAGAAGAAGCTGTTAGATGCCTGGAACTGGAGTTAGAGGCAGTTGCAAGCTGCCCTGGGAGCCACAGAAATTGAACCTGGGACCTCTGGAAGAGCAGCTAGTACTCTAAACCACTGAGCTCCTCTCCAGCCCCTCATGGTCTATCTTTATAGCCTCCAAGTCTTATGAAGTTAGACCTGAATGTTCGTCATTTACTTTCATGTCCCTGGTTACTGCCTGTGTGCTTAGCACTCCAGACATTTTTGTCTATGGGGTGAATATACTCCGAGAAAGATGGAAAGGAGATCTTGAATTGTTGACCGTGAACTAACTACTGTTCACTTCTAACTAATCTTGAATGCTTGAGTCTTACAGTCCCCCCTGTTCTAAGCGGAGATGACTTCCAAACCGTAGAGGAAGACAGCGACGTAAGCTTGGTTTGCAACGTGAAATCCAACCCCCAAGCTCAAATGGAGTGGCGTAAAGATAACAACGTCCTGGTTTTAGAGAAAGGCCGTCACCAAATCCAAGAGACAAGTGAGTCTTTTCAGTTGTCAATCACCAAAGTCAAGAAATCCGACAATGGAACCTACAGCTGTATTGCTAGCTCAACTCTCAAAGTGGAGACCAGGGACTTCCACCTGGTCGTTACAGGTAATTCTTCTTAAGTAATTGCTCAGCATGATGCATAAGTCAGAAGATGGGCTTGGTAAATATTATCAGGGCTAACTACTGGTGGTGACCATTATGCTTTGTAGCTAAGATTTTCATTGGAAAATTATCCCCATCCAGGACAGTTTTCCTTAGGAATTCTAGTCTGAGTCAGGTTTGGTACCACAAGCCTATAATGTCAGCTATACAGAAGGCTAGGGGAGGAAGGTTGTGAGTTTAAGTCCTGCCTTGGTAACTTAGTGAGATCATGTTCAGAATAATGGGGCTATAGCTCTGTGGTGTTTTCCTTGTGTGCAGGGGGTCTTCAGTTTGATTCTGGACACTGAGAAGGGCTGGGATAGCTCAGAGGTAGAGTATTTTCTCTAAATAGAAAAAAAAAATCTAAGCCTGGTGTGGTGGTGCACACCTTTAATGCCAACAACTTGGGAGGCAGAGGCAGGTAGACCTCTGTGAGTTCAGGACCAGCCTGGTCTACAAAGCGAGTTCCAGGACAGCCAGGGTAATACAGTGAGACCTTATCAAAAAAACGTTTTTAATATAGAAGAATATGCTCACTCCATATAGACCTCTGAGTTTTGAGCAGAGATTCTGGGACCAAGGTAGAAAGCAATTCTGGTGTGACTTTGAAGAAACTTCCGCAACTTCCCTTCAGCATCGATGTGTAGGAACTAGCTAGCAATTTGAGTCACAGCCTGTAACAGAAGATAATTCACAAATGCACAAAAGAAAAATATTGATAAGATTTTTTTTAAGAAAAGATCTTTGAAACCACTCGTAATTCTTTTTTTTCTTTTTTTCTTTTTTTTTTTTTTTTTTTTTTTTT
>NC_022014.1:22184205-22191190 GCF_000317375.1 Microtus ochrogaster | reverse complement strand
CTTGTAGACCAGGCTGGTCTCGAACTCACAGAGATCCACCTGCCTCTGCCTCCCGAGTGCTGGGATTAAAGGCGTGCGCCACCACTGCCCGGCCCACTCCTAATTCTTGACTTCTGTCCTGTTACCTTATCAGCAGAGGGAGTGGGGAAACAAGGTAAATCACAGAGCCTTCTCCCTCAGCATTGTGTTCTCTTCGCTCAAGCTCATCCCCCTGTGATCACGGAGAACCAGTGAGATTTGAAATGTTCTCCTGATATTTTATTCCCTTTTGAAAGATTTCATTTTGCTTTACTTGTATGAGTGTTTGCCTGAATGCATATGCTTGCCCTGTAGGCATGAGTCTCCTTGGGCTTCTTGCTCAGACAAAAAGGAAATTGAAAAGCCCGATGCCACAAATGTACACCATTCCTTCATGCACGTTTGCTCTTGGGCGGGTATTCAGGGAGCAGGGAAACAAGCTGAGACTCCTGCATCCTGCTAGAACATTCTCCACTGTACCTATTCATTGCCAACCTTGCCATTTCCCAGGAAACAAACCAACCTCCTTGCCAAATCCTGCTTGAACGGACTGATGTCACCAGACATCAGTAGTTTCTTTCCTCCCCACACTAGGGAGCCAAGGATACAAAGTCAGTGGCCAATGAGGAGGGGGAGTGGCTACTGGTTGACTGCCCCATCACTATGGTTACTGGGTTTTTCAGTAATTTGTCCTGCAGAGAAAAACAGTCTGCCTCAGGGCTACGTGATTAAAACCAACAACTACAACAAAACCCTACCAAAGAGCCTGTGTCCAAAGGGCAGAAGCAATGGAAGGGACACCACCTTGAAGCTTGTGACTTTTTTTTAGACTTTACCCAGAACCTTTACAAAAACATGGTACAGTGAGCCACATGTGCTACTATTCTAATTAACTATAAGACCACACTCGGAGACTGGGTGATTATACCATCCCTCTTGGTTAGAAAGAAAGCATAATTGCTCTATGACCATGTTTGTTTTTTTTTTTCTTTTCTTTTAAAGACATCACACGGCTTCTGTGGCAATCAGCAAATTGCCTTTTAGGTGGGCAGAAACTTGTTGCGGATGGAGGTCTGCCAAACCAGCTTGTTTTCTTATTTCTTTTTTCTTTTTTTGCTTCGTTACTTCCCAGGCTGCCCGTTCACCTTCTAGAGCGCATGTGCTCTGCTCTGCTCCTGGTGCTCCCTGGGGCTTGACTCCGGATCCCCCACAGGCTCGCCCCTGCTCCTTGGGGGCGGTTTCTAAAGCACCACAAGACACTGGGAATGGCATGAAGCCCTTTACCAGCACAAGAGTCAGCCCACGTGTTAAAAACTATTTTACCAGAATGGTCCGAGGGAGAGGACCACCAAAACAGGACAAAGGGAGGAGTCCAGGCAGTTAGATGCCTGTGTCAGAGTCACTTTCAACAGGAACTTGAAGTGCAAGGGGAGCCAGTAGGTCAGTCGGTTTGTTTCAGCTTGGTTTGTGGAAGGAAAGTTGTGACATGTGGCTTCACAGCTTTCAGTTTGGTGAAAGATATTTCCTATCTACGACAGCACTCTGATTTCTTCTCCTAGTCACCTGGTCTTCCCTTCCTCTCTGTCCCAATATGCACTTCCTTGATGTGCAAGTGGAGGTCTCCAGTAAGGTAAAGACTGCAGTGTATCCCAGAGTTGATTAATACACAGCTGGGGTTTTCTAGAAGGCTCTTCAGGCCACCCTCTACAGAGGGTTGACCCTACCCACACCTACATGAGAATAATTTTGGGGGAAGAGCTAGGAGTGGGCAGAAGTGAAGGACACTCTGGAGCTTAGGGTATAGCTCAGTGGGAGAATTTCTGCTTAGCATGTGTTAGGCCCTGGGTTCTAGCCCTAGTATTCACACACACACACAAAAAATGAGGAATATTTAATCCATTTGCCCCCCCAGCTCCCCTCTGCAATTATTCTGAGCAGGAACTGGATATAATTGGAAGAAAATATTTAAAAGATAATTGGTTGGGCCAGTACCCACTGCCAAGCCTGCCAACCTGACTTCTGCCCCTGCTTTCCACATGGTAGGGGAGAGAACTACCTCCACAAGTCATCCTCCGAACCCCACACGTCTACACACAAGTGAAGGAGTGTAACACAAATAAGTAAACGTAACGTTCTAGTGAGTTTTGTCTCCAAGCTGTCATGGCTGCCGCAGCCCCTTCACTGTCCTTCCTCATCATTTAGAGAACTGTGGAAATCTTGGCTAAGGGTGGGAAGGCTGATGCCTGAAATTCTACTTCCTGACAGACACCAAGCAGCCACTCTCTATGTGTCTTGTCTGCCTAGGGCACTAGCACAGTATGGACAGATGGGACCACTGTGCACACTGCTCCTTGGGCCCAGCCATGTCTCCCGTCTGTCTTAGCCTAGGGAGCCCTTTCCACCTTCTTGCTCTCCCAGCCTCCTTCCCTCTGTCTTCTTCTGAGAGTCCTCCTAAAAACCTTTGTGCTTTCGGAAAGGTCTTGACTTCAATTTGCTTCTGCTTTCTGTGGCAAAAATAAATAAAGGAAAATAAAGAAAGCACAAAATGGACTGGACGGCCACTGGGGGTGGGGTACTCACATTTCAGAAACTCCCTTCACAAAGGAGGGGGCTCATAATCTCCCCGGGCCATTTGTTAATTCTGACATTTTGGGTGAGTAATCTAACCTGTCAAAGACCCCTATTCCTCATCATTTGGGGTTGTTGCAAAGATTTAATTAAAAGAGTGGTGTGTGCAAATATAAGGGACCATGTTCCTATTACAAACATGTAAGTTAGAAGTTGGCTGCTCTTCCCTGTGTTTGCTTTCCCAACAGACAAAGTTCCAGCCGTCCCAATAGAGGCAATCATTGCTGCTTGTGTCGTGGTCTTCCTGACTTTGGGTTTTGGGCTGCTTGCTAGGAGAAAAAGAATAATGAAGGTACCTAAGTATTCTAAGTTACTGGGGTGAAAATTCATCTAAGAGGCCAGGGCTATGGCTCTAGCAGAGACTGTGAAGCACATGCGCAAGGCTCCAGCATCTGTCCTGTGTGGAGCTTTACAAGAAGAGAAGTACATGTGGACAAAGCTGGGGTGGAAATGCCTATGGTATCACGGGCGGGGGCTTTGGAGTTGGTTTCTCTTCCTTTTAAATTTCTCCTGCCCAGTGCGGCAGTGCACACCTGTCTTCCCAGTGCTGGAGAGGTAGGAAGCAGAAAAGCCCCAATCAATAACTTCCCCTTTCATTGTTGCTATGGTGCCCCTGGTACAATAAATAAACCTGGGGAGGAACAGATGCCTGCATTCTCTGCTCCTGAATACAGGCACATGCTCTGTAACTGTGGGCTGGAGTTTGAGCCGTCCAACGGTTGGCATTGCTGTTTACTGTGGTTCAGAATATATGTGCATGCTTACGTTAATGCCATGCAGATCACTCAGGGCCAAAGAGGGCACACATGTGGCAGAAAACCTTTAAAGAGAGACAGAATGCCCTAGGCTGAATTCATCAGTCAGCAAGTCATTCTTCATTCAACAGTAACTAGATCTGATTCAGGGCAACAGTGTTTCCCAAGAGAAATTTGCCCCACCCTCTATTCCAATCCAAAACATTTTTCCAAAGAAAGAAAGGGAGGGAAGGAGGGAGGGAAGAAGAGACGGAGGAGGAAAAAAGAAAGGGGGAGGGAAGGAGGGAGGAAGGGAAGGAGAGAGAGAGAGAGAATAAGAGAGATGGTTTAGCAAGTAAGGGTACTTGCAGCCAAGCCTGACTATCTGAGTTTAATTCCCAGAACCCACATGAGGAACAGAAACCTACAGGTTGTCTTCTGTCCTCCGTATATGCACTATGGCATGATATTTCCCCACCATGTATGTGTACACACACACACACACACACACACACACACACACACACACACAAAGATTTTTTTAATATAATGAAATGAAATGAAAACCTAACCGTGAACTTTAGAAACATTCTGATTAAGATCAATAAAATCATTCATTAAAATCTATCCGCAGCACCCATTGCCGTGACGATACATTCAAAATGCTCACTCCTGACCTTAGAAAAGGATGCAAACTCACAAACCTGTGCTTGCCTTGTAGCTCTGTGTGAAAGAGAAAAACAAGAATTCAGAGACAGCTCTGTAAGTACTCTGGCAGGGTGGGGGGTGGGAGTGGGGGATGGTGGGGCAGTAGGCTCACCTTCTCCAGAGACTGGGGGTGCAGGAAGATGGAGGGGTTCAGAGGAGAACAGACGGTGGGAGAAACCTACCCCCACTTTAGAGGAAGGGTTGGGAAGGTTGCCTAGGGCAGGAACACCTTGGGGCTTTCTGCCTACTCTCTAAGCAGGTTTGGCCAAGGCTTGCGCAACTGCATTGCCACACAAGCAACTGAGGGAGCTTGTCCAGGTAGGAGTCACTGCTGCCCTCTGTTCACACAGCAAGGCCACAGGGCACTTGGCCCCATCCTCCATGCTGTTACCTCGTGTTGGCACGTGGCAAGTGGGCAGTGGGGAACAAACCAAGGCGTTCTGCCTGAGAGGATGGACTTTGTTTTGATTTTTTTCCCTTATTCCTACAATCGTGGTTCGAATTAATTTCTTGCTTCATTTCAGATGAGAAAGTTGAGCCCCCACCTGACACATGAAGAGTTCTGCATCAGGACCACCTCAGTTTGTGTATCGACATCTGTTTTTATTGCTGCTTTTAAATTCCCTGGGGTCCAATTGTCAGAGGTTATGAAGAAGCATTTAATTAATTACTGAACAGTGGTTGTTAGGACTAATTCAAGCTACTTATGGAGATATTTTATGCAAGAGGTTTTAAAATGAAGATTCTGTTTAAGCCCTCTCCTTAAGAATATGTTAATTAATTGTGATTTATTCCTAATAGATTGGTAGCCATATACTATCTGACTTATTTTTCTAGATAGGAGACTAACTGACATTGGGGTTTTCCAAATCAATGCATTAGCCAAGAAAAAAAGAAAAAAGAAAAAACGAAGAAGATCAAAGTAGAGAACACCATAGGATGACATTCCTGGGTTGCCAGGGAGCATGTGAAGTTGTAATTATCTCCTGATTTCATTGTCCCTCTCCTTAATGTCTTAGGACTAAAGAAGTCCGGATCTAATTTCAAATGGAATAAATTTAGTATCATGAAATTTCCAACGTATGTCCTTGTTTTCCTTATCTCAACACGGCTGACGCTGTCATAAAACTGCTGTGAGGCCTGGAGTGTGCAAAGGACAGGGCGGCCGTCTGTCTGCTCTCCCGCGGTCATTTGTTCTTTCTGTGCTCCTTAGGTCTCAGCCTGTGCTCGGGCTGTATGTATTGCTCAGTTCCCACTCATCATTGACTCCCTCCACTTTCATTCTTTTCCTTCCTGGTTTTTTCTTCCTCATAAGAATTTTCTTCTCGGGCTGGAGAGATGGCTCAGAGGTTTAGAGCATTGCCTGCTCTTCCAAAGATCCTGAGTTCAATTCCCAGCAACCACATGGTGGCTCACAACCATCTGTAATGGGGTAGGGTGCCCTCTTCTGGCCTGCAGGCATACACACAGACAGAATATTGTATACATAATAAATAAATAAATATTTTTTTTTTAAAAAAAGAATTTTCTGCTCCTCTCCCATACAACCGGAGTGAGCTGGGCAAGAGACAGCACTGGCCAGAACCATCTTTAGTATTTTTATAGAAATCCACTTCTAACTAGAAAGAAATTTCTTTTCTGCTTTGTTCCTTTGCGTTTTTTTTAAGTCCTTGGCGTTAACTCTAGTGCTCTTTACATCCCAGACAAGAAACGGAGCCTCTCCCCTCTTCAGAATGTGTTTAGTGTAATAAATATACCAGAAAAGGGAGGGGGAGAGGGGTGGGTGGGCAGAGAGATGATCTGGCTTCCTGCAGGATTTCTCCAAGTAGAATCTGGAAGCCCTGGTAAGATGCTACAAGGATAAACTAGGAGGACTGGGGATAAATTGGAATGCTTGGGTGGTTAGATAGGAGCTTAGAATGTTTAGAGACAACAGATCTCAGGCAGTGGGTGCTTGAGGCAGTTTGGTTGAGAAGGAAAAGGAAGTAAAATGTTCTTATAGAAATGGAGGCAAAAGCCGGGTGGTGGTGGTGCACGCCTTTAATCCCAGCACTCACTTTAATCCCTGCAGAGGCAGGCGGATCTCTGTGAGTTCGAGACCAGCCTGGTCTACAAGAGCTAGTGCCAGGACAGGCTCCAAAGCCACAGAGAAACCCTGTCTCAAAAAAACAAACAAACAAACAAACAAAAAAAGAAATGGAGGCAAAGGCAGGAGAGCTGGCTCTGGTCTTGACTGTGTTGTCTTGGGCAGTCCTTTTCCCTTCCCTGGGCATTTGGAAAACAAGGAGCCTGGACTGGGAGAGCTTTACTACATTTTCACTAGCTTGACAATTCTGATTCCACATGCTCTAGGTAAATGTGGGGAAGAGCTGACGAGGTCTGGAAAGGTAATGCCTTTGCCCCACATAGCAAAATCATGAATCACAATACGTTCTAGGACACATAGCAATCCTTGAGAATTGCAGGTCATCGGGAGAGAGTTTCTTCACCCGTGTACAGTACAGTGACCTTGCACACTGGCACCAAGACCATGACCTACACACGCACAGCAATGTCATAAATGGACACTGCACTTCATTTGCCTTTCTGTTCAGAGAAGACAGAGTCAGCAATAATACTATGTCTCCTGTTAAAGTCACGGTCAGCCTGCCTAGGCCATGAGACTACAGGCTTCAGAAGCAGGCCCCGTCTGTTGTCTCTTCCCCAGGGTTGTCTCTACTACTCTGAGATAACCGAAATCTTGACACTTGGACTTCTAGTTTTGACTTGAGATCCAGTTCGGGTGGAACAGACAGATGTAGTTGCTCCTTTCTGTCTTTCCATAAACGTGGACACCTTGTATTGTTATTTTTCTTCTTTTTGAGCTTCATTCTTTTTTTTTTTTTTTTTTTTTTTTT
>NC_022014.1:22172448-22184105 GCF_000317375.1 Microtus ochrogaster | reverse complement strand
TTGTAGACCAGGCTGGTCTCAAACTCACAGAGATCCGCCTGCCTCTGCCTCCCGAGTGCTGGGATTAAAGGCGTGCGCCACCATCGCCCGGCCGAGCTTCATTCTTTTTTTAAGGATTTTATTGTTATTTTTAATGTTGTGTCATGCATGCATGTGTGTGTGTGTGTGAATGCAATGCATATGGAGGCCAGCAAAGGGCATCAGATCGCCTGGAGCTGGCATTACAAATGGTTGTGAGTGACCTAACATGGGTCTTGGGACTTGAACTTAGGTCTTCTATAAGAGCATTTGTGCCCTTAACTGATGAAACAGCTCTCCAGCCTCTCTCTCTCTCTCTCTCTCTCTCTCCCCATTGCTGAGGATTGAACCCAGGACAAGTGCTCCACCAGTAACCTACATCCTTTATCCCACCATGTTTTTGCCAGAATTAATCTATCAAGCAAATTCTACTTATTGTAGTAATCTCTCCTCTGAACTTTAGAAACATTTATCAATGATATTTACTTGTTAGTCTGAATTTGCATTAGTGGTGGTGCATGCCTTTAGTCCCAGCACTCGGGAGGCAGAGATAGGTGGATTTCTTTCTTTCTTTTTTTTTTTTAAGACTTATTTGTGTTATCTATCTGCATGTACACCTTTTTTTTATACAAAAACAATCAATGTGTATTTATTTAATATACATTGTAAAGGCTTAAGCAGACTTAAGTTAAAAAAGACAAATAAAACAAAAATAACACCACAGTGTAGAAATCAAGGAAAGGACAGACCATCTAAGAAAAAAGACGACACAAGGAGAAGCTGGACATCTTGTGTCAGGGCTCTTGACTGGAAACCTGCTTTGAATAGGTTTCTTGCAGGTACTTCTTAAATGCTGTGGGGTTTTTCCAGAGCTCAGCAGCGTGTGTGTTCAATGGGCTATTGATGTTGGGTTCTCCTAGCAGGCTCTGGATAGACAGCAAGATGGTCCTGACATCATACAGCGCGGACCACTTATCCTTGAGGATGTCCAGGCAGATGTTCCCCTGGGTGTCTACGTTGGGGTGGTAGCAGCGCGTGAGGAACTTCACCGTGGGTGCGTTGTAAGGGTAGCCACTGGGGAACTCGAGTCAGAGTTTATACCTCAGGTCTTCATATACTGTGCCGGCTGCTCCATGGATGGTCCCTACCCATTTGAACAGGTTGTCTGATTCAGGGAAGGCGGAAATCCCTTTGTCACCAGACATCATGAGGGTCATCAGCTCCTGTTGTAGCCTCTTGTCCACCGGCCCCGGGGGCACCCCCGCTGGGCTCGGCTCCCTTGTGAAAACGCTGGCGCTGGCGGCAGCTGGGTCGCGGTTTTGCGAGGCCATTCCAAGGACTCTGGCAGCGGAACAGGAATGTAGAGACGAATGAGCAACTGCCTGCATGTACACCTTTATGACAGAAGAGAGCATAGATCCCACTATAGATGGTTTTGAATCACCATGTGGTTGCTGGGAATTGAACTCAAAACCCCTGGAAGAGCACACACACACACATACACACACACACACACACACACACACACACACACACACACATATATATCCAATATAATCATTAGTACCTGGCTGAATAGTTGAAGATGGCTTCCCCTCCCTGCCAGTTTTACCCCTTCAGTCGCCCCTTTTATGGAGTGGCAAGGACTGTATGTTAGAAGCTAACTTTGACCTCTGGAGAGAGAGAGAATTGATTCTTTAAAAGAAGTCAGAAATGTGTATTCGTATGTCTGAGTCTCCATATTTAATTTGTTTTGTTGTTTGTTTGCTTTGATCCTAAATGTCTAGGAGTGGATGTGTTCTCTCCTGCTAACAGAGCTGTTTCCTGACAGAGATCCTAACCTGGCGTTGACGTGGGCTTTCACCAACTCACTGAGGTTTCTGTCACAAAGCTCTCGTACCAAATGCAGAAATGTTAGGTAGAATGTATCAGAGGATAGAAAATTACGCTATACTGTGCTGGGGACTTGATCTGAATGATGTTTTTAGTCTTAGAGACAGCCCTGTGAAATGGTTGTGACTGTCCCAGTGTTAAGAGGCCCCAAATCAATCTCAGTACCAAAAAAAAAAAAAAAAAGATGAGGATGCTTGGGCTCAGAACGCTTGCTAACTAAAGAAAGTGACTAAGCTGGCATTCACACCCAGGCTGCTCTAAAGCTTGGGCACTGGAGTGGGGACCGTGTCACAGAGGGGGAAAAAGGCAACAGCAGAAAACTACACTTCCCATTATACCGAGAATTGCATCGGGATGTGTCCTGTGACTTGCCGAGAATCTCTAAGTAATTTACAGTAATATCGGTCGGTCATGATGTCTTTGGAAAATGTCACCATAGTCTTTGAGATAGGCTGCCATACAGGAACTGTTGGGGGAAGAATTGCTGCCTTAGGTATTCTGTGTCCTCCTGGTGACAATCAAGTGTCTCCTGCACCTGTGCAGAGGTGGGTGTTGGAATCTCCACAGGTGTGGAAATGGAGGCTATGACTTGCTTAGTCACGCAAGTGGCATGAGCTGGGCGTCTAAAGCAGAGCAGCTTGTTCCGTGGTGCGAAGATGAGGATGAAGGCCTGTGAGTCATCCAGAGCCTTCTGCCCTTTGGGGGGCTGAGGACTGTGGCAATGATACTTCCCGAGTGTCTGTGCTCATCATGTTTCCCGTATGTCCATCTACATGACTTCTAGTCAAAGGGTTAGAGGGAAATTGAATACGGCCACTTCTGGGCATAGCAAAGCAGAATGGGTTTTTTAGGCTCTGTCCCCAGATGTGGCCTCTGTGGCAAGAGGTCAGGACACCTGCCACCCTGAGGTTCTTAATAACTCGCCCGGACCAGAGCTTCCTGTTCATGTACAAATGAGAACTAGGTCTCTGTGTTAAGCCACCAGACTGGGAAGGTATTTACTGTTGTTACTGTACACAAATTAACCTCTGACTAATACAGGTATTTCCATCCCAATAAGAACTCAAGAGGGATGGTGTAGCTCCTTGCGGAGCACTTCCTAGGATGCGTGAGGACCTGGGTTCAATCTCCAGCAACGAAGCAAATCAAAACAGTGCATCAAATAAAAAAAAAATAGTTTAATTAAAATAATGTTTAATTCCAAGACAAGTTTCTTTTTAATTTTTCAAATTATATTTATTTATTGTGTTGGGAGGTAGCTTGCTTATATCAGAGGACAACTTACAGGGATCAATTTTCCTTTTTTACCATGCAGTCCCAAGGATCAAACTCAGGTCATCAGGCATGGTGGCAAGTGTCCTTAACCTCAGGGTCATCTTGCCAACCCAAGGACAGTTTTCTTAATAAGCCCATGTCTCCTACCCCCATGGACTCTGAGTCATAGAAAGTGCTGACTGGCCTGCCACAAAATCAAGTTTATCTCCTTGAGTAGTTTTATGTCTATTAGGAACAGATCTTTGAGGAGACAGGGCAGCAATAATGCGAGCCCAACTAAAATCAAGCTGCTTGTTTCATTTTATGAAAAACAAAGGTCCTTCGTGCCTGGGACCGCAGAGGACATGCTCTCCCCGCTAAGCACAGGGGTCTCAGCAGGAGAATTTATCTTGACAGCGTCAAGGTGGGTGTGTAGCCGACTTGCACCATGGGTTGTTCGCACTTCCACTGTACTGTCAAACATGTGGTTCTCAGTGCGGTTTCTACACTTACGCGTACAGCTTTGGTCGGGGTCGGATTCCGAAAGTGTTGTTGTGGACTCATGACTTACTGCTGGCCTTTATTTCTTCCGATGCTCTCAGCAAATGTTAGCCCCTGTTTAAATAAATTAGGAAGGGCCTTCACTTGATTTTCATGTTACTGTGTAATTTATAAAACATCTTACGTGTCACACCTGTTTTTTTTGGGGGGGGAGGGGTTGCTTGCTTGTTTGTTTGCTTGCTTTTGACTCACATAAGCTACTCTGGTAGGTAATGCTGGCATTATTTATGATTGGAGATACTAAAGTTCAGAAAGGTTAAGTGATCTGTCCAAGGCCACACAGCTAGGAAGGAGGGCCAGTCCATTCTATCACTTCCTTTTTGGCCCTAAATACCACAATTATTCTTGGTTTTACAGGACGCTCAGCTCTTTGGCAAGTTGACAGGAGGAATGGAGACAAACAGTAAAAATTTTGACTATGACACATAAGCACCAATTGTTCCATTTGGTGTCGTTAGGTTTTTAAGGGTCCACGATAAGATTAAGAGAATTTTGGATCTCAACCTACAACGTTCCATCTGTCCACAAGTCAGCCAGGGGCAGTCTGCATATTTATTTCATACAGACAACGGAAACCTCAGTTCACATCTGCCTCCTACATCAAGAATGAACATCTAAGCCAGGCGGTGATGGCTC
Organism: Microtus ochrogaster; assembly: GCF_000317375.1. Lineage (NCBI taxonomy): Eukaryota > Metazoa > Chordata > Mammalia > Rodentia > Cricetidae > Microtus > Microtus ochrogaster. The sequence goes on along the minus strand of NC_022014.1, from coordinate 22,179,743 downwards.
ACGTTTTTAATCCTAATACTTGGGAGGCAGAGGCAGGCAGACCTCTGTGAGTTCGAGGCCAGCCTGTCAAGAGCTACAGGCTCCAAAGCTACAATGAAACCCTGTCTCGAAAAACCAGAAGAAAAAAAAAAAGACCATCTATAAGGTACTTCCTGGCCGGGCAATGGTGGGGCACGCCTTTAATCCCAGCACTCGGGAGGCAGAGGCAGGCGGATCTCTGTGAGTTCGAGACCAGCCTGGTCTACAGAGCTAGTTCCAGGACAGGCTCCAAAGCCACAGAGAAACCCTGTCTCGAAAAACCAAAAAAAAAAATATAAAAATAAAAATATAAGGTACTTCCTGTATCGCAGATATATAAGGAAACTCCCAGGATCGACGTTTTTAACATCAAATAGAAAAACAGATGTGGACAGACAGGGAGCGCAGAATGAGAGAAAAGGAGAAGCGGTAGGGAAAGATTTAAAGGCCCGGGACCAGGCTCTGCCCATTCACCCAGAGAATGGGAGCCCTGAGGGAGTGAGAAGAGGAATACGTCCCCTAGCGGGTGCTGGGGTCCTTCAAGGTTCTTAAAGTATGAGTAGATCATGAACTGAGGCTGAGTCTTGTGTTCAAGGATTTGCTGTAGAGGGAACGCAAGTGGTGTGGGTCAATGGAGTGCTTGCCTAGTACCTGGGTTTGATCCAGCCTGTGGGGCTACTGGAGGGTGATGGGACCTTTAAGATGTGCTGTCTAGTGGGCGGTCTTAGGTCAGTGGGGGTGTGTCCTCAAAGGGAATTGGGGGACTCTTGCTTTTTAGCAATCGTGGAAGCAAGCAAGCAAGCGCTCCATCGCAATTTCCTTTCTACACAGCCGTCAACCTAAAACAACGGGATGCAACGGCCACAGACTGAAACTTCGGAACTGTGAGCTGATAGGAATCTCACTTATTCTGTCACAGTGGTGGAAAGCTGACTTACACCCCTGGGTTTTGGAATCTTGTCCTTAGGGAAGGCACAGCTCCTCCTGGAGCTTTGTTCAGGTTGGTTACTGAAGTGAGCAGCCAGATTCCCGTGGTTTCATGCTGCGCCGTTATGCTCAGCCAACAATGCTCATGGGAACGCTGTAGCTGCCAGACAGACATTCATGACATATAGTACATGAGCAGATGCTTTGAAAAGCTGGACGCTCATCCTGGCTGCACCACACAGAATCTGTCATCTCTGATAGATTCAGAACGGACGGACCATTCAGGAATATTCTCTGTTCAGTCCCATGAGTCCCCGTATTACACGATTTAAAAAGTGTGTATTTAGCAATAATGATTCTTGGCTTTGCCCCCTTGGATGTCATTTTTGCATACTGCATGTTCCTTCCAAAACAAAGTGTCAGTCCCAAGCAGGGCATTTCTCTTGTGGGTCTGACGGGCAGCTCAAGGACATCGTTAAACAATTCCATCAAAGAAGGCATAAACGTTGTTGCTGCTGAGGCACCATAACCTTGAGTTCCAGAAATGACTTTATAGTTATGGGACTTCATAAAATGGCTTGATAGCGAAACTTGGCTCACCTGGAAATCACCTGGCTGAAGGACTTTGTTCCAATTGGAGATGTGAGTTGCGTTTGTTTCTAAGGAAATCCCGACCGATTTATCACCAGCTTTGTCTTTCTGCTAAATTGACAGTTTCTTCTGATCGCTGCAAAGGTGGGGAGGATGTTTTTTGATCTCACAGTCACTACTCTTTAACTGACGCCTCTGCTGTGTGTTCCTTGTGTGAACACTGACTGGCCATCCTTATTTTCCACCTATATCAGATGAATGGGAGAACTTCACAGCTTCGCACGCGTGCCTAAGCTTCATGATAGCAGTGTTCTGTCTGACCGTCAAAGCTTGGAGAAGCAGCATCCGGAAACCTAAACTATTCAGAGAACCGGCCTACAGCTCGACTTGCAGGCAGCAGGAAGTGGTCTGACTCACAGGTGAGTCGAGATGGAGGAATCTCAGCTCCTCCATGTCTGCCTGTGCGCCGCCGCCATGCTCCCAGCCGCCAGACTAAACCTCTGAAACTCTAAGCCTCCACCTCAGTTAAATGTTTTCCTTTATAAGAGTTGCCATGGTCATGTTGTCTCTTCATGGCGATAGAAACCCTAACTAAGATGTGGGATCAGTGACAAACCCACTTCTGGCATAGGGATATTAATGGGGAATAAATGACCACAGACTACTGAGCAAAGCCTGTGACATAGTTAGTGTAGGACTCATTTTACTCGTGATATTTTGTGTTTAATAGGAACGAGGAAGCGGACTGTAAACACCTCTAAATGGAAAAGCCAGATTGAGTGGATTTCAAACATTGACTTTTTTTTTTTTTTATCTCTCTGCTTCTTTCCTTCTGGTGCTGTTCTGTGAGACAGACCTTTTCTCTGTAGCCCAGCCCTCAAACCTTGCAATTCTCCTGCTTCAGTTCCTGAGGGATGGAATTACAGGCATGTACCACTGTGGCCAGCTCTCCGGGTGCTGCCTGCATTCCTTAAGAAATCTGGCCTCGCTGGGCCAGGTGATGGCACACACCTTTAATCCCAGCACTTGGGAGGCAGAGGCAGGCGGATCTCTGTGAGTTCGAGACCAGCCTGGTCTACAAGAGCTAGTTCCAGGACAGGCTCCAAAACCACAGAGAAACCCTGTCTCGAAAAACCAAAAAAAAAAAAAAAAAAAAAAAAAAAAAAAAAAAAAAAAGAAAGAAAGAAATCTGGCTTCTCACCATGTGACCACCGACTCAGGTACTTGGGCTTGCTGGGCAATCACTCACCACTGAGAGGCAACTCAAGGTTTTTAAATTAAGGGGTTTTAGGAAATCCTTTTTTTTTTTTTTTAAGATTTACTTATTATGTATATATACAGTGTTCTGCCTCACATATGCCTGCATGCCAGAAGAGGGCACCAGATCTCACTACAGATGGTTGTGAGCCACCCTGTGGGTGCTGGGAATTCAATTAGGACCTCTAGAGGAGCAGTCAGTGCTCTTAACCCCTGAGCCATCTCTCCAGCCCACTTACTTTTCTTTTTTCTTTTCTTTTCTTTTCTTCTTTTTTTTTTTTTTTAGTCCTAAAAAGAGAAACTTACTTTTCCTTCCCTTTCAGGGTGAGATACTGCAAATCTTTCTTGGTTTTCATTTGGGCTAGGAACAGTTTCACTTCTATCTGATGAACCATCCTTTTGTAGAACAAAGACGAGAGAAACTAAAGTGAGAAGGCAAGCTAGACATTGCAGGGGAAATAGCAGAGTGGCGTGCACTGGGAAGCGTGGGACCCAGCCACCCTCTCCTGTGTGCTTTATGTAGTAACGTTTTCACTTTTTGTCCCAAGAAAGGAAGAAAACAGCAACATGGTAATTGCTCTGGGAGATTTATTTGCTTTAGAGAGCATCCACTTCAGAATCAAAGGAAGAATTAAAACCCTGGCTCCCGCAGCCAAGCAGAGCCAGTCCAGCAGCATTCCTGAAAGGGAACAAAGACTGTGGTCTCCAGCAGAACCGAGTTATTGTTTTCCCACAGGTCAAAAAACTCTCCGGTGTTAGCGCCTGTGATTTGCCCTTCTTTTCTTTTTATCTTCAGTCCAACTTTTCTATATTTCAATAAAATTTCTGTCTTGGTGACTGTAGGTGAGATTTGTAAGAGCAAGGAGTTAACTTTATTTAATTCAAGGAATTAGGTGCTCCCCTAACCTCATCCTACCTCAGGGGCTCATACAGGAACTGTTCGCAGAGCTCAGTCAGGGCTCCCTTCTACCTGATCCCCACAATACAGAGGACGTGCTTGATCCTGTTTTCCTTTCCTCTTTGGGGTGTGGGTGGGCACCTTGTGGGGAGGCAGAAGACGACCTCTCTTACAGTGGTGTACCCCAGGAACCATCTACCTTGTTTTTCAAGCAGAACCTCTCACTGGGACTTAGGACTGGCAGAGTAGGCTAGGCTGGTTGGCCAGCAAGCCCCAGGGACCCGCCCATCTCCACTTCCTCAGTACTGGGATTAAAAGTGAGGGCGGCCACACCTAGTTGCTTTCTATCTGGGCACTGAAGGTTAAACTCGGGTCCTCCTGCTGGCAAGGGCTGTACTGATGGGGCTATATCCTCACTCCATTTTCCTGTTTCTCACAAGGAACCTCCATGTGCCGATCAATTCTTGTCAGTGTGACACAGACTAGAGACATCTGAGAACAGGGAACCTCCACTGAGAAATCCCCTTCCAATAGGTTGGCCCATTGGCATGACTGAGGGGTATTTTCATGGTTAACAATTGATGTGGGGGGGGGCAGCTTACACATGATAGGGTTGGGCAGGTGGTCCTAGGCTGTGTAAGAAAATAAGATGAGAGGCTGGAGAGGGGGCTCGGCTGTTCAGAGTGCTGGCTGCTCTTGTTTTCAGAGGACTGGGGTTCAGTTCCCAGCAGCTCACGATAGTCTGTAACTAGTTTCTGGAGATCTGATACCCTCTTCGGCCTCCATGGGTACTGAATGCACACCTACACAGACATACTCGAAGGCAAAACACCCTTACACATAAAAAGGAAATCAAGGGGGCTGGAGAGATGGCTCAGAGGTTAAGAGCATTGCCTGCTCTTCCAAAGGTCCTGAGTTCAATTCCCAGCAACCACATGGTGGCTCACAACCATCTGTAATGGGGTCTGGTGCCCTCTTCTGGCCTGCAGGCATACAGACAGAACACTGTATACATAATAAATAAATAAATAAATAAATAAATAAATAAATAAATAAATAAATAAAAAGGGAAACCAAGAAAGAAGGCTGAGTAAGCCTGGAGGCCAAGTGAATTCTTCGTTTCCTCCTCGGTTCCTGCCTCTGCTCCTGTTCACGTTCCCTCACTGACCGCCATCAAGGATGGGCTGTGGTTGGGAATAGCACAAACCCTTTCCTCCCAGAGTTGCTTTTGGTCGGTGTTTTATCCCAGGAGCTGAAAGCAAACTTGGACACTCCAACTAGAATTACTCTCCCCCTGACATTGTCACTTGACGAATTCCAAGTTGGACAAGACATGGTGGTCCTTTGTCTCCCAGGAAAAGCTCTCCCCAAAGTTCCCAGTCTGACTTCAAAGCTCTTTCTCCGTGCTCCATGTCACATCAGGCAAACATGACTGCCAGTGTGTGTCCATATCCATCCGGTTCCACCTCTAGTGCTGCGCCCCCACGACAGGGTCTCACTATGTAGCTCTGGCTGGCCTGGAACGTGCTACATAGACTAATCTTGCCTCGAACTCAGGGATCCTCCGGCTTCTGCCCCCTGAGTACTGGAAGTAAATACCTACACCACCATGCCCAGATAGGACTGCCTTCTTGATCTTGTCTGGATAAAATTGTCTCCTAAAATGTCTGTCAACCCCTGCACTATCCCCTCCCGTCCCCACTCTTTCCCTCTCTCTACTCCTGTCCCTCCCACTTCTCCCTCCATCTCCTCCTCTCCAGGTCTCCCTGTTTCCCAGGCTGGCTTTGACTCAGAATACTCTTGTTCCCACACCACACACACAGTTTATAATCCTTCCTTTGTTTAGACTTATTATTTATACTGCAGCCACAGTGACCTTTTTAAGAAGAGAGACTTCACTTATACAAAATTCAGACAATGCACACAATTAGTTATAATGAGTACAGTGAGCTGACTTAGGAAACAGAGAACTAGGCGGTGGTGGCTCTGGCCTAACTCGGGAGGCAGAGAAAGGTGGATCTCTGAGTTCAAGGCCAGCCTGGTCTACAGAGTGAGTTTCATAACAGCCAGGACTACACAGAGAAACCCTGTCTTGTAAAACAAACAAACAGTAAATAAGTAAATAACTAATAAAAATTTAAAAAGAAAGAAATAAAGAATTACAAATACCTTTGAAGTTCAAATTGTCTCCTTTTTGTTAACTATATTGGTCTTGATATTAACATTGCTTTGTCTGTTTGTCTATCTTTTTTATCTATTTGTTTGGCTCCTTTGATGTGCTGGGATTTCACTATCTCTGTCTCTACCTCTTCCTCTTCCCTGTATGTGTGTTGATAGGAATCAACCAAACTACATATACCCTCATTATTTTTGCCATTTTGTATGTCTCTCTAACCAATTCATTCTTTGGCTTGTCTTGTTTTTGAACCCTTAAAAATGGCTGCATAGTGTTCATAATTTGCTATGTGCATTAATAATGTTTTAGTTCTGTGTGGTATTTTATGCAAGTGTCTATGAATGAACTAGTGGATTTTTGGGGGGATTCTATGCAATCACCAGCGATGCTAAAATAAACCATGACTCCTAGTGCAGCAGTTTCTCCTGGGAAGTGCTGTTCAGTAGAACTCACTGTGGTGCTGAAAGCCTTCTGCTGTACAGCACTTCACCCAGTGGCCTTGCCTCCAGCCAGATACAGATATTGAACACATAGAAGGTGACTACTCCATTGAAAAACTGAATTTTTGTTTTAGTTTTCCTGTGAGGGGCTGACCTCAGAGCCCCACACTTATGAGGCATTCACGATTACCACCGAGCTACATTCCTAATCTACATTTGAAATTTTACTTTAAGTAGCCCACAAGCTCCTAGTAGCCAGAGTGACTCTAGACTGGACTGGCTGGGTGAAACAGTTTGTGCTCCTTGGATATTGTGAAATATAGCCGTGTGCTACATAAGGATGCTTCTGTCAGTGACAGGTAGTGTGCAAGAAAGTGTTTCTACCAGATTGTGGTGGAGCTGGAAAGTTCCGATGGCCTAGTCATTGCGTGCCCCAGTGCTACAGCACAACAGAGTTCAAGTTTCTGAGGTGTTGCTATGAGCAAGCCTGCTGGGAGGCCATCGTGATAGCATAGCACAGCCAGCGCATGCTGGTTGACGACAAATGACTGTTTACCTGTTCACGATATGATACTTCATTTACAGGATGCCTCTTCCACTTCCGTAGAACGTTTTACTGCCCAACCATATGCCGTGGTATACTAGCTTTAGCATTGTCCATCCCCTTTCTGCTTACCTCATCCTGATCACATCAAAGGGCCATATCAAAAGATTGACTTATGCCACCCAGGCTTGTGTAAGCTCACTGTGTGTTTGCACAACAATAAGGTCAACAATGCAGTTGTCAGGATGCACTCCTGTCGGTCAGCAGCAGAGACTGCACTGATGAGTGTTCTTAAGCTGACAATACTAAATTATGCTCTCACGAGCAGTGTATAAGAATTGGTTTGTTTGTTTTTTTTTTTTTTTTTTTTTTGGTTTTTCGAGACAGGGTTTCTCTGTGGTTTTGGAGCCTGTCCTGGAACTAGCTCTTGTAGACCAGGCTGGT
>NC_022014.1:22170700-22172348 GCF_000317375.1 Microtus ochrogaster | reverse complement strand
GACCAGGCTGGTCTCGAACTCACAGAGATCCGCCTGCCTCTGCCTCCCGAGTGCTGGGATTAAAGGCGTGCGCCACCACCGCCCGGCTGTTTTTGTTTGTTTCTTTCTTTGAATTGTTTTATTAGAAAGGTATAAAATCTTATTTTAGTTTTGATTTGTAGCTCTATCATTCTTGCCATCTGTTTCCTTTCTGTGTGTTGCCTATTTAGGTCTTGGTACCTTTTTTTCTTTTGACTTATTTTTACATTTTTTTTATTACATTTAATTATTTTATTCATTATGGACACATGTGTGCACTCGCATGCTTGTGGAGGTGGGAGGGGAACTAGAGAGAGTTCTTTCAACCCTTTTCATCTGCCTTTAGTTGACCTTTGAAAACCACCCACCTGTCATGCGGTGGTGGTACACGTCTTTGATCCAGCACTCAGGAGGCAGAGGCAGGCTCATCTCTGTGTTTGTGGCCAGCCTGGTCTACAGATGGAGAATCTGAGACAGCCAGGGCTATACAGAGAAATCCTACCTTGAGAAACAAACAAAAACAAACTCCACAAAACCAACCCCTATCCTGCAGACTCGAAATTTGTGACCACTTGGCAGACATACTCACACACACACACACACACACACACACACACACACACACACGGGAGGGGAGTAGGGGGAGCTAAACATTTATTTTTTTCATAGGTGTGTGTATGTCATGTGTGTGTGTAGGTGCCTGTGTGACCAGAAGAGGATGTCACATCCCCTGGAGCTAGAGTCAGAGGCAGTTGTGAGCGGTATCGGAACTCTTGTGTCCTCTGGAAAAGCAGCAGGCTCTCTTGGCTGTTAAGCTGTCTTTCCAGTACCTAAACTCTCTTTTTACAAAAGTCATTTCAACAGTTGGCACACCACACAGCAGATAAAACTGCCTTGGTTCAGTAACAACATTATTTATCCTGGCCAGGGGGATACAAACGGGGTGGGAGTGCGGGGGGTCTCTGATAAACCTGGAGGAGAGGAACGGAAGGGCAAGAGACAGGATTTCTGATCAAGCAGTTTATTATTCCTTGGAAGCTGTTATATAGCAAATGGGCAAGGGGGAGGAGAGGGTTCAGGTCTGCAGGAATTCAGGTCCGAGACGTCCCTAGCTGATAAGGAAATACTGAGGCTCTGTGATTGTTGACCTACAAAGGAAATGCTAATTGTTTCTAAAAGCCTGGGGCCTGCAGGTCTCACTGGGAGATAAGATACCAGGTTGATTTCCTAGGCCCGGAATTTGCCCTGCAAAAGTGAATATCTTACTTACTTTGTGAGTTTAAAATGACTGTAAACAAAATACAGATCTCAAAATACAGGTCTTTGCTTCTGGCAATTATTTGAGGATTTTTCTCACTAGAAGATTTTGTACAGATAGATCTATCCCAATGAGTTGGGCGTGGTGGTGTACGCCTTTAGTCCCACCACTCAGCAAGCAGAGGCAGGTGGGTCTCTGCACTTGAGGCCAGCCTGGTCTACAGAGTGAGTTCCAGGACAGCCAGGGATGTACAGAGAAACCCTGCATCAAAAACAAAGCAAACATTAATCCCAGCACTCAGGAGGCAGAGGCAGGCGGATCTCTGTGAGTTCGAGACCAGCCTGGTCTACAGAGCTAGTTCCAGGACAGGCT
>NC_022014.1:22167385-22169455 GCF_000317375.1 Microtus ochrogaster | reverse complement strand
AAAAAAAAAAAAAAAAAATGCACCTGGGAGCAGAGAGAGGACACAACAGTTACAGTTACAATGTGTAATGCACCTGGAGAGAGAACACAACAGTTACAGTGTGTAGTGCACCTGGGAGCTGGAGAAAGGACACAACAGTTACAGTTACAGTGTATTTATTGCTCTTGCAGAGGAATTGAGTTCAGTTCTCAGCACCCATGTCATGCAGCTCATAACTGCCTGTACCTCCAGCTTGAGGGGATCTGATGCCTCTGACATCCTTACACACTGCACTTAAACACACGCATGTACGTGTGCACTCACACACACACACACAATCTTTAAAAACGCACCTCTACTGAACATGTACCAGCTTTGCTTATTATTCCCTAAGCAATATGATGTAACAACTTTTTACCTAGTATCTACATTAGGTAGTATCAGCAATCTAAACTAATTTAATCTTCCTGGGAGGATTGCATAGGTGGTGGGTGAACACTATGCGATGTTACACAAAGGAAGCGAGCATCCTGAGCATTTGAGACCTCCCCGTATGTGATGTATCCCTGTGGAACCCGAGGGCTGCCCTCTGATTTGACCAGACTGTCTCATTGTTCCCGCATTACACCTGGATTCATCCAGGCCTCTGTCTCTGTATGCGCCCCTTTCTCTGTCTAGACTGTTCAGTGGATGGCTAGCACCTGGGAGAATGGCAGCTGCAAGCAGTGTCTTAGACAGAGGAGGGAAAACACTTGCAGGGACAGCCTCATTCGAGATCCTTGGGCGCTATTTCAGGAAGCAGAGCAAAGCAAAAACCCAGACATCATTTACAACTGGTGTTGAATTTGCCAAAAGGCCAAGTCTTTGGGCCAGGAGAGAAAGGTCAAGCATTGGGTTAAACTTGTAAGGGACTTAGGAGAAGCAGGGAGCATAAAACTCATAAGAAAGCAGTCCACTTGTGCTCAAGTGTTGAAACTGTAGTGAAGGGCACAGGCAGGTCTCTGTGAGTCTGAGGACAGTCTGGTCTACAGAGAGCACTCCAGCTCAGCAGGGGCTACCTAATGATAGCCTGTCTCAAAACACAGAAACGAAACTAGAAAGTGTAGCAAAGGGATATAAACTCTGTTGTCTCAGAAAGTTCCAGGTGCGGCATCTCCAAGCGTCAGTTCTTTGTCGTTTTTCTCGTTCCAAGGATGATGGTAAGGAAAAGGATGGAAAGGAGAAGTAATGCCTCCATAATTCATTTAGGAAACCCTGCATTAGACACTGAAAAAACTCCTAGATCCACAGGATAATGTGATAGCAAGTTATACATACACAGGTGTGTGCGTGCATGCATGTGCGTGTGTATAAATGTGGACTCTCTGGAGGAAAATGACAATTTTGAATGTGAGGGATGACTTTGTATGTTTACACATGTCCGTGCTGGGTGCATGCACCCAGAGGACAGAGATCAATGTTGCGTACCTTCCTCTGTCACTCTTCATCTCTTTTTTAAATTTTGTTTGTATCGTCTTTTATTTTTCATGTATTTCTCCTGCCACAGCACGCATGTCAACATCAGAGGACAGCTTGTGAGAGTCAGTTTTCTCCTTTTCTCTTGTAGGTCCTGGGGACTGAATTGGGTGATCAGGCTCGGCTGCAAGCACCTTTGCCCATACAGCAGTCCCTGCCTTATTTTCAGTCTCTTACTGAACCTTGCTCGCAGTCACTGATTAGGCCGGGAGGGCTGGCCAAGAGTTCGGCATGCAGATATGCCTGGATGGACAGTTTGCTGGAGACTGGCCCTGTTTGCTCTGCCATGGAAGCACTGGGCAGAATGTCTAATGCAGCGGCACACTGTGCTGCTCCCTAGGGTTTAGCTCTGTCCCACCACGACATGTCACTGGGCCCCACTGCATTTCTTCTGGCTGGAGTTAGAGGGGGGAAATCCTAAGAGTTTCATTTGAGGGAACTTGTCTTCCTGGGTGGTTCCCTTGGGGAGAATGGAATGGAATGTACCTCCCCTCCGTGCCCACACGAGGGTTTACTGTGTACCTCCCCTCCGTGCCCACACGAGGGTTTACTGTGTACCTCCCCTCCGTGCCCACA
>NC_022014.1:22165970-22167285 GCF_000317375.1 Microtus ochrogaster | reverse complement strand
CCCTCCGTGCCCACACGAGGGTTTACTGTGTACCTCCCCTCCGTGCCCACACGAGGGTTTACTGTGTACCTCCCCTCCGTGCCCACACGAGGGTTGAGTGTATGGGTGTGAGCTGCTGGGTGGAAAGCTGGTACAAAGGGTGTCACCCTGACAATAGGGCAGAGCAGGAGATCTGGGAGGAAATGATGATAGGAATCTCTAGGCATAGGGTGGAGAAATAGAACTCCTGGCAGGAAAGGGTGGCAGTAGCTGTAAACCAAGTCCCTGTCACCTCCTAGGTGATTCCGATCCCATCTTCTCTTGTCCTGCGTGTGTGTGTTAGCAACTGCACTTCTGACACAGAGTCCTGTCTCTCATCTGTGCTGGCTGCTTCCTCACAAACCCCAGCAGACATAATTCCATCTGGACTTGCTACAGTGAGGCTTCCCCCCACCCTCTACCTCTGCAGCTGCCCTCTCATCTCAGAGTTTCCAGCACCAGCGGTCTCATTGGCTTGGCATGTTAGTCAAGTTGGCAACAAGCATGGCCATCACCTCTGGCCTTTCTGGAATTTGAGCATAGAACTCGCAAGGCCATCTCCAACTTCCTGGGCTGTCCTTTTCTCCCAGCCCCTTGGCTTTCGCCGATGTTCCCCTTGCCCACTGGCATCCTTGTAAGGAACAGTAAAAGACTTGTCATAACCTGATTGGCACAGCCCTGGGCCAGGGTACGTGGTACAGCAAACAGAACTTAAATTTTTTTTTTAAATATTTATTTATTTAGTATACAATATATCCCTTCAGGCCAGAAGAGGGCACCTGACCTCATTACAGATGGTTGTGAGCCACCATGTGGTTGCTGGGAATTGAACTCAGGACCTTTGGAATAGCAGACAATGCTCTTAACCCCTGAGCCATCTCTCCAGCCCCCACAGCAAACAGAACTTAGAATGGATTGCAGCCCTCTGAGCACACTTAGCCTAGAGCCCTCAGGACCTGAACACCTTGTGAAGTTATATGCTGAGGTCCACGGTGCTTACCTTGGCCCTGATCCTTCTGGTTCAGGCCTCTCCTGCAAACGTCATGGTCATAACTCTAGTTCGTGTGTCTTCCCTAATTTCTAGACTTTCGTATGTCTCTTGTAGTTCTTGTCTTTGTTTTCCTGTAGGAACCTCAAAGTTGCCATGACTCAAAGTTCGGACTCCCATGCCCCACACCCCCACACCTCCATACTCCACACCCCCATACCTCCACACCCCACACCCCCATACCTCCATACCCTCACACCCCATACCTCCATACCCTCACACCCCATACCTCCATACCCTCACACCCCC
>NC_022014.1:22158218-22165389 GCF_000317375.1 Microtus ochrogaster | reverse complement strand
GCCTCGAACTCACAGAGATCCGCCTGCCTCTGCCTCCCGAGTGCTGGGATTAAAGGCGTGCGCCACCACCGCCCGGCTGATTCAGGGTTTCTTAAACTTTTTTCACTTACAGTCCCTTGTTACCTAGGTACTTTTTATGTGACCTCAGGGGTATGTGTATATGTGCCAAAAATTTATTATTAATAAATAATAAATCTATTTTAATATAACTCTTTGGTATACATGTAAGACCAAGGTGAATTTTCATACTGAGAAGATGGAGATGTTTGTTTATTTTTACAAAAGAATTAAATATTGAATGAAAACTCGATATTGCAGGGCATGAACCATCCTCAGCATTTCTTAGAGTTGATCAATAGCTTGGTTTTATAATCTTCAATGCTGAGAATGATGCGTTGCATACATATAGAATGAAAAATGGCAGAAGTGGGCTAGTGAGGTGGCTTAGCAGACAAGTGCATGCAATACACATACAAAAGCCTACAAATAAATGTAAAACAACTTTCAATGGGAGAAGTACATTTAGGGCCTTTTCAGAAATGGCTGGGAGAGCCAGGAGGTAGGCCTTTACTCCCAGGCAGAGGCAGGAGGATCTCTGTGAGTTCCAGGCAGCCAGAGCTACATAGTGAGACCCTATGCACACACACCCCCCCCAAGAAAAAAAGTCAGAAAATTCTGGCAATTTTTTTTCTTTTGGTTTTTCGAGATCGGGTTTCTCTGTGTGGCTTTGGAGCCTGTTGTGGAACTAACTCTCGTACACCAGGCTGGCCTTGAACTCACAGAGATCTACCTGCCTCTGCTTCCCAAATGCTGGGATTAAAGGCGTGCACCACCACTGCCCAGCCAGCATTTTTTTTTAAAAAAATGAAACATAAGTTAGCCACTCAAACAGCAGTCTTTAAAATCAAATATTCTAAGGATATACTATTTGACACTTACATGAAGAAAATGATGATAGGAAATGTTTAAAATGGTTTTTGTAATTAGACCATTATATTTCAATAAAAGCAGAAGAACATTTTGTATGTACAGCACACTGCAATTCATAGTATACAACAGTGTATAATCTATTGCTGAGGTTTCTCAGACAGTGTCATTGATGTTACCTGGTGTGACAGCATACACAGGACAATGTTTGTGTCGTATCCTGTATCCAAATACCAGGCTGCAGTGATGTCGTATGAATCAACACAGGTATATGTTGCCAGATGCATCTCAAATTCATTGAGTGCTGGATTTTAAATGGATTTTACAATTGCCAATTAAACAAAAGATTTGGTTCTTAAAATATTATGTGTACGGATGCTTTACTTGTATGTATGTCTTTGTGTCACACACCAGAGAGCCCACAAAGGCATCAGATACCCCGAAACTGGAGTTACAGATGGTTGTGAGCCACAGTGTGCATTCTGAGAATTGAACCTAGGTCTCTCCCTTTCCCTTAGCCACCAGATTTCTCTTCACACAGATCTGAGAACATTGCTCCTTTGTTTAAAACTATTTTTGACTCCTAATTAAGCCCAGAATAAAGTCCAGGTGCTCAGGTGTGGCATATAAAACCCTTCACATCTCAGCCCAAACCTACCTTCCCGGGTGTGCATCTGGCCTCTGATCTCAACAGTCTTTGTTTTTAACCACATCAGATTGTGATGCACGGAGGCCCCAGTCTGACGGCATCGTGTGGTTCACGCCTTGTCTTCACTGTTACCTTGAATGCCATCTCTCTCATTCTCTGTCTTGTAAAATTTCATCCACTCTTCAAAATTATAATCACTTGTCCCCTTTTTCCTTTTTGGTGCTGGGGACTAAACCCAAGGTCCCCATGCATGCTAAGCAAATGTTCTACTATTGAGCCTAGCCCTATCACCCCCTCCCCTTTTTTTTCTTCCAGGCATCTGGCTCTAACTACTAGCTGCTACTTATACAGCTCTATTGTGTGGTTATTAGAGATTAAGTCCAATGTCTTTCCCACCACATTAAAAAAAAAAGATTTTATTTTTTTATGTGTGTGTCTGCGTATATATGTACACACATGAAGAGTGCCCATGGTAGCCAGAAGGGAGTGTTGGATCCTCCAGAGTGATTTGGGGTGTTGGGAACCATATTTGGGTCCCCTGGAAAAGCAGCAAGTGCTCTTATCTGTTGAGTCATCTCTCAGGCCTACATCATGAGTTGGGGACAAGATTAACGTTTTTAATCTTCATATCATCGGGAGCTTTCCAAGGATCTGTTCTGTGGTAGATGTTGAGTAAACGCTTACGATTTGTGTTGGGCAGGAAGCTTGAACTTGTTTGTGTGAGACCAGCGATGCTTTCTCTCAGCCTGAGTTTTAGCTTGTTTCTCTTTTTCAGAAAATGGGAAGAAAATCTCAGACTAGGGTAGTTGATGGGCTGGCTCCCTTGAAGATGGTGGCTTTGTCACGTTGCCAGCCTTCAGTGAAGTCTCTCAGGGACACAGAAACTGCATTCTCAAGTGACAGATGGATGTTTGCATTTGACTTTTTCCAAACATTGAAATTCCTCTGAACCACTGACGATTATCAGTTTAAGACTCAGATTCTAGGCTGAGCGTGGTGGCGCACGCCTTTAATCCCAGCACTCAGGAGAAAGAGGCAGGGAGGGGAAATCTCTGTAAATTCAAAGCCAGCCTGGCCTACAGAGGGAATTCCAGGACATCCAGGGCTGTTTCACAGAGAAACCCCGTTTTGAAAAACAAAACAAAACAAAAAAACTAGATTCTAGGCTTCAGGAAACAGCTTAGTAAGGGTACAGTTGAACGTATTTTATATGCACTGCTCCATCCACCTAATCTTGGAAAACTGATTAGTTATCTTGAGGGGTGTGTGTTTCTTTCACAGGTCTTGTAGATACTGGCGAGGGGATGGTGCACACGGTTGACCTAGTCATTCTCCTTGGCTCAAGCCAGGCTGAGTGGGAGCCGCTCCTGAGCCTTGTGATGCCCAGAATGTGTAGATGAAACGAGCAGATGTGCATTTGTAGAACCGTGGTTGTAGCTTATGGGTGGGTGGGAAAGAGATCGGTTCCAAAAATCCTTTCAAATACAAGAACTTTGTTCTCACTAGAATCCAAGCAACAAGTTGCACTTGAAAAATGAACAGATTGGTCAGATAAGTGTCCGCAGGAAAAGCTTTCGGGTGGATTTCTTGAGGCCTGCCAACCCATTCCAAGGTACCATGCCAAATTTTGGAACCCTCATTCCTTCTCATCTCTTGGAGCCTCCCTTTGGCTTCTCAAAAAACCTCTGGGCATTAGTTTCCCCAAAGTTAGAATGTGAGGGATCTGGGCTCAGCACGGAATCCTCAGCCTACTTCCTCTGTGAGCCTGGGATCCCGGGAGGACGCCCTTGTGGCGAGGAAGAGGGATCACAGATGGTGGAGGGCGCCGCTGGGATGAAGAGCGAGCAATGCTGGCGACCGGGGCTGCCAACGTGGGTGGCTTCGCCGGGCCGCGCCCGAGCTGGGATGCCCGCCCTAGCGTCAGCGAGGCCGCCCCCCGTCGGCCCTCCCCCGGGCGGGGCCAGCCCCCGACGGCGCTGACTCAGCAACGCGAGGGGGGAGTTTTGTCCCTCCGCGGACCCCGTTTCTCTCGGCCACCATTGAGCGGGTTTCCTTTTTCCGGCTCTCCGGGTGCGAGAACTTGGTCCGGCCAGCTAGGCAGCGGGCTGTAGTGTAACCCCAGAGCTCACCTGAGGACCCCGAAAACTAACGTTTCCCCACGAGGAAGCGTGGGCGCCATGAACAACGCGGGTGAGGCGCCGCTCTTCCCGCGAATGTTTTCCAGGGTCTTCTCCCAGGCTCCGCGGACCGTGAGGCCCTGCGGTGAAAGGCCGGGGGTGGTGGTGGTGGGGAGACCTAGGCGAGGGCGGGGATGTAGCCCTTCGAGGGGGCTGGGAGCGGAGAAAGACGGCGTAGTGCAGGACACTGTGGGAGGGCTTTCTGGCTTCTGCACTCTCTAGGATGCTCTTGCGAAGTTAAAACTAGGATCTACAGTGATCCTATCCGAAAGCTGCCCTCGTCAGCCTCTTTATTTATTTATTTATTTTGAAGGGGTATGTTATGATTATAATGGCATTTGATTTCCCCACAGGACTGAATTCGGAGAAGGTAACTGCTCTGATCCAGAAACTAAATTCAGACCCTCAGTTCGTACTTGCCCAGAATGTCGGGACCACCCATGATCTGCTGGACATCTGTCTGAAGAGGGCCACGGTCCAGGGTGCTCAGCATGTGTTCCAGCACGTTGTGCCTCAGGAAGGCAAGCCAGTTACCAACCAGAAGAGCTCTGGTGAGGTCTTCGACTTCTTCCCTACTTTACTGACAGCAGTCTGTTTTGTTGTCCTAAAAATGGCCTTGGGAGAACAGCTTTGTGACACCTTGAAAGAAGTGTAACAAACCAGAGGAGAGGCACAAGAAAACGCAGGCCCAAGGCTTGTGCGGTGGCCTGTTAGCGATTAGTTTGAACACTAAAGTGACAGATGGATGATGGCCATTGGATGCCTATCGCCATATTGTCTTGATGTTATGTGATATTGGGTATATGTGGCTTGTTCCCATGCAATTTTTATGTTAACAGTTCATCTAGGAGTAGCAGAAGCTAGAAACAGATGTGGAGAGAGATTGCATACAGATAAACCTAAAGTAAAGACGAGCTATGCCCTTGGTCACAAGTAGTCCATTCAAAGATATCCTTACTCTAGAAGACTTCCCAGAATTGTGCTAAAATCCAAATATATAAAACAAAAACCGTAATGTGGTTACAATAGAATGTCGTTGGCTATTATTTTAAACTGTGCTCCGTGGCTACAGCCAGAGTTACTGTGCTCATAGGTCACTTCGTAGTACTCTTGAGTTCTCATTCCTTGCTGGCTGAGAATTCTTGTTTTGCTGTACGCTGTCCACTTACCACTGTTAGAAATACATCTACACTGAGAGATTGGTTATCCAGGAATCCAAGGAGGAGAAATAGTCTCACAAGAAAATTGAACTAAAGAGGCTTTCCAGAGCCGGGCGGTGGTGGCGCACGCCTTTAATCCCAGCACTCGGGAGGCAGAGGCAGGCGGATCTCTGTGAGTTTGAGACCAGCCTGGTCTACAAGAGCTAGTTCCAGGACAGGCTCCAAAACCACAGAGAAACCCTGTCTCGAAAAAACCAAAAAAAAAAAAAAAAAGAGGCCTTCCATTATTTTTCGCTGTTTTGCTACTACTCCAAGCCCATATGTACTTACAGAAAACACATTATTGCTGCTTAGAGCAATTCAAAATTCATAAGGCTACATTTAACATGAGTAATGTTTTGCTGTTTGTAAATTATACCTTAGTAAGAATGATTTTTTAAATTTTAAAGGAAAAATATCATGACCTTGCAAAAATCTTTCTATATCGTAGAAAGGTCTTACCTAGCATGCCTAGGCCCTTAGTTCAGAAGCGTTTGGAATGGTGAGGTCTGTCAGGCTACAGACTTACCTAGTTAATGTATTATAGTAGCGCTCCAGTGGTCTAGGGTAAGCTTGGAAATGTAACAGATCAGGTCTTATGTGATGTATCTCTTTACTGTAAATACTAATAGTGCATGAGTAATGTAGTTTGTTCTTGTGATGTTTTCATCCTGAGAGTTCACCCAGAAACAGAAATAGTGTGCAGGAGACAGCTAGTGTACAAATAAGCTAGCCTAAAACAAAGATGTCACTATTCAGAAAAATAACTTAAGTTTTTTTCTTTGTTACAGACATGTTCTTGTCCAGTGTAGAAAACTTGTGAAGTACATAGAGTAGATTTGTTTACCCATCAAGTCTTTAGTCCCTGTATGATTGCTTTTAATATGAGATCATACTTTAAGAATTTTTACATGTGCCTTTTTATAAACCTTCGTTTGTTGTATGTTGTAGAAATGGTTTCATATCTGTAAAAACATTATCTCCAAATATGTTGGAAATTTCCCTGCGTTTTCCTCCTGAAGAGCATTCCTCTTTAGTCTCGGCTCCCAAAGGTCTGGAGGGACACACTGGGTTTATCTTGCAGCAGAGCCGTGCTTTGGTAGAGGCATCAGTCTGAAGCTGCTCTAGTCCATGCTAGCTTGGATGCCTACAGATACTAGATTCCATCGGTTTCTGAGAGGCAAAACATTTGAAAGTCCTGGACATGACCTCACATAGAAATGTTGGTGTCATTGGAAAAAGACCTCTAAAAACCCACATTGGTATGGAACTACAGAAGCTCTGGTCATGCATTTAAATGAAGACATGCTTATGTCCTTACTGTTTGTCATAAAGTCTTCAGGGACAGCATCATGCTTGGGTTTAGAGACATACTAAATGGAAGAATGATGGTGGGCTGTGCTTGAAACGTGGCTCCTGATGGCCAGGTGTATGGAGAGAGTGTGAAGCTGTGAAAATAGAGTAGAAAAATGGTCCTCCTTTGTAGTCAACAATGGCCTTGAACTTCTCGTCCTTCTGCCTCCACCTCCTGTGTGCTGACTAGGGTTGCAGGCTTGTACTACATGTCTACTTTGTATGGTGCTGAGGACGAATCCATGTCACTGCATGCTAGTTAAGCATTCTACCAACCGAGCCACATTTCTGTCCTGGAACAGTAGTTAATTTGCTGTGTTAACGTGATTTTAAGAGGAAAACACTTTGCTGTTTCATTTATGTCTCGGTTTTTAAATTATATGTCTTTTAACTCTTGAGCTGAAGTGATCTTCCTGCTCCAGCTCTCCCAAACTTTTCATGTGTTTGAATTTTTATGTACCCTGGTTAGTCAAATACCTCCTTTAAAAACAACTCCTTTTGGGAGTGTAGGCAAGAGCTTTATGTTAATCTTCACATTCACTGAAGCATCGATGCCCTGTCCATTCTAAATTAAGGTTTTTGTTAATTTCAAATTAAGATTTTGATTCCTGAATTGTTCTCAGGTGACTTGTGTTTCCTCAGCTCCCTGTTTAGGAGGGGATGCTTGTTTTTCCATGTCCTTGCCAGTCTGGGCATTATCGATAAGAAAAAGGACGTTCTCCCACTTCACTACTGTCTTATGAAGAACTTAAAAAGCAAAAGTTTTTTTATCCTCTGTGTCCTTTTTGGACATCACACAATTTATTCATGATATCTGTTCATTTTCTTTTAGTGTTTCTAGGCTATGCTAGAACTCACTATATTAT
>NC_022014.1:22145657-22158053 GCF_000317375.1 Microtus ochrogaster | reverse complement strand
GGGGCTGACCTTGAACTTTTAGTGTTTCTAGGCTATGCTAGAACTCACTATATTATCGGGGCTGACCTTGAACTCACAGCAGTCTTCTTGCTTTCGTCTAAGTGCTGGGGTTATAGGGATGAGCCACCATGCCCGACCTAAAAGGTTCTGGTTGGTTTTTTGTTACGTTTGTTGTGATTTTGTTTTTGAGTGTGTGTGTGTGTGTGTGTGTGTGTGTGTGTGTGTGTATACTATATAGTAGCAATCACTACATGTCTTTTGTTTTGATTTGGTTTTAATATTTCTGTTCTGGGTTGAAGATGTAGTTAAGCTGGTAGAATGTCTAGCATGTACAAATTCCTGGGTGCAATTCCTAGTATCAAATAACACCACATATTGTGACATATGTCTATATTATACTTGAGACATGAAGCAGGAGGATCAGGTGTTCAAGACCACCCTGGCTATATATAGTGGGCTATCTAAGACTGTCTCAAAAACAAATACATTTGATGTTTCTTTTATTTCTTATTTAGTCTTTAATGTCCAGATCTTAGGGATCTGGTGTTTGGAAATACAGTTGGGGCGGTGTGATCCATAAATAGTCATAAACTTCTCGGTTTGCTTTCTCATTTTAGGACGATGCTGGATCTTTTCTTGTTTGAATGTTATGAGACTTCCATTCATGAAAAAATTTAATATTGAAGAATTTGAGTTTAGTCAATCTTACCTGTTTTTTTGGGACAAGGTAGGGGACTGACCTTGCATGATTCCTTTTGTTTCAATAGAACCTAGTTAGGGGCAGCCTTTATGTTATTTTGCTTTTCTCGTTACAGTGTACCTTTTTATTACAGATGTGATACCATTCTGATTTCCCAAGAATCAGAAGTCTATCTTAGCAAAGGCAGAAGTATATTTCCTTCTTTTCCTTTTGTGGTGCTAGGGCTAGGATCAGACAAAGCTCTAACCCTGAACTCTAGCCCCGCAGCTGCTTTCTGTTTGGTAGGTGGCTGTGCTCTCTGAGGAAGTAACAAATTTATTGACTCACTGCTTGTGTTTTCTTTATTTAAAAATTAAAATTTTGTTTTCAGCAGTTTGCCTGTCTAGCATCTTTACTTAGGTTGTTGAATTTTTAAGTACCCAGTTTCTTTTGATAGCACCTTTCTGGGGGGAAAAAAAGCAGTAAATATTTTTATTTCATTTAAAAATCCTTAAAATATAACTGTTCATTAGATGTTTACTGAGTAAAGACTCTAAAAAATAGGATTTATTTAAACATTAGACTGTATATGCAGTACATGGATGCAGTGTGTTTAAATATATATGCAAATATAAGACAAGACCAGATATTCTTTTGAAGTCAAGTACTGATATTTAATTACCAGTTTTAAAAAAATGTATATATTTCGTTCTTAGTTGTCCCAGGGCTCCCATTCTTCTGATCTTGCATGTCAAGATGTGATTGACTCCCTTTGCCTTTAATTTTATTTATCTTCTTTTACTTTAGGTTGAACGCTGTTATTTCTTCTTGAATGCTTTTGTGGATACAGCCCAGAAAAAAGAGCCTGAGGATGGGAGACTGGTGCAGTATTTGCTTATGAACCCTACAAATGATGGTGGACAATGGGACATGCTTGTCAACATCGTTGGTAAGAGCTTGTCCCGAATGAATCGCAAGCTCTGCAGGAATAGGCCATTTCTCTGTGGTTATGTACACAGTGGAACTGACTTCCAAGAAGGCTGCATAGTTAGCTCTACAAATTTTTACTTCTCATTCTCAATGTGAAGTCCCTTTCTTTAAATAACTGATAAGGAAGTAGATACCATGAAGACTTGAGGATTAATTAGAAGTAACGTCTCATAAAAAGCACTGAGGGGCTAGAGAGATGGCTCAGTGACTGATAAGCACTGGGTGCTCTTTCAGAGGACCCAGGTTCAATTTCCAGCAGCTAGATGTGGCCCATAGCCATCTGTAACTCCAATTCTAGTGTATTAAAATCTTCTTCTAGCCTTTACATGGTGCACAGACATACGTGCAGGCAAAGCACCATACATACTAAAGTAATCTTAAAGCACCCGGGAATTGAGAAGCATATTAATATGGCTGAAGGACAGGCAAGCAGTTAAGAGCACTTGCTCCTGTTACAGAAGACCCAGGTTAAGTTCCTAGTACCTGTGGGGTGGTTTACAGCCATCTGTAACTCCAGACACTCTTCTGACCTCCTCAGGGACACACATGGTGCACATACATAAATGCAGGGAAAATACTCAAAATAAAAATAAATCTGAAAAGGAAAGAAAAGTGGTTTGGTCTTGTAGATCTGTGGTAGAGTGCCTGCCTGGCGTGCACTTGGGTCTGATCCCTAGCACTGCAAACAGCAACAGCCAGCCAGCAGGGCAAGCACACAATCAAACAAAACCCTGCCTCTGTGTGAAAATGTCTTTATCCAAACATTTTCTTGTGGGAGACCTCGTGCTGAGTGTTTTATAGATTACGATAGATGGAATAGTACACTGAATTTTGAGGCAGATAGCTGCATGGTAAAAGTCTGTTGAAGGGATTGGAAGGGATAACTCAGAAGTAAGGCACTTTCTCAGCATGCCCGAGGCCCTAGGTTCAGTCCTTAGAATCAAACAATCCAACAACACTGGTAAGGGCTGGGGATGAAGTCCAGCGGTAGAGGGCTGCCTGGCGTGCACATAGCTCTGAGTTCCGTCCCCAGCGCTGAATAAACCAGGTCTAGTGTTCTGTGCCCGGTATGTGCCCCTAACTCCAGTATTCAGGAGGTTGAGGCAGAAAGACTAGAAGTTCAAGGTTATTAGCTACATAGAGACTTTGAGGCCACCCTTTCTCAAACAAATAAACCAAACCCCACCCTTGCTCATTAATACAGCCTAGTTTAAAGTAGCCAATAGTTTGGACAGAATTTCTAGTACTAGAAATTATTTTCACTTTATTGAACACTAAAATTGTTGTCTTTTAGAAAAATATGGTGTTGTCCCTAAGAAATGCTTCCCTGAATCTCATACGACAGAGGCAAGCAGAAGAATGAATGATATTCTGAATCACAAGGTACAGAATATGAGTAGGAGGGACTGGGTTAGTATACTTGACATTAAACTAACTGGCTTTTTACAGAGACAGGATAACTATTGATGTCAAGGTCTATCAAAAGCAGGTGGCTACACATTATTAACCTCAAGAATTCGTTAAGATTACTGTGTTTTGTTTCTGTTGACTTTAGTGTTTTCTTACAGATATTCAAGGAAAAAAGTACTAGGTTCAGTTAACTTGGGTCTTGAACACACAGGCTTCTAGTGGAGGTGTGCTGAGGCCACTTCATGAACTAGCAGAAGCCAGCAGAGCAATTTGTAAGACTTCCTTAAAAGTGTGCTTTGTTCTTAGGCTTACCCAGACCACATCAGTGTGGTTTAGCCACCCACTGAGGATTTGATGTAGTCACTGAGCTGTTTTTTATGGCTTAAGTTACCCTAATGAATCATTTCTCCTCCACATTTTCCCAGGGATGATTATAAGCCCTGTGCGGTGGTGTTCTGCTTGCCAGATCTCTTTTTTGAGAACTGGACGTTGCCAAAATCTGCCGCCCACATCTACAAGACTGAAATTAGATGTTATCTCCAAGGAAAAGAGTGCATTTAAAAATAAGCATAGCTCTGTTTCCCCAATATTGGATGTAGGCTGTTTCCTACCTAGGGAACTCTGGAGTCTCTTATCCAAAGGCTAGAAGATTGTAAATCTTAGCTTTGGATTTCATTCTGATTGAGAACAAGTTATTTTAGCACTGCAGTTCAGTTTCAGAATCTTTTTAATGTGGGACTTCTCCCAAAATTGAAAGAAACAGAAAAACATGTTGGAGGTTAGTATAGTCACAGTCACAGTGACTGGCAGCGAAGGCCAAGTGGACAGCAAATAGGATTCTAAATGAGATGTATGCGAGTGTTTAGTGCTCCTATGCTCCGTTTCCTGCTTTCCAAGGGTGGTGGAAACATTTCCCCATGCACGTGCAGAGGGGGCTGTCAGTTGCAGAAGATCAGTTCTGTCCAGTGTTCTTTAGGAGTAATCCCCTGCTCTTATTGAAAGTACTTTTCACTATCTGTTTAAGTGGACTGATTGGGGAAAATCAGTTTGTTTTTATAAACTTTGCCCAGGGTGTTGGCTTTGTTGCACTTCCAAGCATAGCTAGTGATGATCTGTTAGGCTTATTAACAGCTTGTGCAGCTACTGGAATGCTGAATACGTTTCTATCGTAGATGAGAGAATTCTGTATACGGCTGCGGAACCTGGTACACAGTGGAGCAACCAAAGGGGAAATCTCATCTACGCAAGATGCCATGATGGAGGAGGTAATAAGAATCTTTGGACTTTTTGTGACTCGTCTAAAAAGCACTCAGAATCTCCTACTAAACTGATTATGGAATCAGTCACTGCATGGATATTTAATTGAATGAAAACTACTTATTTTTCACTTCAGAGGTAGAGACTGAAGATCGAGAGTTCACAGTCAGCCTTGGCCACAGGGAACCCTGTCTCAAGAAAACAACAAAAACAACTTATTTTATTTTTTTATTTTTTATTTTTTTTTTGGTTTTTCGAGACAGGGTTTCTCTGTGGTTTTGGAGCCTGTCCTGGAACTAGCTCTTGTAGACCAGGCTGGTCTTGAACTCACAGAGATCCGCCTGCCTCTGCCTCCCGAGTGCTGGGATTAAAGGCGTGCGCCACCACTGCCCGGCTAAAACAACTTATTTTAAAGCTGAAAAAAGAATTAAATATACACTTTCTTGCGTTTTAAGGACTTGTACTGAGCTTTCTTAATTCCTAGTTTAGGTTCTATATAAAAACCACTTTTTACGCATTCATAAGTACTGCTTTCTGTGAGTTTGGCACTGAGGGAATAAAGATGAGAAGGCAGTTTCTGCTTTCAAAGAGCTCAGGTTTTGTGTGGCGTTCCCTCCTGTCTTCCCTCTCCCGGTACTGGAGGTGAAACTCAGCGCTTCTTGCTCTGCCACTGAGCTGTTTCCCTGGCTTTACAAGTGTGGTCTTTTGGACAAAAGGAAAACCATGAATAATGATAATAAGTTGTGTTCTAGCCGGGCAACAGAGTTCTGTGGTCATGGAGGGAAATGACTAACTCAGGGAAGAGTTGAACCAGCGGTAGGAATTTACCGTGTGACTAGCAGGGACTACCTCCCCAGGCGTAGGAAACTGTATACGCAGGTGGATGGACAGCAGAGCATCTGGGTTTCTTCTCTAATGAGGAGCTGGCAATGGGTGTATCTGTTAATAGTAATATGTGTGAAACACTTAGAAAATTGAAAAGTCAAATAAGTGTTTAGTATCAAGGCAGATAAGTATTAGTAATCTCCATATTCAGTACTAGTAGACATGAAGCAGAAATTCTCTGAGAAAAGAATATATGTTACCTTCTTCAGCCTGTGGGCACATTGGTGAGACCACGGTTAAGATGGGAGCTGAGTGGCTTCACATTTTGTCACTTCAGTGGAAAATTCTGTTTAAGGGAGGCAGTGCAGCATAGTGGAGCGTGTTTACAGTTAGAACGATGGCCTTTCCCGCTTGACTGCATGCCTGGACAAGTTCCTTACTGCTTCAGGTCTCAGTTTGTCCATGGGCTCCATATCTAGTGTTTGACATGGTAACTGTTTCTTATACATTAGGATAGATGAAAGCATAGCATTTATTTGCTAACTGCATTTAAATTATATTCAACTTTCTTAAATATTCTATCAAAGAACAGTCTCTTAGTACAGAGGGAAAGAGACTTTAGAGTTTGATGTATCATGGATTTACATTCTGACTTAGTTACCTTCATCCTGAGATCTGCTCACTAACCTGAGACTCAGTTTGGGATTTAAAATTCTTCCCTCGTTGGAATGGTAAGGAGGCAGGGGTGGAGGGATGTCAAATAAGGAATTGATGTCAGAATGCCAGGTGCTAGTTCCCTGTGTCGTTTGTTGACTTCTCTTCCCATTTGGAATGGTGTCTCTTGCTGAGGCCATCTCTCCTGACAGTTTGCCTTAACTTGTGGTTAGATTAAGGTGATGGGAATGTAGCAGGGATGAAGACTGTAAGTCGGCCAACAAGTGATTGAGCAGGTACTGACTGAGTGCCGCCAAGCTTGATGACCTAAGTTCAGTCTTTGGGACCCATGTGGTGGAAGGGAAAGATGGATTCCTGCTAGTTATCCTCTGACCTCTACACATGCATTTACAAAGGAATAAGTGAATATAATAACTTAGAGAGATTATGTGCTAATGGTTAATAAAAAAGTCCAGAGAGTAGTAGGAAGAGTAGGAGTATATTTTTTTCCCCAAGACAGGGTTTCTCTGTGTAGCCTTGGCTGTCCAGGAACTCGCTCTGTAGACCAGGCTAGCCTTGAACTCAGAGATCCGCCTGCTTCTGCCTCCTGAGTGCTCAGATCAAAAGTGTGCATCACCACTTCCCTGCTTTCTTTTTTCTTAGGGTTTATTTTTACTTCTGAGTGCTTTGCCTGCATGTATGTAATTGCAGGAAGTGCAGTGCAGTGCCCACAGAGGCCAGAAGACATCTGATCCTGTGAACTGGAGTTACAGACATTAGTGAGCTGCCATGTGGGTGGCTCGGTGCTCTGCAGGAACAAATGCTCTTAACTGCCTGAGCCAGCTCTCCAGCCCCCAGATATTCTGCTTATAGACCATAAGTATCATGGCCTATGGTATTGTTTTAGTGATCCTCCTCAAATTAATAATAGTCTTAAGATTTATGTCCTAACCATAGATTAGTAGAGGACAATAAATGACTCAGAATTATAGCTATACATTTTTACATTTTGTTTTGTTTTCTTCTACCCCTGCCTTGAAATCCAAAGATAATACGTTGCCATGTCCTGAGTCTAGGTGTTTTGTAGGGTTGTTTACTTAGGGACTTATTTCATCTGTTCACTACAGAATCTGTGGTAGGTTTTCACATTTTTACAATCTTCCAAATAACTCCTTATTATTGAACCTGACTCTTTTGTAATGAAGAGTCTAGCTTCACTTAAAGCTACAAATTAATACCTATGATTTACCTAGCCTTATGGGCAAGTCTCAGTGATGACCTCAGTGAGTAACCGTGAAGCCAAGGTAGCGCTAAGGGAACTTGTTTATGCCAAAGGCATTCTTTCAGAGAGGAGCGTAGGTGGTTTGTGGATGTGGGAGACTCAGCAGATTTTTCTGGAATCCTGCAGCTGCTTCAGTTACAGGTGTTGTCCATGTGCTCGCTCTTGGAGCCTTCAGATCCCTTAGGATTACTAATGTGTACTCTTCCAAACATGCTCTATTAAAAATAAACCCTGAAACAAAGACCAAAGCCAATACTTGTCAGGGTTGTGAAAAGGGTCAGGAAGTAATTTTGATGGCTTAGGAAATTCTATAGAAGGGTTCTTAAAAACAACATTAATGGTACTGGAGAGATGGCCCAGTGGTTAAGAGCACTGACTGCTTTTCCAGAGGACCCAGTTCTGTTCCTAACACCCACGTGGTAGATCATAACATCTGTAATTTCAGTTCCAGGAGATCCTACACCCTCTTCTGGCCTCTGAACACTGGGCACACATGCAGGCAAACACTCCTGCACATAAAATAAAAATAAATAAACCTGTCAAGTAGTGGTGGCACACACCTTTGATCCCAGAGGCAGGTCTCTGAGGTGGAGGCCAGAGTCTTGGTCTATAGAGCAAGTTCCAGCACAGCCAGAGCTACACAGATGCCTCAAAATAAATAAATAAATAAATAAAATCAGTAAATAAACCTTAAATAAAACATTGAGCTAAGGATATAGCTCAGTGGTATAGTATTTGCGTAACATGCTTAAGGTCTTTAATGTCCAGAGGAGGGGAAATGGAAGGAGCTGATAACACATTCCAAATTATCTGGGGGTTATACTAATGTCCATTCTTATCATCAGTGACAATTAGATTTGGGTCAGTCTGATAGGTAAATAATATTATCTCATGATATATGATTTTGAGTGAGACTGAGCATTTTTATGAACTATATTAATATCCTAAAATCATGTTTAGATATATATTTTTAATTTTGTGTGTATGTATCTGTGTTTGAGTGTATGTTTGTGTACCATGTATATACAGGAGCCTGCAGGGGTCAGAAAAGGCTGTTGAATCCCCTAAAACAGGAGCTAGAAGTGATTGAGTTCTCCATAAAAGCAGCAAGTGCTTTTAACCATTGAATCACCTGCCCAGGTCCTAAAATTTGCTATTTAAAAACTGTATTATGTGTTCATGTGTATGTCCATGTGTGTGGATATGTGCAGAAGAGTGCAGTGTCTGAGGATACTGGAAGAGGGTGTTGGAGGAGATACGGTAGGCATGAGCCATTGCATGTGGGTATGAGCCGTTGATTGGATCAGGTCCTCTGTAAGTGTAGCAAGCACTCTTAACCACTGAACCATCTTTACAGTCCCAGGATTCATACTTTACCTGTTGAGAAGGTCTTCAGAGGTAAAATCTGAGCTGAGCTAAGAATAATAAGAGTGAGCCAGACAGGGGACAGCAAGGACAAATGCCCCATGGTGGAAGAAGCTGGCATTCCTGAGTAACAGAAAGAAGGCACTGTGGCTTGAGCTTGGGAAGGGAGGATGGGGGCGAGTGGGTCAGAAAGCAGATGAAATGGGAACCGGCTTAATGCAGGGCCCAGAACTGTGGTGAGAGTTTACATCTTATTCTAAGTAAGGTAGCTTTTAGGGAGTTTAACTAATACTTTGCTTAGTTTTTTGTTTTTTTGTTTTTGTTTTTTTTTTACTCTGAAGCTGTGCATAGTGAAACACACTTGTAATTGTAGTGCAAGGGAGGTTAAGACAGGAGAATCACAAGATTGGGGCCAGTATGGCTATATGAAACCCTGTTTCAAGGAAGGTGTGTGTGTGTGTGTGTGTGTGTGTGTGTGTGTGTGTGTGTGTGTGTGTGTGTGTGTGTGTGTGTTGGTCAGAGAGGCAAGGACAGAAAGACATCTTCACTCTGGATATTTTAAGAACAGATTGTAGAAGCAGAAAACTAGATGGAAAGTTAGTTGTAAGCACACAGGTTAGAGAGACTCATGAGCAGCGACATCTCTGGGTTTATCTGGAAGGGTTGCTGTTAGGACTTGCCAGTGAGCTCTGGGAAGGCAGGGAAGGAGAGATATCTTGGTGATGTCATGATGTCTTGAGGGAAGATTGTAGATATGAGGAAAGGCTTTTTATCAGTTCAATCAGGAGTAGGGAAACTGTGTGGGAAAGAAATAATAATTGAGAAGATTTGAGAGGAGGGAAAGATAGGCTCTAATGAAGTACTTACAGACTTTTCAAGTCTATGTGAAGCAGTACAGAAAATACAGGTCAAAAAGGTCTGCAGTGAGATGGGAAGGAAAGTCTGCATTTCTGGTTCCTTAATTCACACATTACTCTAGAAGCAATCTCAAGAACACTGTCGGTTACCGAGCGCACTCTCCTAGCATCTCAGAGCAGCCTATACCCTGTGTTTGCCGGCATGCACCTTGCATGCCTTTCCTGTCTGAAGATAGATTTAATGTATCTGCCCTTTTTACTTAGGGAGATATTTTTGTTTTTAAGCATCTTATTCTATCTTACACCAGGGAGCCGTAGCTAGTGCCTTCCTCCTGTTGTGCCCCTTTCTCTGTGTAGCCCAGTCATAAAGGTCTATAACATACCTCTCCAGAAGTTAGTTCACTGAACTCCTGAACTGCCTTCAGAGTTCACTGCTTTTATGAAGATGCCTGTGGCCAGACTGGTCAGTGGTTCATTTTACCTTTAAACCTAGTTTCTCCATCAGTAAAAGTAGGAAGTTCAGGTAATTGATTTCTTAAGAACATTTTAGCTAGCTGGACACCGATCCATACCTGTAATCTCTTCACTTTAGAAGCTGAGGCAGGAGGATTACAGATTTGAGCTACTTTAGCCTAAATAGTGAGACAGTATCTCAAAATCAGCATTGTAGCTTTGTCCTTTATAACAATGGAAGTAACTAAGTTTTACCATGCTTTAGATTTTTTCAATTTTTTTCAACAACCATTGCTTCTAAGATTGTGCCACCTCTACGTAGTTCTAACCTCTGGAATCTTCAGATTTCCCCGTTTTTTCTGAACTGCTGTCTCCTTCTAACCTTTCATTCATTTCTTGTCTACCCCTGGCTGGCTTTAAATTCTCTCTTCCTCACCTGATGAAGCCAGAATAGTCATGTGCGTGAGAACTGACTTTCTCCATTTGTTTGTCTTTAAATTAGTCCAGGTAGGCTTTGCTTTTGTTCTGAATCCCATGCTTTTTGTGCCTTGTTTCCTTTTTCCTTTCCTTATGCTGTTTATGCCATTTGCCATGTTAGACTTTGACAAGTCAATGAAAATAAATCAATAAATCTCTGCTAGGGGAAATAGTTTTAGAAGCCAATTAAAATAGTTTTTTTTTTTAACAAAAGTAAACTTGAAACTTAGACTCTGCCTTCTTAGAAGATGTATCATTAAAAATATTTTTTTTTGTTTTTTTTTTTTAATATTTTATTTTATTTATTTATTATGTATACAATATTCTGTCTGTGTGTATGCCTGCAGGCCGGAAGAGGGAACCAGACCTCTTAACAGATGGTTGTGAGCCACCATGTGGTTGCCGGGAATTGAACTCAGGACCTTTGGAAGAGCAGGCAATGCTCTTAACCACTGAGCCATCTCTCCAGCCCCCATTAAAAATATTTTTATTTTATTTTTTTATGTGCATTGGTGTTTTACCTGCATGTATGTCTGTGAATATGTCAGATCTTGGAGTTACAGACAGTTGTGAGCTACCATGTGGGTACTGGGATTTGAACCCGAGTCCTCCTGGAAGAACAGTCAGTGCTCTTTAACTGCTGAGCAATCTCTCCAGCCCCAGAAAAATGTATTTTTTAATTAGTTTATTTTTATATATGTGCGTTGGTGTTTTGCCTACATGTATGTTTGTGTAAGAGTGTCAGATCCCCTGAAACTGGAGTTACAGATGGTTATGAGCTGCCATGTAGGTGCTAAAAATTGAGCCTGGGTACTCTACAAGAGTAGCCAGTGTTCTTAACCGCTGAGCCAACTCTTGAGCCCCCTTAGAAGATGTATTTAACTAGAGATAGGAATTAGATCTTTCTTATACAGACTGCAGCTTTTCTGAAGGATTATATGTTGGTAGACAAAGATTACACATTCCCAGAGTAGGAGTACTTTAAATTTCCAACTTAATTACAGTTAAATTAATCAAGAATTAAAAGCCAGATGGCCTAGGAAGCACGTGTAGCCATGCTCAGCATGGTTTCTCTAGACTGCCTTCTTCCAAAGTTGTGAGGGAAAAGGGTCTCAGTGGGCCACAGACAGGAGAGAATAGCTAAAAAGCATTGGCTTCTTTTTAAAAATAAAAATAAAAACCAGGGGGCTAGAGAGATGGCTCAGAGGTTAAGAGCACTGGCTGCTCTTCCAGAGGTCCTGAGTTCAATACCCAGCAACCACATGGTGGCTCACATCCATCCATACTGAGATCTGGTGCCCTCATCTGGCGTGCAGGCATACATCGAGGCAGAATGTTGTATACATAATAAATAAATTAATTAAAAAAAATAAAAACCAACAAGACCATGTAATTATTGGCTTGGGGATTTGGGAAAGGAGAGTCAAATCCTGGACGTCTGTGTGGAAAGCTTGTGGCTTTGCAGTGTTTGGAAAGCCAGCATTGCTTAGGCTCATTCCCTTGACTGTGTTAGTGTTTTGTTTTGTTTTGTTTTAAGTCAGGTTGGACCATACACTAAGTTTACTCTGAAATCATAATTAGAAGGCACAAATAGTAAGTTACCTGTACTTAGTACGGTCTAGGCATTGGAGATTTAGCAGTGAACAAATCAGGTAGGGATTCCTGTCTCTGTGTATTTACTTTCTAGTAGTAGTATGTAACAAGTGTAATCTCCCATGGAGAAAAGGGAGGAACAGAAAAAAGGGGGGGCTGAGAGAGAGAACCCTAAGGTCACCAGTGCATTTCCCCAGGGACTTAACAGTGGCTTCTCATATGTAGTTATATTCTGAGTAATATGGTTGTGCTTTTGTGCATATTCCATGTCATGAATGTCAGTTAAATTTTGTGAGAATCAGGTGACACTCCTGCTTTGTCCACCAGAGAGCAGACTTGGATGTTCAACATTAACCGTCATTTTTGTACCTTTGAAAATAGTGTTATTTCAAAATAGAGACTCTTACATTTCAAGAAAATGCAGTCTTAGGAACCTTGGGAATCCTTAAAATTATTTATCGTTGCCGGGCGGTGGTGGCGCACGCCTTTAATCCCAGCACTCGGGAGGCAGAGGCAGGTGAATCTCTGTGAGTTCGAGGCCAGCCTGGTCTACA
>NC_022014.1:22144159-22145557 GCF_000317375.1 Microtus ochrogaster | reverse complement strand
GCCTGGTCTACAAGAGCTAGTTCCAGTACAGGCACCAAAAACTTCAGAGAAACCCTGTCTCGAAAATTAAAAAAAAAAAAAAAAAAAAAAAAAAATTATTTATCGTTACTTGACTGGGGACAGATGTCCCCTGCCCATTGGTATAGATGGGCTATAAATTATCCAAAGTAATGACCAAGTAGTAAAACTTCATGTGTTTTTGTTTGTTTGTTTTTTGAGACAGGTTCTCACTGTGTAGCTCTGACTGTCCTAGGATTCACTGTGTAAAACAGACCTGCCTCAAACTCTCAGAAATATACTGCTTCTGCCTCCCAGTGCTGGGATTAAAGTGTGTGCTATTCCTGACTTGCAAAACTATGCATCTTAAGTTGAAGAATCTAAAAGGAAGAGCTCTCAGCCATATCAAGTATATTTGATTAAAATCTTTAGATTTATAAGGGGTGAGCAACTATTGTCTTGCAAAGGGGTTTCCTAGAGAATTCAGTTTGTTATGTAAATGCAGGTTTCTTTTTAAAAAGTTTAAAAAACTATTTTATTACTACTTCTGTGCATGGCGTGTTTGTGGGTGTGCATATACCGTGGTGTACATAAGGAGACCAGAAGGGACAGCTCTGTGCGCTTGATCCCTTCCACTTTTACATGGGTTCTGAAAACAGAGCTCAGCTCCTCAGGCTTATTCAGCCAGTGTCTTTACCTGCTGAGCTATCTGGCCAGTACCAATTTCTTCTGATGCTTTCGTGTGTGTGTGTGTGTATTGTGTATTTGTGAGTATTACCTCAGGTTCAGCTTTGGGGAGGAGGTAGTAATTTAATACTTTTTGCTTTGGATATTCAGGTAGGGGAACAGAATATACTATAAGGTACAGTGCACCTTAGAGAGGAAAGCGAAACCAGAAAGTTGTGTTAAACTTTCATTCTGTTTTATTTGGCCAGAGCTTGGTAGATTCACCACTTTTGGATAATTTGGAGTGGACCAGAACAATTTCACTGATAGGTATACATACATGTATGTTAACAGTTAACAGTTGAACATACAAATCGTGGTCTCTACCTTAGTCACCAGTGCTAGTGGTCTCATGGCGACAGAGTCCTAAAGTTGCCTTCTATAGCAAATCCAAGACACTGTATGGTCTATGTGAATCCCAAGCAAAAATCATAGTCCATGGCTGGACAACTCGATTACAGTTGCTTGTAAACTGCTCTGCCTCTCTCTGTGCTATGCGGAAACCAGCTTGAGAATGTAGTAGTAGAAGACAGTGGTTGATGTTAGCCGTGTAAGCTCATAAAGCACACAGAAAATTCTTCTAGCCGGGCGATGGTGGCGCACGCCTTTAATCCCAGCACTCGGGAGGCAGAGGCAGGCGGATCTCTGTGAGTTCGAGACCAGCCTGGTCTACAA
>NC_022014.1:22143080-22143971 GCF_000317375.1 Microtus ochrogaster | reverse complement strand
AAATCTTCTAAAGGACAGTTCTCTTGAAAAACAGCAGAGCAGGGTGAAAGGCAAGCAGAGCCTCTTCTGTAGAAAGTGGAGTCACAGCAGTTAGGAGCACAAAGCTTATATGCACGGAACGTGAGCGTAGCCCACAGGCATATCGACAAGAGTGCAGGAGTCAAATGATAGTCACCTTGGCCAAGTATGTGAGTTATTTACTAAAAAAGAACCAGGGACCCTTTTTAATGTATTCTGTTCTAGATGGTGGTTACCTCCATGTATGTGAAAAACAGTGAATTGAGCTGTATGTTTAAGAGTAGTGCATTTATACTTCCTGAACATATGAACAAAACAGAAGAAAAAGAAATTAGGTCATGGAATTTGGATTTGTTGTGGGAAGTAATAGGCAACTTTTATTGAATTTTCAACAGGGAAGTGACGCAAAGTACTTCTAAAATTATTTACTCTGAGGTGATGTGGAAAATGAGCCAGGTGTGCTGGTATAGCCAGGTCATTCCTCTCTTTAGCAGAGAGAGAGAGAATAGGTGTGTGCATTTGCCGCATACATGAACATGCGGGCACAAACATCCCATGACACAGGTGTGGAGGTCAGAGGACAGTTTGCTGGCCTTTATTCTTAAAAGCCTTGTACTGCATTATAGGAGAAAAGTTATATGAAACCCAGAAAGCCATGAGCTGAATTTACAGTATTTTGGAAAGGTTAGTCTAAACTCAGTTCTGATCTGCCATTTACTTGCTCTGGGACTTCCAGCACGCTGCTTACTTCCTGAGGCTGTGGACTTTATCTCTCAAGTGACAGTAACAGCTGTCATCTTAGTTGAGAGGATTGAGCGCTACAATATGTAGATTATAGCACAAAAGAGTAGGCCTTCAGTAGATGGTCCCCTT
>NC_022014.1:22115277-22142095 GCF_000317375.1 Microtus ochrogaster | reverse complement strand
CCTGGAACTAGCTCTTGTAGACCAGGCTGGTCTCGAACTCACAGAGATCCACCTGCCTCTGCCTCCCAAGTGCTGGGATTAAAGGCGTGCGCCATCACCGCCCGGCTTTGGGGCCATTCTTATCCAAACAACCACAATAGTATTCTCAAAGTAAAAAAAAAGAAAGAAAGAAAAGGAAGTATTTTGTATATTCTGGCCTTGTACAAAGTATTTATTCCTCTTTTTTTGTATAAAGTAAAAATAATACAAGCATATTTTACAATTTTATTAACTCAAACACAAAGGTCTTTATAACTTCAAGAAATAGATCATGGGCTGGAGAGATGGCTCAGTGATTAGGAGCACTGCCTGCCCTTCCAAAGGTCCTGAGTTCAGTTCCCAGCAACCACATGGTGGCTCACAACCATCTATAATGAGATCTGGTGCCCTCTTCTGGCCTGCAGCCATACATGCAGACAGAATACTGAGACTACTGTATACATAACAAATAAATAGATTTTTAAAAAAGTTAAAAAAGAAAAAGAAAATACATCATTTGGGACTGGCTAAGAGCTCTTGCAGAGGACCTGAGTTTGATTCCCAGTATCCATATGGGGCAGTTTATAAGTTCCTATATCACCAATTTCACAGGGATCCAGCATCCCTGGTCTTCTCCAGCACCTGTGTCTCCCTACACAGACACACAAATACACATGATTAAAAGTATAAACAAGTATTTTAAAAATACATTATTTGGGGATTGGTGGTATTGTTTAGTGTTAGAGCATTTACCTTTCTTTCCTTTTGAGGCAGGGGCTTACTATTTGCTCTGGCTGTCCTGAAACTCACTATGTAGACCAAGCTGGCCTTCCACCCACAGAGATCCCCCTGCATCTGCCTTCCAAGTGTTGGGATTAAAGCTAATTGCTCTACTAATTTTTAACATGCCACCATGCCTGGTGTGGACAAGTTTCTTAGCTAAGAAAATCTGCAGCACTTGGCTAAGAATATTGATATACTCACATCTCAGAGCTTTGCTGTTCCGAGTGCTCGAGAGCAAGATGTTGACTTGTGATAGTTTTTGAGTCTTGGAGCAGCAGTAGATTTCTCTTGCAGTTTCTGGGTTGAAACATAGCTGTTAATTCCTGAGCACTTTGGAGGCTTGTGGAAATGAAGCCCTTAATCACCCATCTCTTCCAGATCTTCCGAGTGGTGTGCATCTGCTTGGGTAACCCACCAGAGACCTTCACCTGGGAGTATCGGGACAAAGACAAAAACTACCACAAGATTGGCCCCATAACCCCCTTGCAGTTTTACCAGGAACACGTGAAGCCACTCTTCAATATGGAAGATAAGGTTAGAGACTAATGTCGGCGGCCGCTGACTATGTAAATGGTTAAGGTCTGTTGTTTACATGGAGAACGTAAGAGTCCCAGGTTAATGTGCACATCCATCAAACTGGATGCTAGAAACTTTGTTTTCATTCTCTGAAGTTTATATGCACCTGACAGAAGTAGGCACAGCAGGGTCACTTTCCCCCAGTGTGTCTCTTCAGAGGGTTCCTGACTTTAGGCCAAGAGTCAGCTTATTCCCATATCCCACCCTTCTTCCCTATAAGTTAGGTCCAGATCAATCTCAGGTACATAGATGGTGGTATATTGGATAGTATGAATAGCTCAGAGCACCCCAATCTCCTGGCCTTGCTGGGAGCTTTCTTGTTAAAGGAGGCATCCAGTGTTGTACTTCCTTCTTCTGCGTCTGCCTAGCAGGATGACCAGGGCCCCCTCCCTCAATGGGCTTTTTGACCCTCTTCAAGAAATTGCATTGCTGCACATTGAGCCTCTCTTGCACTGTGAGGAAGGGTGTGTGACAATTTGTTATGTGCAGTATGACAGAATTAATTTGGGGGCAGTTTTTACCAGTAGAAGAGACAGGTAGAGACAGCTCTCAAGTGTGCTCTTTGTGCTAATTAGAATACGTAGTACCCTTCTTTATATGTGTTTGACCAGTTTTTGCTTATTTGTTACTTTTACTTGTGACTATAGTGTTTCTTCTTGTAGTTAGAGGTGATGAGCTTGTTGTAACTATAACAACCTATCAGTGAGGATTGTGTCTCGCTTGACATCTTTGGTCTTGTGTTCTAATACACATGTTCTTGATCTCAAAAGATTTGTTTTGTGAATGACCCACGACCCCAGCACAAGTACAATAAATTGTACACAGTAGACTACTTGAGCAATATGGTTGGAGGGAGAAAAACGCTGTATAACAACCAGCCCATTGACTTCTTGAAAAAGATGGTTGCTGCCTCCATCAAAGATGGAGAGGTTAGTACTGCCTTACGTTTCTGTCTCCCACGTGGGTGTGAACACAGCTGCTGCTTTCCTTTTCACTGGTTTGGTTTATGTTGACTTTCTTCTATTTCTAGGCTGTGTGGTTTGGCTGTGATGTTGGAAAACACTTCAATGGCAAGCTGGGCCTCAGTGACATGAATGTGTGAGTGCACGGAATTCAAAATAGAAAGTTCTCTGTGGGTTGTTGCTGTTGGAAATCCTCTGCTGAGGTTCATCAAGACATTGAGGTTGGCCTGAGGGTGGGTCTTTCTCTGCATCTGTGAAGTTGTGGCTCCTGGCAGAGGCCGCACAAGTGTAACTGCTGTAACCCAGGAAACCAAGATCACACTAGCAGAACTCACTGGAGTTCCTAAGATGCTGGCTTATGTGGGAGAAACACTGAACATGCAGTGGGCCGGCAGGAAAGCTGCTCGGCACATTGCGGTGTAATAAGAGGCTTTCTGGAGCTCTCCTATTGATCTTTCTTTCAATGCTTCCCTTATTTTGATGCCTTATATATTTTCCTTTAGGACAGTTGGGCTAATTTATATATTTACCTTAAATCATTCTCCTTCATCTTTGCTGACATTGAAGGTTCATTTCCAAGCTGAATCAGGCAAGATTCCTAGGTTTTAGGGACTGGAGAGATGGCTAAGCATGGTTTTAAAAGCACTTGCCGCTCTTGCAGAGGACCTGAGTTCAGTTCCCAGGTAATGTCAGATAGCTCACAACCACCTGTGACTCCAACTCCAAGGGATCTGATGGTCTCTTCTGACCTCCATCAGCGTTTACAGACACACACATGCAATCTTTATAAAAATAATAAAATAAAATACATCTTTTTAGATTTATCCATAAGTAATTGTTACTAGTAGGAGTAATATCCTGATACTTAACAAAAGGAAAGGAACTTCTAATGGTTAAACTTTTTGGTTTTATATTTGAAATTAGTTACCATTGTTTTAACATTTATATATTTAAATTTCACATTCAGAGCAGTGTAGTTGCACAGGACTGTAACCCCAGCACTTGGAGAGTGGAGGCAGGAAGGAACAAGAGTTCAAGTGAAGCTCTGCTATATAGTGAGTCCAAAGCCAGCCTGAGCTATAAGACCCTGCCTCTAATTAATTAATTCCACAGTCAGTGGTTTGATTCAGTAACTAGGAGGGTCTACCAACTTGAAAGAGACCATTTTCATAATAAAGAAGTTATTTCAAAAGCTTTAATTTCTTAAAATAGGGTTTTTTTTGTTTTGCTTTGTTTTGTTTTTTTGCCTAATGTGGAGGTGCACAGCTTTAACCTCAGCACTTGGGAGGCAGAGGCAGGTGGATCTCTGAATTAGAGGGCAGCTTGGTCTGAGTGAGTTCCAGGACAGTCAGGGCTATGTAGAGAGACCCTGTCTCAAACAAAATCGATCAAACAAACAAAAACAAAGAAAAAAAGAAATTAAGTTTTCTTTCCAAAATAACAGTACAAATTGAGCTTGCCCTGCATGCTGTAGTGGCATGAAAGGAGTGGGCGCCCACTGGCACTGGCTCTGTGTGTGCCGGTGCTCTCACAGCCTCTCCTTTGGAGCTGCCGGGCTGGCTACACTCTCCTTACTTTCCTCTGTCATTCTCTTTACAGTTACGACCATGAGTTAGTGTTCGGTGTCTCCTTGAAGAACATGAATAAAGCCGAGAGGTTGGCTTTCGGTGAGTCACTCATGACCCACGCCATGACCTTCACGGCTGTCTCAGAGAAGGTAGGTCCCCGGCATGCCACTAATGGGTCCACTGATGCACAGGTGGATCCAGTTTCTCAGACTGCCAGTCCAGCAGAGCCATGGACATTTTGTATTTGATTTCTGTTGAGTGTTAGCTTCCAACTAAGATGTTCCTGTGTCACGCGGTGTTTGTCTACTTGCTCAGTGGTAATTAAAACAGAATTAAAACTTAGAAAAGTTTGGATCAGCAAGAAGCAAAGCAGTAACTTCTTTTCCGTGGTTTGGAAGGTTAGGAAAGGAACCTAGGAAAAGATGTCAGAAACTGAAATGGGATCTTAGAGTAAGTATCTTGATGGCCTTGCTCACCTTCTTTGCTGTGGTCATTCCGAATCACAAGCTGCTGCGGTCCACGATAACTGTGGCCTCTGTGCCCATCACTGGATTTATACATAGCGGTAGGAATTGGGATATGAATGCTTTGGGCTCCCTGTCAATGGCAGTACTGCTGTTTGGACCCTTTCACAAATAAGCTCCATTCTAGGCTGTGGAGTGGTCAGGAAGCACAGAAGAGAGGAGGCGCGAGCTGCGCTGGCTCTTTGCCCTCACAAGCAAGCGTGTTCTCTGTCCAGCACCATCGCCAGAAAGGCGCTCAGGCTCACTCCTTCCCTTACCTACATTGGGTTTGCTATGCTGCCTGCCAGATTTATGATCACTAAAGCATTTAGAAATAGCTAGCATATTGACTTAACTGTCCTCCTAAAAGTCCTGACGTTTCTGAGGCATTTGTCTGAATCTTTTTGTGTGCTCTCTAGGCAGAACTGAGAGTGGGATGGAGTTTTCACTGTGCTTTCCTCCCGTCCCTTCCAGCTGCTTCATTAGAGGATATTCTTTGACCTCACAGTGCTCCAGAACCCTGTGCTCTCTTACTCAGATCCAGATCTTAGCTGCTTGTAGAGGTGCACTCCTGCCGTCCCAGCCCTGGGGAGCCTGAGGCAGGAAGGCTGAGTGCTAGATCCCTGTTTGGTCTGTATCTCAAGACTCTGCTCAAAACAGAAGAATCCAAAACCAAAACCTAATCTTACTGGTTTAATTACATTTATGTAAGTTATAGGGTTTGGCTTTTAAGTAGATGTTTTATGTGAGTTCAAGCCCATTGTGGTGTATTAAGCACCCTGAACTAACTAGGCAGCCAGTGCTTATTTCTGATCCTCAGGTACTTTTCCTAAATTGCTAGAAGGTGAGGTCTTACAGCCAGGCAGCTGTTCTTCATCATTGTATCTTCTCAGTTCTGTAGGTAGAGGTTCCCACACCAGGATACAGACGGATGGAGTACAGTCGCTGTTGCCTTTGTAGATTGGGAAAGCTATTCATGCAGCATGCAGCAACACAGTTTTATACATTGTTTTTTTTTTGTTTTGTTTTGTTTTTAAGAAGGAAAACATTTGCCAAGCATTGTAGTTCATTCCTATAATTCTAACATTCAAGAGATAGAGGCAGGAGGATTGCCATGAGTTCGAGGCCAGCCTGGCTATAGCGTGAAACTTTATCTCAAAGAAAAGAAAGAAAAATGTTTTTTTTTCCTACCACTACAAGTTTTTAGCCACTAAAACTAGTTTGAACTCTATTTTAATAGTCATACTGAGGTAAATGCACACTAGTGATAATTCCCAAAAGGTCCTGCTGTGTTGGTGGTTTCTTGGACTCTATGAAGCAGGACCATGTGTCATTCTCAGTTTGTATGTGATCTAGAGGACAGCTTGATCTAGGTTGCACGGGAATCCACGGCAAACATCATCAAAATTAGACTGACAGGTGAACAGATGTGATGGTAGCGGTGATGTTTCAGAGGAAGAGAAGAGGCATTGCAGTGGGCAGGGTAGAGAACAAAAGCCAACACTTAACGAGCCGGACCTAGCATGGATAGTTTGGTGGTGTTAGTACAGGTGTTGGATGTCTGTGGGTTTGTTTGTTGGCTAAATCTGAGATCTAAGAAACGTTTGCTAAGAGCAGATAGCAAATGTTTGGGTGGGCAAAGCCAGAAGAAACTGAATCCCACCGGGCGGTGGTGGCGCACGCCTTTAATCCCAGCACTCGGGAAGCAGAGGCAGGCGGATCTCTGTGAGTTTGAGGCCAGCCTGGTCTACAAAGGGAGTTTCAAAAGCTACAGAGAAACCCTATCTCGAAAAACCAAAAACAAAAAAAAACAAAAAAAAAAAACAAAACCGAATCCCATGTGGATGACACTCATCAGGCAGTGATATGCAGGTGGGAGCTGGCACGTGAAGTCACTGGAGCATGACACAAGGGTCAGAGATGGGAACTGTTCTGACAGCAGCAATGTCCTCGGTAGACACAGAGGAAAACCTTTTTCCCAAATGGAGTTTGCCTTTTGTCCCTCTCTGTGTCTCTAATAAAGAATGTGAATGAGGGTTATCATGGTGAGTATCACTGCCTCTTTAAGAAGATGAAAATCGAATTTACTTTATTAATGAAGACAAAAGAGGGAGAACAGTTGAACTGGCTGAGCTTTGTTTATGAAATTGCTCTTTTTATTTTTGCTTTGCCATTCAATCTCTTAAATTCAGTATTTATGTAGCTGAATCAGTAAAAGAATATATTTGGAGGATATCATTACTTAGCTTCCTTAAATAGAAAACTGGGTATCTTGATATTTTTGTTTTGCTTTATAAAAACTTTGACCAGGTCTTAGAATTTCCTAAAATTAAAGCAGTGGGATGCCTTTTCAAAGAATTTGAGTGAAAGCAAGAGTCCCTGGGGACAGCTTTGTGCTTTGAGGAGTTGTCTCTCTCCATCCACCTTTGCTGGGTTCCAGAGACCCAAGTAAGGTAGTCAGACTTGCGTATCAAGTACCTCACCCACTGAGCCCTCCAGCCAGCCCTAGGTGCCTTTTCTTTCTGTATAGAGTAGAACATAAAGAGGAAATATGGGGAGGGGGATGATCAGTGGTTAAGAGAGCTTATTGCTCTTTAGAGGACAAGATTTTCTGTCCCAGCACCGAGGGCAGGGGCTCAGAAACTTTTCTGTAACTCCAGCTCCAGAGGGCCTCACACCCTCAGCCTTCACAGCACCCACATATGTGTATGTGCACGTGTGCACACCAACACACATAAATAAAGCATAGATCTCTGAAATAAAAAAGGAAGTAGTATTTCCTTTTTTACTGTATTTTTACTTCCGAGAGGTTAAAATTCCCCTAATCTTCGAGTGTCTTGGTAACATGGGCCTGCTCTACAGTTCTCTAAGCAGCTTGCAATGA
Source organism: Microtus ochrogaster (assembly GCF_000317375.1). NCBI lineage: Eukaryota > Metazoa > Chordata > Mammalia > Rodentia > Cricetidae > Microtus > Microtus ochrogaster. Next base: position 22,134,801 of record NC_022014.1, on the reverse strand, counting down.
GATGATGTGACACCAGCTAACAGACTCTCATTTCAGACTACACTGTTGTTCACTTTCTGGCAGGATGATCAGGATGGTGTATTTGTGAAATGGAGAGTAGAGAATTCATGGGGTGAAGACCACGGCCACAAGGGTAAGATTCAACTACTAACTCAGCGAACCTGGGACCTGCTGTACTCTGCCTCTCTGGGTAGAAGAGTGTTCCAGTGTAGGGGATTTGTCAATACTGATCCCTCAGGCTCAGCTCTTCTACAGGAAAAACTGGTTTCTTATGTGTACCTAAGCTCCCAAGTTCACTGAGACCAACATGTGTTGTTAGGACTGTAACAGAGCATCTAGGTTGAATGAAAGTGGTGAGTCCTTCTCAGTGACCTTGGTATGTGACATTTCATACATTCTTGGCCCTGCACCATCATGTTAGAGATGGGGCCCCAGCAAGAAAGGCTGAGATCAAACCTTGTCCCTCCTTCCAGCTGTTTGATCCCTGTTGGGTGAGATGTATGCTTCAGTTTGGTCCTACGTGTCTATCTTGCATCTCTGGCTTCCACACCACACTCTTTTCATTCTTATAACTAGTCTAGTAGGCTGTGTGGTTCATGTTTTCTCCAAAAGTAAGGAAGACAGATGCTGAGAAAGAGGTGACCACAAAACACCGGCCCATACATGTATGTGGTCCTATCACATGCGACTGTAGCTACTGCTTTTTTTTTTTTTTTTAAATGATACTGAGGACTGTCCTAGGTAGGGCCTTATGCAAAGGTAAGCACTCTACTACTGAACTATATTCCCCAGCCCACTTTAGGAATTCTGTTTTGAAAGAGGGCTTCACTAAATTGCCCAAGCTGACTGAACTCTCAATCCTTCAGCTGAGGTAACAGGACTGTGCTACTATACCTGACTTCCCCCTCTCTTTCTCCCTCTTCATTGTCCGCCACTCTGTCCATACTGAGGATTGACTAGCTCAGGCCCTATGCCTGTTAAGCAGGCACTCAACCACTGAGCTGTATCCCCAGACCACATTTCAGCTTGAAGTTCTAAAATTTCAAGCATAAACAGCCTTTAAAAAGTGGGTTTTTAAAATTTATTTTTTATTTATTTATTTATTATGTATACAATATTCTGTCTGTATGCCTGCAGGCCAGAAGAGGGCACCAGACCCCATTACAGATGGTTGTGAGCCACCATGTGGTTGCTGGGAATGGAACTCAGGACCTTTGGCAGTGCTCTTAACCACTGAGCCATCTCTCCAGCCCCCTTATTTTTATTTTATATGCATTGGTGTTTGGCCATGGGTGTCAGGTCCCCAGAACTGAAATTACAGACAGTTATGAGCTGCCATGTGGATACGAGGAATTGATCTTGGGTACTCTGGAAGAGCAGGCAGTGCTCTTAATCACTGAGCCATCTCTCCAGCCCCTAAAAAGCTTTTATATATCAGAAACAAAAACAAACCAAAAAAAATCTCAAGGTTTCCAAGAACATTCCCAACTACTAATCAGTGGTCAGTTAGAGATCTTAATTTTCTTTTAGTTATCCTTTTTTAAAATTTTCCTACAACTTGTATATACCTACATTATTTTGTTTAGCCTTGCCACTGTAACTTATTCTGATTTCTACCAGGGTCTGGAATTGCAGTATAAAAAGCATTTTAAGTGGTAACTTTAGGCTTTATACTTAAGAGAATCCTAGGAGTTCCCTACAGAAACGTTCCTTTTGTCAATTCCACTGTTAAGAATTGCAGTGCAGTACTTTAAAAAGTATGCTTTCTTACTAAATAAATTTCATTTTAGTACAAATGCAATTGGTGTCTGGGAGTAGAGACTTTAAGCCTTAACAAGGCTAGCAAAAAGAGTTACAACGTCTCTGTTAAATGAGTCAGTGATGACTAAGAAATGAATGCAGCATGTCTCTCTCTGTACTGCCAGCCAGCTCCCAAATAACTACATGGAGACATCATATTAATTACAAAAGCTTGGCCATTAGTTTAGGCTTATCCCACTAGCTCTTATAACTTTAATCAACCCATTTATATTTATCTATGTTCTATCAAGTGGCATTACCTTTCTTTCATCTTGCACCTCCTGTTTCCTCCCCATGCCTCCCACATGCCTAGATTCCTCCTCATCTTGATTTTTCTCCTCAGAAATCATACCTATACCTTCTGTCTAGCTATTTGGTCTTTCAGCTTTTTATTATACCAATCACAGCAATACATGTTCACACAATGAACAAATGTCTGGCAACAAATGAACACTTACATTACCTGGCAGGGAAATGCATGAAGGTGGTTTCCCAGAGCGAGACTCATCCATTGTCCTCCAGTGTTGACCCGCTGCAATTTCCCCAGATGCAGAAAACTTACTATGTTCATGCTTCTCCCGTTTTAATTTTTTAAAAAAGAAAGGGATGCTTATGTTTTAAAGGATTGGGTAACTTGTAGCAAATCTAAAATACTGGGTTCAAGTTACTTTTCTCTTGCTTCAGGTGAACCTCTCTGGCTTCTGTCTCATCTTTGTCCAAGAAAAGGACTAAAGTTACATACAGCTTGCTTTTTTGGCAGTTTCATTCTGTGATGTCACTGGGCTTCAGCTATAAGGAAGGCCGGACGATCAGAAAGCTAGGAGAAGGCTCTGTGTCTTGTGTGTTGCTGCTCGAAAACTAAATATTTGCTCCAGAGAGGATTCTAGCCGCTTTGCTGGCTTCCTCTTTGGTTGGACCCTTTCCCAGTGCAGTGCAGGTTACCTCTCAGTCTCACTGCCTCTGCCACGTTGAGAGAACCAGGGTCTTGATGCGCACACTCTCTGGAATCTGTCTCGAGAAAGCTGAATACTGTTTTGTCGGTTATTCTCAAATAGCTAAAATGCCTGAGATTGTAGAGCCACAAAGATAAGAGATTGAATTGGGGATGGGCAAGGAGTAGGTCATTCAAAGCCAAAATAAATAACTCTTATGTGTTTCTTGGTAATGTCCTTTCTAACTTAACAGGAAGAAAGGAAACTATGATCTAATTTTATTGGCACACTTGGCCTGGCCTTTGGAGAGCACCTAATGTGTTACTCTGGTGACAATGTATGTTTACTTCAGCAAGGCCCTTCGTCTGTCATCCATGGCTGGCCTGTAGAGGCACACCTTGTAATTTGTGTGAAGTGGGCTCCTGGGGTCTTGTTTCTGTAGACATTGTTAACAGTTTATTATTGTTCTCTTTGGGATTTCTGTCCATTAAGATCCATATTTCTGAAAAGTGGCTTTTATCCTGTAAGCTGGAGGTAAACAGGCAAAGATACGTAGGCAGGCTGTCCTCGCTCTCTGCCCTGGCTCGGCCTCAGTCTTCTCCCTTGATCATGTTCCTGGCATTTTCTGCCCAGGGTAAGTTGGATATGCAGGTGGGTGTGAGTCCTGGCAGTCTGCTGCGCTAGAAATGGAGCACGTGTAGAGCAGGCATCCCACAGCTGTTGCCTGCCCTGTGTGAAATCCTGCCTTGTTTGATCCTCGTTTATGGATCGTATCAGAAATGGGTCTCATAGTGATATGAAGAAAGAGGCTGTGGGATTTGCTACCTTATTTCTTATTTTAAAAAGGTGATCTTATAAAATATTTTAGAAGCTGTTCAGAAGTGTAAGTTCAAGGAAGTAGTGCTGAGGATAGTGGCCTACACTGTAACCCAGTACTTGGGAGGGGGAGGTGGAAAGATTAGGAGTCCAAGGTCATCCTGTGTTTATGAGACCTAGTATCAGCCCCCACCCCCAAAAAATAATAGAGGAAATCGCCCTTGACTCCACTCATCCTTAGTCAGAAACTTATCTGAGAGAGTGTAGTCTTTAGGCCAGAATGACTGCAGGCCACAGTGATGTGTGACAGAGCCAGATCACACTCACCCTGACTGCAGAGCGGCTTCCTGAGTGTAAGCAATGCTTTCTCTGAACTCATGTTGTGGAAGCATCTGGCCCAGTCACAAGACAGTGCATGATTCAGTTATATTTGAATGCTTAGTCTCCGGTTAGTGAAACTGTTTGGGAAGAATTAGGTATGGCCTCATTGGGGAAGATGTGTCTCTGGGAACGGGTTTTGAGTTTTCAGAAGTCCACAGCATTCCCAGTTAGCTCTCAGCCTTGTGGTTGTCCAGCTACAGCCCTAGCACCTTGCTGCCTGCTGCCGTGCTCCCTACCACATGGTAGTTGTGAGCTCTCATTGATCTTTGGTGACCAGAAACAGTGGCTGAAGGGACATAAGACTCTGTTCTTTGTTGTTAAGCTAAGATTACATGAGAAAGTAAGAGAATAATGTAACTTTTGAGAGGGGATATTTCCAATACTGCAAATTTTCTTCATTGGATGAAAATCTTTATCTTTTAAAAATTGTCTCTTAGCCAGGCAGTGGTGCAGTGGTATTACACACCTTTAATCCCAGCACTCAGGACAGAGGTAGGTGGATCTCTACAAGTTCAAGGCCAGCCTGGTCTATAGAGCTAGTTCTAGAACAGCCAAGACTACACAAAGAACCCTGTCTTGAAAAACGAAACAAAAAAATCCCTTATTTTTCGTTTTGAGCCAAGATGAGTTTTGCACATTCAGATTGTTTTGCATCTTTCAGGTACATGAGCTTTTAAAATGATTTTAAACCACATATTTTTATCTTACAAATAAATCTGCCTGTTTCTGATTTAATTTTAGTAAAATGTCTAGACTTCCTCCAAAAAAGGAACTCTGTGTTTCTGGTTAGAGAAACATCAGCATGTTGGATATTAATCAAAAAGAAACTTCCTTGCCAATTTATGTTACATCCTTTATTATATCCAACATCATGACCAATAAGTGTCTCTCACTAGCCAGATAGCACATAATTTTGAAAGCAGTATATTCAGAGTTTTGCACAAAACCTGTTCCTGTGATTTTCTGTCGTGGAAGCTGGTGTGCTGTGGTAAAAGCCTGCTTATTGGTTCCCGGGCACAGATCCCCGAGGGCCTCGCTGGCCTTTGTGCTGCTCTTCCCATAAAGCTTTGTTCAGACTGTATGTGACAGTCGTTCAAACTCTCCAGAGTTAGCTGTCAGAGGTACCCAAGATGGGTTTGCTGATGTGTATGTGTGTTCCTATCACAGCACCGTGTCACGGCAAGATGTGATTGTGTGGTTGCACCAGTGCTGTGTGTGGAAGCAGTTGAAGCTTATTGAGAGATTTTGATGAGTGCATGTTGCACGGGATTGGGGCAGGGTTGGGATTCAGATCTCATGGATTTCTTAGTCATGTACAACTTACAGAGAACCACCGGTATTTGCTGGTGTGATTAGGATTCACTTGGACAGCTAGAAACTCAAATAGTATAAATGATGTGAGCTGAACTGGCTGTAATAAGGGTGATTTTATAGCTTACTGCAGAGGTCCTTGATCTGGAGAGCTCGTTACTTTACGGCAGAGGGTTTCATGTTTCCCCCAGATTGGTCGATTCAGCTCTTGCCAGGGACACCTGGGAGTGCAGTTCTTTGAGAAGGACTTTTCACTGCTTATCTTTGTTAACTGAAAACTAGTACGTGTGAGTGGAGCAGAGGGAGCACAGGCTGTCGGGGCCAGTGGTGCGTCTTTATTGACATGCAGAACTTGAGGCAGCTGGAGGGACACTCCAGATCCAAGGCTTCAAACCTGTAAACAGGCTCAGCTTCTGAGAGAATCCCTCTCCTAGTTAACAAAATGTTATATGTATATTTCTGCTTTTTTTGTAAAAGACTCTACTTTGCCCTAAGGCATGTTTATGCCATTTTAAGGATGGTTAAGTACAGAATCTGGAGCTAGGCTGTATGGACGCCTCCAAGTGTCCCACCGTCCATTGGCTGTGCATGGTGTTGTGTGGTATTGAGCCTGTCTGAGTGTGACTTTCTCATCTATAAGGCTGGTGTGTAACTGTTGTGTGAAGTGCAAAGGAAGCACATCACAGCCTTGGCTGCTGTCGTTAGTGCTCTAGACTGACGGGAGCGGGAGCTCACTTCCTCGTTTGGAAAGGACTGTCTCACTTGCCATGGCTTCAGAGCTTTGAGAATACAGCTCTCGGCATGACTGCTACTACGTCACAGTTACAGTGTAAGCTTGGTTTCGTGAGAAAAGGCAGTGAAGATGGGTAAACCCGGTGCTGAGGAAAAGCCATTAGCAGTGGCGTCAGCTCCCATTTATCAACAGGATGCAGAGACCCGTGCACAGACAATGATGGAATGAATGTCCCCGACCCTCAGAGGAATTTATACTTAATCTCCTGGGACATGGGAACAGGATCTGAAGAGGGCTGTGATGTGACAGAAGTGGCATTCATGGTGTGCTCCTCAGACTGTGAGATACAGGACAAATAGACCGAGAAGAGCAAAGGTGATTGCTCCAAGAGGCTGGTGACTGGAGAGAGGAAGGGCTGGGCATGGCCCTCAGTGTGGGGATGTGGAAAAGCAGGGCTGAGGTTCCTGAGAAGGTGAGGGTGGAAAGCCTACCTCAGCAGCCAGGTGTCAGGGTTTGGGAGACTGGGGGAGGGCCATAGTAATGTAATGAAGGAGCAGTCAGAGCAAGGAAAGAGCTTTGGGCTTAGATACACGGGTGGTTTCGGAAACTTTAGGAGACCGGGGTGCCAGCACTGTGTCCTTTGTGCCAAACCAGCTTTTCACTATTGTGTCTTCTAGTCTAGTACAGTGTGTGTGTTGTGTGTGTGGGGGGTATTGAAGCTGGGATGGTTGAAGCTAGTCTCGCTCGCTCGCGCTGTGCCTGTGCGTGTGTGTGTGCGTGCGTGTGTGTGTGTGTGTGTGTGTGCGTGCGTGCGTGTGTGTGTGACAAACACAAGAATAAGTGCAGTAACAGAATGGTGAGCAGGGAGAGTGAACTGTGCCCCCCCCCTTAGGAGTTCTCCAGGAAAGCAGCTTGATAAAGGGTAGGGCTTCTTGCCAAGGCTAAGGAGAGGCTAGCTAGGGAGTTGGTAGCTCAGATAGCAGTCCTTGGCATTTGGAGAATGCTTTGGACAAGAGGTGTGTGGCCAAGCAGTAACGTGGCCTGCCATCCAAGGATCTTACCCTAGAACAAGGAGTGATGGTTTGGGGGGACAGAGAAAAGTTCCCTGTGAAGTCAGGCCCTTGGGCAGGAAAAACCTTGGCCTGACCCAGTCATGTATAGTCTCAGGCTTTCCTGGGTTCTGGGGATAAGAGACTCAGCCCTGCAGTAAGCTGCCGTCTCTGGACCACTCAGGGAAGGGCACCTTCTTGGGGTGACTGCACTTTTGGTTCTTGAATTTTGTTATGGCTTTTAAAAGTACAAATGAAAACTGGGAGTGGTGGCGCACACCTTTAATCCCAGCACTCAGAAGGCAGAGACGGGTGGATCTCTGTGAGTTTGCGGCCAGCCTGGTCTACAGAGTGAGTTCCAGGACAGCTAGGACAGCCGAGGCTATACAGAAAAGCTTTATCTCAAAAATCAAAAAAACAAGAAAAACGGGGTTGGAAGAGTATGAATGGGGCGGTGAAATTGGGTAAAGGACCTTGCTTCTAAACCTTACGCCGTGAGATTGGTTCCTGAGGCCCATGTGGTAGAAGGAGAAAGCCATCTTCCACAAGTTGCCCTCTGACTCCTATACCATGGCATGTTTGCACATTCAAATAAATATAATTTAAACACTTAAAGATACCCAAGCAGCCCTCCTTTACTGTGTTTGCTGTTTCACCATGCCTCGTTTTTCCTGTGCCTTTAGCAGGGCCGCCTCACCTTCTCTAGCCTTTGTGTCTGAGAGAGGCCACCCATAATATCCGGCTCTGTGCTTATCTCAGCTGTTATCAGCGAAGGTTCGTGACCATGAATGTGTCCTCAGCCCAGCCAGACATCTGTGTCTAGTCTAGAGGAGAAGCAGCTTCTTAAATCACTGTCCAAGTGACAGTCATAAGTATAAGTGGTTATTTGGTCACCTCCCCTTTTCTTTATGAAACATTAACCCTTTATGAGGGGTAAGACAGCGCTCAGATAATTTATTGCCTTTCCTTTTGTTAGAGGTTTTTTAAATATGTGTGTGTCCTGTGTATGTGCACATAGTACAGGTGCCTTTGGAGGCTAGAAGGTGGGTATTGGGTCCCCTGGAGCTAGTTACAGATGGTTGTAAGCCTCCCAACATGGGTTCTGAGAACTAAACTCGGGTCTCCTGGAAGAGCAGCAAGGGCTCTTAACTGTTCAGCCATCTCTCCAGCCTCTACTGCTTCTCTTTCGGTTTCTCCATACTTTTATCTGTGTGTGCGTACATGCCACAGGCAGAATATGGGGGGAAGAGGGCTACGTGAAGGACTTGGTTCTCTCCTTTACCGTGTGCGTTCCAGGTATCACTCTTGGGTTACTGAGCTGAGCAGCCAGTGCCTTTACCCACAAAAAAGCCATCTTGAGAGGCCTCAGGTAAAAGAAAACTTAAAAATGGCTCAGACAAACCGTAAAAGAAAGTTGGCAATTGTCTATACAAGTCTTAATAATAGAGACACCTGGAGATTGAGAATGCAGATACAGAGTCAGTCCCAGAACTATTGTTAGTATTACAGTATTGGTCCTGAGATGAACAAACAGCCTAGACTTCAGTGGTAGGGGTGGCGCTTGTGATGACAGTTGTGGTTTGTCTGCTAGGATGCAGTCTGCAGGTAGAGACTTACTGAAGCTGTGATGTAAAGGTAACAGGCTCCTCTAGTAGGTGCAGATCGTTTTAAAATTACCTCTTCCTTCTCTTCTTCTCTTCTTACTGTTTCTAAAAATATTTTCTTATAATAAACTTGAATTATTTGGGTAACTTTTTAAAGGAGCCAAAAAATAATAGAACATTTCAAATACCTGGGAGAGAACATGGATTAGCTCATGGCATGACATGCTATTTATTTAGTTACTGTTATGTGTTGGACTGTGTGTGTACAATGCATGCACTGTGTGAAGCCCTCAGATGACAGACCGCTTATGTGTGCTTTCTTAAGTACTTTCTCAATTGCTGTGTGTTCTTTGCAGTGTCGTTGCAGTGGCTGGCTAGCGTCTGTAAGGTGTCTCTCACTCTCTTAGACAGTTTGGAAGCCTAGCTGCACCCTTGAGCTAGGGTGTCTGGTCACAGTTGCCTTCCTTAGGTCAGTGCAGCGGAACACACTCACCAGAGCTGAGCAGGCCATGTCTCACTGTTTATTTCTATGTACAGAATCTCATTACATTGCTCAGGCCAGCCTCAACTGTGTGGTCTTCCTATCTGGCTGCTTGTGCTGGGATTACAGATGTGCACTTCCACACCTATTTAATGACTTCGTTTTCCCTACACTTGTTTGTTTGTTTTTAAGAATTTTTTAAGTTTTATCTTATGTATATGATCCTCTATCTACATGTACATCTGTAGACCAGAAGGAGGGCACCAGATTTCATTACAGATGGTTGTGAGCTACCATGTGGGTGCTGGGAATTGAACTCAGGACCTCTGGAAGAGCTGCCAATGCTCTTAACCACTGAGCCATCTCTCCAACCTCCCCGCCACACACACCTTTTTAATAGCAAAATAATAATTAACTACAAATTGTCAGTGAGGTGCAGTATGTCTTAGAACAAGATGAGAAAAACTGGGAAATATTTCTAATTCATAAGTGCAGTATTGGGGCTGGAGCTGGCTCAGCACTTGAGAGCACAGGCTCCCTTCCCGAGGACCCAGGTTCAGTTCTCAGCACCCACTACAGATCAGACAGACAGACAGCCCACAGTCACCTGTTACCCCAGCTCCAGGACGTCCAAGTTCCTCTTCTGGCTCCATAGGTCTACACTGCGTCTATATACCCTACTACATACATATAACTAGAAATAAAATAATAATTAAAAATACGTATTAGTCAGTTAAAAAATAAATGATAATGTTTTGTTGTTTTAATATAGTCTGCATGGTTTAATTCTCAGACCCCGGCAGGCAATCAGAAACTCAGGTAGGCGCTCCTGTCTGTAAAGCTGCCGATCAGGGCTCTTCACGTGTGAGTCTCAGCACCTTTATCCCAGACCCTGCCTGACCTTTCCCTATACAAAACTCAGAAACTTTGCCAGATTCTTAGGAATTGCTTATTTTACTTTATTTGCTCAAAGAATATAAGTAAGATACTAATGCTTAAGTGAAATTGTATCTCTGAAGTTGACTTCATTATACATTGCATTGTCTGTCTTCCTAAATGTTAACTTTGGGATCCTAATTTGCTGTTCTCATTTGGGCTGGGAACTGAAGTTCAGAGCCCTGCACCCACAATCTGCTGCCGAGTGCACCACAGCATCCTGGGGCTCCAGACTGTGTCAGCCCTCCTGGTTTCAGCCTCACTGATCCTAATCTTGGTAAAACTCTGAGACATGCGGTGTCAACAATTGGAGCTGTTATCTTCCCAGGGTGCAATTACTTGGCAGCTTTCACACTGTGAGGGTGTCTTGGGCCTTGAAGAACTCATATCCTGCAGAGAGAAGCTAATCAAGGCGGTCCTCTTGCAGGGACATGGAAAGGGTGGGCTACAATTGATAGGAGATTTAATTTGTGAGGACTTAATCTGATCTGCTTTTGGAACAAGATTGTGCAGATGTACTTTGTGTCCGTTTTTTCGGGGCAGTCTTGGGAGACTCATTTGATTGTGTGCGATAGTATTGTTAGGGCTCAGAGCTTTCTTAACGGAGTCTGCTCCGTCCTTTACCTGCTTCACTGCCACAGCTGCTCCAGGACACGCGCAGCTGCACTGTGGTAGGGGACAATGGCTAATGTTTCAGATGCTGCTCTCACTCTGTAGCATAGCCTGACCTCAAACTTGTAGTAATCCTGCTTCAGCCTCTGAGGTGCTAGGATTGCAGGCTTTGGCCAGTGCATGTCTTTGACAAGGCGAATGTGAGTTTCTCAGGAGTGCTCGGATTTGGGTGCACTGATACAGATGTTGGTAATCGGTGTCAGGGCAGATCAGAAGCAGCACAGGCCACGCTCTGTGCTCACTCCTTACCCACTGTTGGAAGAAGCAGCCCAGCATCTAGAGGGTACTCACCAGGTGAGCAACCCTTGACAAGGCTTGGTTCAGCACCCCTGAGATCACTCGTGTGTGTACTTGCCAGTGTGATGCTGGGGAAAGGAACCCAGAGACCATTTCGCAGTAACTAGCAAGTGCTTATTAGAACGTTTTCTTATGAGGTGACGAGGTGAGCTTGCTGGTATACATATGTGAGCAAGCTGCATTTTCCTCTATTATCTCCACCCTTATTTTTTGAGGCAGTGTTTCTCACTGAACCGGGAACTTACTGTGACTGCCAACAAGACCCTGGGATCCACCTCTCTCCATACCCCCGGGTCATGGTTTTAGGCGCTTACCATCATGCACAGTTTTCTATGTGGTAATCTGAACTTAAATCCTTATGTACAGTAAGCACTTTACCCACTGAGCCATCTCCCCAGCCAATAGAACTGTTTAAACTTAATTTTTAGTATAATAAATAGTAATATAACCCACATAAGCTAACTTTTTAGGTTTATTTATTTCATTTGTGTGTGAGAGTTTCTCCTGCAGGCATGGTTCTGTTCTGCATATGTATCTGGTGCCCTTGGAGATCAGAAGAATGCATTGGATGCCCTGGAACGGGAGCACAAGTGCTGGTCACCGTGTTGGTGCCAGGAATCAAACCTAGGTCCTCAGCAAGAGCAGCAAGTGCTCTAGACCACTGAGCCGTCCCTCTAGCCATCTTTAATTATTTTAAAAGTATAAACAGATCTTGAGGCCAAAGAAGTTTGGAAACCGCTTAACTAGAAAACCCTCTTGGTTTTGGGAGTGTGTGTGTGTGTGTGTGTGTGTGTGTGTGTGTGTGTGTGTGTGTGTGTATTTGTTTCTATATATCTTTCTGTGTATTATTTGCTTTGCTTTGTTTTTGAGACAGGGTCTCATGAAGCCCTTGCTGACTTTGAGCTCCCTATGTAGCAGAAGATGGCTTTGAAATCTTGATCTTCTTGCCTTCCCTTCCGAAATGCTGCTGTTATAAGAGTGTGTTATCATACCTGACTTTAGAGAACCCTCTTGGAAGAAACATCTGTGTCTTCTCCCTTACTCTTGGTCCTGCGTGGGAATTAATACCACAAACCCAGATTTACAGAAACAGAGAGAGAGGTGTCTAAGTGTCTATAGCAGGTGCCAGCTGCATCTTGTAGCTAGTGGATGCTCTTTCTTGCGAATCCTTTGATGTGCTCCTGTTAGGTACATGTTTTGTGTATGCTTGTGCATCCCTCTGTAGCTCATAATCATGCTTTTAACGTGTTTTAACACACACTTTAGCAGTCTCTCATTTCCACTTTGTTTTTCATACTGCTGGTGGCTTAGGCGGATTATTTGCCCACAGGAGCTTGCTGGAAGTATGGTCCTGAAGAAGAACTTGTGTGACCTTGTAGAGGCTGAGATTCAGACAATCTCTCTGATGGGAAGAGGCAGGCTGCTAGTATGGGTACCTCTGTGCAGCTCCCCATGGAAGGGCCCTGCTGGGGAATGTGGGACACTTGCTGTCTCGGTGTTTGGGCACTACACATTCCCTTTCAGAGAATTCCCTTTCAGGGCTGTGTGATCACTCACTGTCAACTGCAAATGAGTGAGTGGCTGCTGGGCATGGTGACGTGGCCCACCTACATGCCTGGAGCAGCTTAGCTGGGATACTGGGAGTGTGGGTGAGGTGAGAATGGACCTGCATAGCCATTGGTCCTCTCTGAACCAAATTTCCCTAGTACTAGACATCAGTTCCTCTGAGTCCCCGTTTCGTAGTTGGTAAAAGTACAGCCATGTCTATCCTGTCTGCTTCACGGAATTGCTTGTAAGACTGGGATTCAAATGCGATTGCAGGTTAAAGCTGGAAAACACTTTGGTAAAGATCTTTCTGCAGGAGATTCCCTGCTCTTTGCCTGCCCTCTGAACTCATAGGTTCTTCTCTTCCAGGTTACCTATGCATGACTGATGAGTGGTTCTCCGAGTATGTCTACGAGGTGGTGGTGGACAGGAAGCATGTCCCAGAAGAGGTGCTGGCTGTCTTAGAGCAGGAGCCCATTGTCCTGCCGGCATGGGACCCCATGGGGGCTTTGGCTGAGTGAGTGGCACTGCTTCCAGCTCTTTCCTCCTCCCATGGGATCGGATATAGCTGCCAAGGACAGATCCAGGGACTGAAACCAAAGTTACATGGGTGGCTGTTCCCACAGGACACAGGCAGACTCTTGGGTTCCCAGTCTCCTCCAGGAACCTCTTTGGGAAAGATGCTTTATGCTGAAACAAATATTCATAAGAAAAAAAAAAAAAGAAAAGAAAAAGGGAGAGCACTGTTTGCTCTCTTCATCTCTGCCGGCTCAGGGTCTCTTAGCATTTTAACCAGATGTAATTGTCCTAACTGTCGTGGTCTTTGTGTTTGTAGTAAGAGAATAAGATGAGCCGCCGAGGTGTGCAGAGAACAAACAGACCTGTGCTCCTCGTTTCTAGAGTAGATTGGGGGAGGGTTAGCTAGGATTCGAACTCTCAGCGCTGCATGCTGCCTCACAGATCATTGTCCTTCCTACACTGTGGTCACTAATTCAACTTTTGCAGGGTTGCTTCATGTGATTCTGATAGCCTGAGAAGGGAAGGTTGATCAGTCTGACATGATTCCTTCCTGTGGGACACAGCTTCGCTTGGGTCAGGTTAAACAGGTTTAGAGAAAACCTTGTGGGGTCAGCTGTGGTCACTGAGGCGCCCCATTGACAGGTTTAACTTGTGTCTCTGCCTTGGGGGTTGGGTGGGGAGAGGAAGCGATGCTCCTTCTTCTGATAACTTGATGGTGCTGAGAAGCTTTTGAATAAAATACTTTGCTAAATGAGAATAAGCCAGCGTGTTTGATCTGTAAACTCTAAGAAGTGTGTATTTAGCTACAAATGGGATCAGCCAGTGGTGGAGGTTCATCAAAGTGAAGAACCAGGGTCAGAGCTCAGGGTTTCCTGCAGGATCCAACCCATCCTGGGCCTGCCCACCCTTATCCTCATGGCCTCTGCAGATCTGAGAGCCTGTGTCCCTGCCATCGCCCCACCTAGATCCAGTGTCTCTCTCAAGGTGCGGCCTCTGATGGGTCTGGCCTTAGGGGCTAATGAGCATCGGCAAACAGACTGTATCTGTTTCAGTGAACATTGAGCAGCGCTTCCATGTAGCATTTACATCAGTGTCTGCGTCCCTGATTTTTGTGGCTCCCCAATTGTTCCTAGCCCTAGCAGGGGATGTTGTTTGTCAAATCCGATAAAGACTCAGACCTTAGCCAGTATGTCCACAGCATTCGAGTCATCCTGGTCTAGGGTAATAGTCGCCCCTCCACAGATCTGAAAATTCGGGTCACCTCCAAACCGAGGCCAAGGAAACTGACAGCTACCTTCTCATTTTAACTACGTTTACCAGAAACCCTGGAGTGCATTTGAGAGTGCTAGGAGAGGTGGAGGGTAGTGGCGCTGGCACTGAAGGGCTGAGTCAGGAGGATTGCCAAGAGCTCAAGGTCAGCTGATGAGTTCCAGACCAGGATGGACTGAGACCAAGAGCCTGTTTCGAACAAAACAAATAAAAATGTTTGAGAAAAACAAAAGCTAGAACTCTGTACTCGGTAAAACTGCCTTTCAAGATTGGGATGAAATAAAGGACATTTTTTCAAAAAGAAAAAGAAAAATTGAGTTTTTCCCCAAAGAAGGAGGTGATCCTTACATGCATCCTTAAACACATCAGTGAACAGAGAGCACAGCCTGCTAAGCATAGCGGCATCCAAACAACCAGACCCGCCAGTCTGACAGAGCTCAAAAGAAAACTAAAACAAGGAAGCCCAGACCAGCTACACAGTAAGGCCTGGTCTCAAAACACCCCCCCCCCCAAAAAAAGAAAACCCCAAAGTCATAAAGGTAGCTGGAGAGGCAGGTAACTGGGTTGACTCGTTGAAAGTCTTATCATTTGGTTAGAAGATAAAAGTGTTAATTTTAGGTATTGGTGTGTTAACACAGATGCTAAACTTTGTGGATTCCTGGGATAGACGTAAGGTAGTTCCCAGCCAAGGGCTAACAGAGTAAGAAAACACAGACAGTCCACAGAAGACAGTGTGGGCCCCTGAGATGGCTCTGCTGAGAAGTGCTTGCTGGCCAAGCCTGACGTGAGTGAGTTCGGGCCTCAGGCCCCGTGGTGGAAGGAGAGGACCAACTGAAAGTTGTTCTCTGGCCTCCGAATGTTATGTGCATGTCTGTGTTTAACCACACACATCACATAACCCTACACATGACACACAATAATAAACATGTACTAAACATTTAAAAAGAAGGCAGGATGAGGGGAAAATAGCAAGAAAAGTAGAATATCAAAATAAGCTAGGGTACATGACCAGGTTTGGTGGTGGCTCCTGACTTGACTCTTAGCACCCAGGAGGTGGAGACCAGAGGGTTTCTGAGTTCAAGGACAGCCGGGGCTATCCAGTGAGATAAAAGAGAAGTGTGCCTAATTCAGGGCATAGTTTATATAAATGGATTCAATGTTCCTCTAAGAAATATTTAATTACCGGGCGATGGTGGCGCATGCCTTTAATCCCAGCACTCGGGAGGCAGAGGCAGGCGGATCTCTGTGAGTTCGAGACCAGCCTGGTCTACAGAGCTAGTTCCAGGACAGGCTCCAAAGCCACAGAGAAACCCTGTCTCGAAAAACCATAAAAAAAAAAAAAGAAATATTTAATTGCATTTTTAAAGGAAATTGAGCTATGTGCTGAGTATAAGAGACATGGGTGGCCGTCAATATAAAAATGCATTGCCCAGCATAGCACTGCCTTGTGAACTGGAAGGCTGTGGAGGAGGAGGACCCGGATTCAAGGCCATCCTCAGCCACAGAGCCGGGTCCAATGCAGCCTTTCTCAAAAGCTCTCTCAGGTAGTGTATAAACCAAAACAAGCCTGGTGAAGCCACAAGCCACAGAAGGAGGGACATTCAGAGTAGCCCATCGGTCCAGCTGCAGTGTGAATGCCTCCCTGGAGTTGGTAACACAGCGGCCCTGGAAAGGTACTGAAGCAGAAACGTCCATAGACATGGACTCGTTGTATGACTTTACCCATTCCCAGAAAACTATGAAGACCTTAAATTACTGTATTCCTAATAACACCTCAAAATACATGAAAAACTGAAAACTGTATGAAAACACAAGTAATCCACATCATAATGGGAGTTTAAGAAACTTCATGATTACCAGAGATTGAACAACGGAAAGCTGGTGAGTACGTAAAAGAAACAGCATTCAGTGTGTTTGCTACGAGGATGCTGTGGGCATTCATCTAACAGCTAAATGTACGTTTTGAGCATGAGTGGGACCTTTTTTTTTTCTGGCACCAAGGATTGAACCCGGGTCCTGCCCTAGCGAATGCTGTTATGGAGCTGTGTTCACAGACCACATGTGAAACTTTTTAAAGCTAGTTCCAGGACAGGCTCCAAAGCCACAGAGAAACCCTGTCTCGAAAAACCAAAAAAAAAAAAAAAAACCCAACCCTTATAGCACACACTCCAAGCATAGGACGCTTAGGTAAAGAACCAACTAGAAGACCAGTTGAAGTGTGTTCCCTATCTGTAAAAATTAACTCATGATCACAGGAAGTTTAACCTGAATTATAATTAGATTAGTTATATAAGTGTATATCAAAAGGGATCAGAAAGGATTAAGCCCAAAGGAAGATACACCAACAGAGGCTAAATGGATTCACAAAGCCCAAAATTCTTTTTAAAGAGTAACAAATCTTTTGTAAGACTCGGCAAGTTTTTAATAAGTAAGTAAAAGGACACTTGACTGATGCTCATAGCTGCAGATTTGGGGGAGGAAGTAGGGGCAACAGCATCAGGAATTTGTGGTCATCCTTGACTATACGGCAAGTTTGAGACCAGCCTGTGCTACAGGAGACGGCTGGATTCTGAGGGTCATTGGCCAGCCGGTCCAGCAGAAATATCTCAATGAGACTGTCTCCAAAATAGAGGCAGACGTCTGCCACCAACCCCTGGCCTCTACGTGCATGGGCAACACGTGTGTGCTTAACACAATGAACTACCTTATGGCCTAAAGAATTGTTTGTTTTTAAGTCTGATATAACATAATGAAAACAAAAGCCATGTAAATTTCACCTACAAACATGGATGCAAAAGTCCCCAACCAAATCCAGCCATCCAATAAACAGTAACCTCCCCAAAACAAACTTTTATTAGCTACTTTTTTTTTTTTCCCAAACAAAGACAAGACTCAGATGAGCCCGTGTGCAGGTCCACACCTATATCCCCAGCACTCGGGAGGCTTGTAGCAAGAGGGTTGCTGAGAGTTCAAAGCTAGCCTGGCTAGTGCTGTCAGCCCAGCACTCAGGAGGCAGAGGCCAGGAGATCTCTAAGTTCAAGGCTAGCTTGGTTTACATAGTTCCGGGCCTGCCGGGGCTGCGTTGTGAGACTCTGTCTCAAATGAACAAACAAACCCAAACAAGATCCAGTAAGTGGAAGAAAAGATTGTCAGCTGTGTCTTGGGCGCCAGGAATGGACCATGAGGGCTTGCCCTCCCTAACGCATCAGCACCGGAAGGCAAAATTGGTGACTCTGGACGGCCTGAGAGTCACGCTGACTGTCAAACCAAGACCAGATAATGGGACACATCTTCCCATGTGGTTGCGGGTACCGGCTAGGCATTCTCAAGTGCCTCCTGTGGGAAGGGAGTGCCCCGTTGCTCCATGGCTGCAGTTAGTCATTTGACTTTGTTTTTAAAGCGATTCCAGATGAGCCCTCTCATACTTTGGACGACATGTCCATGACTCTCATACTTTTCATGGAGCTGCCTCCTGCTTCCTGGGGTTGTAGGACACATGAATTGAAACTAGGACATTTGGCTCATGCCAGCCTGCCCTCGGCTTACCCTCCTGTTTATCCCTGAAGGACCCCTTATGCAGAGGTGCAGCAGGAAGTGGGCCCGGTGGATTCCGGTCCTTTCTTTCCAGCTGCTCCATGCCTACTGCTGAAGGCTGGGACAGCTGATGCAGGACCATAGTGACTTCCTTGGACTTGACAGAGTGTTTCCCGAGCATGTGTGAGGCTCTGGGCTCCAACTGCAGCATCTGTCCATCCCCGGGTCTCACCTACAGGGGCCCTTATGGCTTTCCTGACCTAAACACTTGTAAAATCTGCGGAAGTTCTTAACTTCTGCTTGGACATCCTTCAATCACAGGGGCACAAAGCCACGCCCAGATCACCTTTCCAAACCCGATGTTGTTACTCACCTGACTCTAGTTTATCTCTTGAACACTCCATTTTCAGTTCAGCCTCCCCACTGTTCTTCCGGTCTTTGTACGGCTGGCTTCTCGGTATTCAGACGATCGGTAATGTCAAAGGTCATCGAGTCACATCATCTAAGGAGCCAATGCCCCCTACACACACACTTCCCCTGGACACCTGTCACTCTGTAGAGTCTATCTTCATCACAACACTTAAGGCCTTCTGAATTTATTATATATTTGTTGTCTGCTTTCCCCAAAGTCAGTACTTCCTGCCAGCTTCCCAAGGGCAGGAACTGTCTCCCCATCCCACAGTGTATGCTCAACCCCTGGCTCCAAGTAACTATCAGAAGCTGAGTGATTGAATGTACCCCACATTCTGACGGCTGTAATCAGTTACAAGTCTGCACAGAGATCTGAGGTCTGCTTCCCTGCAAGCAGCTGGGTGGGGACGAGTTGAACAGGAGAGAAGCCCCATGACTCCATATTAATTCTTAAAGCGCCAGGGACCGCACAATTGAAGTGGCCCGCGCTCAGGGAGAAGAGACAAAGAAATGAGCAAAAGCCTGCCGTTTTCTGCGTTGAGCCCTTCCTATTTCTAGTTAGCACAAACCCAAAGGAAGAGCAGAAGGGATGGCCTGGTGATTCAGCATATAGACAGTGGAAGCCTAGAGAAGCCATTGATGCTCCCTGAGCCTCCGTTTCCATGTTACCCATATTAAAAAGTTATCTTAAAATTCATTAAGAATGAAAGCTTTGCTTGAATACAAATAACGCTAATTTATTTTTAATAATCCGTCATTTAACCTATATGACAGGAAGAGGGCAGAACATTATGCAAGCATATATCTAGAAGATGTTCAACAAATGGTTGGTTTTACTAAAACCTTTACTCCCGCATGCCTGCTGTGACACTCAGGCTCCCTAGGGGCTTAAGACAAGTCCCTGGTCCCCAGCTAAGTCTGTCACTGAGGTGGGAAACAGGCTGTTGGAAAGGAAGGTGACTCTCGGTGAGGTTTCCATGCAGCACCATGGGGACTGTGGCAGCCTGAAGCTGCAGAGGGGAAGGCATGGCCACTTCTGACCAGAGACACAGACCTCAGGCAGGGGCTGTGGGGAACTCCCCACGTGCACAAGTGGGGGCGGGGGCATGGGGGAGAAGAGCCCAAGAGAGTTCAGACAAGAGAGGAAAGAGGAGGGAGACAGAGACACAGGGAAATGGCCCCCACTCACTGCTG
This sequence comes from Microtus ochrogaster, assembly GCF_000317375.1. Lineage (NCBI taxonomy): Eukaryota > Metazoa > Chordata > Mammalia > Rodentia > Cricetidae > Microtus > Microtus ochrogaster. Next base: position 22,115,317 of record NC_022014.1, on the reverse strand, counting down.
AGCTGAGCCCTGGCCTCCCCTCCTTGTCTCCCTCCCTCCC
>NC_022014.1:22075589-22115177 GCF_000317375.1 Microtus ochrogaster | reverse complement strand
CACACACACACACACACACACACACACACACACACACACACACACACACCCGAGGAGGCACTGGCCCATGTGTTGTCTAAGAGGTGGCAAGGGGAGCTGGCAGTTTTCCAGAGCTTGTTCGCTTTTCAAGAAGCTTGAGCCCGGATGCCTTTCTCTCCTCTCCATTTTTCTTATTTATGTATTATTTAAAATAAAGCTGCTTTGAGGGCAGGGCCATGGTACACTGGCAGAAGGCTTGCTTGTTTAGCAGATATAAAACCTGCTTTTCTGGAAAAAAATTATGAAAGCATTACTGCAATTTTTAAAAAAGATTTATTTTCATTTCATTTCATTTTATTTTTGGTTTTTCGAGACAGGGATTCTCTGTAACAGCCCTAGCTTATTTTCATTTTATGTGTGAGAGTGTTTGCCTCCATGTATGTATCACTACATATATGTTTCTGGTGCCTGCAGAGGACATCAGATCCCCTAGAGCTGGAGTTACAGATGGTTGTGAGCTGCCCTATGGATTCTGGGGACCCCTTGGGTCCTCTGAAACAGCTGGTGTTTTTGACCACTGAGCCATTTCTCTAGCCCCTACTGCAAATGCTTAATAGTATGAAAAGTGCACAGTGGGCTGGAGAGATGGCTCTGTGGTTAGGAGCACTTTAGGCTCTCCTGGTTGTGTGGGCTCCCGGCATCCACGCCCGGCAGCTCACAACCACCTGCGACTCCACTTCCAGGGAGTCTGACATGCTCTTCCGGCCTCTACGGTGGGCACCTGCCACGTGTGATGTATACTCACCCCCACACACATACATTTATATATATATACACATAATATATTTTTATATATACATAAATTCTTTTTACAAAAAGATACAGCATGATCAGTGAGTTCTCACCTCCAATGTTCATTCTTACCAAAGCCTCAACTGCATCCTAATTTTTCTACTTAGTTTAGTTCTGAGTGAGTGCGTTTTACACACACACACACACACACACACACACACACACACACACATCAGTAAATCTTGGGGTACTCCCATGTCAAACTGCTTTAAGTTTTAGCCACTATATGGGACTTTCTCCTCCCCCTTTCTCTCTTCTTTCTTGTTTTAGTGCACAGAGTCTCTCTGTGCAGCCCCGTACCTCAGGCTCCTAGACTGGGTTTAAAGGCATGCAGCATGCCAGCCTGGACCCAGGCTGGTTTCCCTTCGAGCCCTAGCAGCTGGTTTTGATGACCACATCAGCCTCCCATGCAGCTGCCCATCACTCTTGACAATCCTGTACCCTAGGCACCCGCAGCCTGCAGACAATAGCAGGTGCTGAGATGCAGTAAGAGAAAGAGCTCATAGCTTGTGGGTGACTGGGGCCTCTAGAGACAGAAGTGCTGTCCACATCTGTACACCCATGGGTAGGGCCCTCCTGGAGCTCTGTGTTTCTGGCTTCTCTACCAAGGTGAAGTAGGAAACCAACTGCCACCAGAACGTGACCCTAACTAGGGGTGCTTACAGGTAGAAGAGGGAATCTAGTAGGATGGCGTAGTGATATTTCATTTGTATTTTAATAAATAAAGCTTACCTGAAGACAAGAACATAAAGCAACCACACTAGTTAGCCATAGAGGCCAGGTGGCGGTGGTACGCGCCTTTAATCCCAGCACTAGAGATGTATATAAGGCGGGATGAGACAGGAAATCTCTCTCACTCTGAATCTGAGGATTCGTGGAGGCACAATCACCCATTTTGGGTCTGAGGTAGAGATAAGAGCCAGTGGCTACTTTGCTTTTCTGATGTTCAGGTTGAACCCCAATATCTGTCTCTGGGTTTTTATTATTGGTGTTACAGGATGGGTATAAAAATAAAAAACCTTGGGGGCTGGAGAGATGGCTCAGAGGTTAAGAGCACTGGCTACACTTTCAGAGGTCCTGAGTTCAATTCCCAGCAACCACGTGGTGGCTCACAACCATCTGTACTGAGATCTGGCGCCCTCCTCTGACGTGTGGGCATACATGGAGGCAGAATGTTGTATACATAATAAATAAATAAATAAATAAATAAATAAATCTTTAAAAAATAAAATAAAAAACCTTAGCTCAGGAGATGAAGAGATGGCTCAGTCAGCAAAGTGCTTGCTATACAAGCAAGAGAGAACCCAGAGTTCAATCCCCAGAATCTATATTATAAACAAACAAACAAGTAAATAAAGCCCGGTTGAAAAAAATGCTTGTAACTCCAGTGCTGGGAAGATGGGATCCCTGGAACCTCAGCGAAACAGGGCAGAGAGTCTTGAAAACCTGCGTAGAGCAGTTGAGGAAGACACCGACATCAAACTGTGGCCCCCATTCCACCCCCACATACACAAACAAACCTGGTTCAAAGCCGGGTGGTCCATGTCCAAGACCAGCCCGAGGGAGGCTGCCTCAGCCTGACAAGAAATTTTCAAAGTCAAGGTCAGCCTGGATTCCAGAGGGAGCTGTTTCAAACCCCTGAATGCACGCGCACAAGTGAACACACACACAAATCCTATGTATAAATGCCCTCACACCTTCCATGTCAGATGCTCCCACCCCCGAACAGCGCATGTCACTCACAGAGACACCAATGTGACAAGAATTTTATTTTGTGATTTCCCAGTTGCTCCCGAGGCTGGGTTAGTTCGTGGTGGAGCACATGGATAGGGTGGCCAGCAGCAGCGGATCCAGCTTCAGCACCATCGGCCCCATGCGGGCTCCTGTGAGACAGGACCCCTTCGTAGGGAAGCTAGGAGTGGGGACTCAAGGGAGAGGGCAGCCGGGCACGGGCAAGGGGCGGGAGGGAGGGTGGTGTGGTATTTGGAGGAAGCTCTGTTTCCCAGAAGCTGAAGACTCGTAAGGAATGACCGAAAAGAGACAGGAAAAAAGTGACCAAGATAAAGTCCATTCACTATGTTCCCTGCCGCTGTCAGAGCTGTGTCCGGCCCTCCCCCATCTCTCCCCTACACCCTAACATGGTCAGCCCACTAACACTAATGGAGCCTTCCCTGGTACCCCTTCATCTGCCTCCATCTTTATCAGCTGGGTCAGCCTCAGGTGATCCCAGGCCTACCATGGCGGACCTCTGAAGCAAGAGATTCCCCGAAAGGGAGGGGTGCTGGTAGCCATTTCCTAGGCCAGAGAAGAAGCCCACAAGGAAGGGAGAAGAAGCCCACAAGGAAGAGAGAAGCCCATGAGGAAGGGAGGAGAAGCCCACAAGGAAGGGAGTGTTTCCGTCTTCTGTCACTGTGTAAACAGATCACAGGCAGACGGGCAGACAGGGCACCCAGCGCTTCTGGAGGGAGCGGTTGGCATTCAGAGGGTTTTGTCCCGGTCATCTCCTCAGTGCATCATTGCTGGGCTTCGGGACCCTCCCTCGTCCTCTTGGTTATGGCAGTGTGTGTTGCATGTGCGGCTAATGTGTGTCCGTCGCTCTGGAAGGTGGCTGCCCCTAGCAGCTGAGCCCCGTGTCTCGTCTCTGGGATAGAACTAGAGAGGCAGCCTCCATCAAAGTCTCCTCAGCCCCTTCGTCCTTTCTACAGCTCTCTCCCCATGTACCAACCCGGTGCACCGCCTTTGTGGGTTTCGGGCTTGCATTTCCTCTCTGTGTCCCCAGCAAATGTCAGAAGCAGGGCTCTTGGTGGGGGAGGCAGGCAGGGCAGCATAGCCGAACAGAGCTCTGCAGGGAGGGGGCCAGATCTGCTGAAGAACTGCTGGACAGTGGCCCCTGCAGGGTGACCTCCAGGTAAGAGGAAAGAAAGCACTTGGAGAGAGGGTATGTGTGCGGGCCGGTGTGGGAGTGAGGGATGGACACTGTCCGGGCAGCCTTACTTTTCTTACAGCGCTCAGTCAAGGAGTCAGAGGTGAGACCACCTGGGCTTAGTCTCAGCATAAGGGAGGAGAACTGGGCATCCCCAAGTGGAGAGCCCCTCCATTCCCCACAGCCTGACTGGACCAACATTGCTATCATTTTCCAAGACAAGGCCTGCCTGGCACTCTGTGGCTGAGTGGCTGACCCAGCCCACAAACGGTAGAGGGTTTGCAGTCCCCTGTCTCATTCTGTTCAGAGGAATGTCGCCAATATCCAGCACACACAAGGTGGCAGGACCAAGGAGGACCAAGCAGCCAGGCAGGAGGCAAGCAAGGCCTAGGAGGTCAGGAGGGAGCTCTCAGAATGAATCCACATGGGGACAGCCATAGTGAAAACAAGAGCCTTGGCTCCTGCTGAAGTCACCCATGCTCCACTGTCTACCTAGAACCCTCAAAACGATCTTATTCTTCGGCAGCCTTGTGTCTGCAAAGAAAACACGGGGGGGGGGGCGGTCAGCAGACAGACACTGTGTTCTTTCGAAAGGATGAGCCCAGTGAAGTCCATGCGACTCTGAGATCTGTCTAGATTATGGAGTGGCCAAGCATACCCCGGGTGGCTTCTCCAGTCCACTCTCCCCAGAGCTAAGGCTCCCGCCTCTCCTTGCAGTCCCCCGCCCTGGCGCCTAGGTGGCACCAAAGCCTCGTACTGATGATCCCTGCGGCCGGGAGCCGCCCACACCTGCGGACAGAGCGGTCCAACCTTTCCCCGTGTCAGCTCAGCCCAGCTGGGGGTTCCGATGTCTAGATTCAAGACCCTCTGGAACAACGGGACCGAAGCTTTCTCGCAGCCACAGACTCTCCATTACTATCTCCCTCCTAAGCTTTGATGTTGCTCCCCCTGCTCTGGTCAGATGAGGAGAGAAAGGGCTGGCCAGCCCAGGTCCTGGTTCTCTGCCTCAAACAAGCCCTGCATCTGCTTCTAAAAAAAAAAAAAAGAAAGAAAAAAAGAAAAGAAAAGAAAAGAAGAGAAAAGAAAAGAAAAGAAAGAAAGAAGAAAGAAAAAGGTTACCGTAATTTTGGTAAAAAAAAAAGAATGTAATAACATTAGATTAATGTTTAAGCCTCTGTGAGTGAACAAAACAATCCACACACACTTGAAAACAATGTAGTCCCGATGAAACGCTGAGCGCCTTCAAAGACTGGTAATTTGTCGAGTGCCCAGGCCCACGGGCACGGGAGGGTCGGCGGACCAGAACCGATGCTTTCTGCAAAATGTTTTCATCTGTGGCTAGGTAGCAAGACCGCAGCACCCTCGGTTCCTCCTCGGTTCCTCCCTCCCAGGGGTACTTGTTGTAAGCGGTTGCGGGCGGCTCCCAGCATGGGGAGTATCCCGGCTGAGCTCTCGTCCCACCTAGAGAACCCAGAACAAAGTCCCGTTTCCAAGTTAGTCCTTGGAAAGACCGTCCGGCTCTGTTGGGAGGTGTCTGGCTGTGGTCAAGAACGAGCGGAGCGCTCTTAGGAAGTGACACGGAACAGTACCTAAACACAATTTAAGGCAAATTTGGTAAGGGAAGAAAGTAATTTCGGTTAGTGTAGCATCCTCCTGCCTGCCACACAAGTCCAAGAATAGAAGAACCAGATCCTTCGTCCTGCTTAGCCCTGTCCCGGACCTGGCTGTAGATGAGTGTGTTAGTGTGGACGAGTGTGTGAGCGTAAATGAGTGAATGAGTAGGGGGTTCTGTCCCCCTCCCACCGGCCAGGGCTCGTGGACCCCCGCCCCTCCCCTGTCTCCAGCTAGAACTGAGCTGCGGCCGAGGAGAAACAAAGTTCTTCGATCTCAAAGTGACGCAAAAATTCTTGCGGAGCTCTTTGGCGGCGGCTATCTAGAGATCAGACCATGTGAGGGGCCGCCAGTACAAATAGCGCGGCGGGCGGCGCCACTCCAGCGGCAGCGCCGGTGCCTCGAGGGCGCGAGGGTCGCGCCGCCTCCGCAACCCCCGGACCCGCCGCTGAGCCGCCCGCAGGTGGGTCGCTTTCCCTTTTAAAAAATACATATATGTATTTTTTTTTCTTTTTCGTCTCTAACCCACGCTTCTTTCCAGAAGCTCTCGATCCTGAGCTTGACTCTCCAGGCTTAGGGCGCCTTTGTCTTCACTGTGCAAGGTCCCTGCTAGGGACTCGATGGAAACCTGGGGGACCTGGCGCTGGCCTGACGCAGCCTCGCTTTTCTGCAAAAGTTGCTGTAGTTTCCAGCGGTGGTGCGTGCTTGGGCTTTACTTTTGGGATACAGGCTGGTAGCTTTATGCAAAGACGCTGGCAGACACGAATGCTCAAATAACCAGAGAAATCTTTGAGTGATACTTAAGAGGGCCAAGCCTCAATGCGCTCGGATGGCCTTGCTGAAGAGCGCGTGCCATCTCAGACAGCTCACAGGCCATTCAGAATTTATGGAAATGCCAGTGGGCTGTATCACACCATCTAAGTGTGTAACCAGCAGCTGGTGGGGGCTGGGGTGTACATTCAAATTGTTTCTAAAAACCTGGTGCCCACGAAGGAGATTTTCTTTTTTTCACACGGGGCGGGGGGGGGGTCCATATTGAATTGTTCTTTTTCAGTTCAAAGTGCTCAGAAATGTGAAGGGTATAATTTCTAAGAGTCAGGCAACACAAACCCCTGTGTGTATGTATTCTTATGATCAATTTTGTCCAGAAAAATGAACCAGGTCAATGGATTATTTATGGACCTGCTAACTCTCATCGTAGTAAAAGGAGATCAAATATTTAATGTGTTTTCAGTTACATAGGAAAAATGTCTAAGAAGATAACACTGGGGTCTGTTTAAATGTAGTCGAGAGCTGGGGTAGCAGTAGTGGCTGGTGGGCAGGAGGGGAGGGAGAAAGAGCTCAGACGGTGTCCCTTCACCTTTGTGTGGCTTGCTGACACCTGAAGGCGCATCTGGCTTCTCCCCAGTCTGGTCCCCCTGGTAAGAGTGACTAACTGTTCCAGCCACAGCTGATGGGTGGGTTCTTCTGCAGTGCAGGCAATATTACTCAATTATTTGGGGTAGCTGTGAGGCTTGAACCCAGGGTCTTTCGCACCCTGAGCAGGCATCCTACCTCTAAGGTGCACGGAAAGAAGGGAGTTTTACATGTGTAGCCTGGCAGTTAATCTCTGAAATGTCCTAGCATTGTGGGGACTTTGCATGGTAAAGTAGACAGAAGGAAGACTGGCTCTGTCTGGTGTGATGGAGCACATTTATAGCAATCAGGAGTTCAAGGTCATCTCCCCCTACTTGGCTAATTCAAGGCTAATCTTGGTTACAGGAGACTTGCCTCAAAAACAAAACAAAGTCCTAAACCCCAAGTGGCTTGCTCAGTTGGTGTGGAACTTTCCTTCCTAAGCCTGAGCAAGAGCAGAGTGAAACTTCACAAGTCTGGGATCTGCTACACTCTGGGGACCCTCCCAGGACATTCCAGAGTGGAAACCCGCAGCCTGTGCATTCAAGTCAGTTTCAGTTTCACAGCTGTGAGGCTTGAACCCAGGGTCTTTGGCGCCCTGAGCAGGCATCCTACCACGAAGCTGCATGGAAAGAAGGGGGTTTCATGTGGTGAGGAGGGCAGATGGACTATGTTGGCAGCTTGGTGGAGTCCAAGAACCCAAGATCTCAGTAGGGGGATTTTTAGAATCATATGAGCATTTTGATGAAACTTGGGGTGGGGGGGACAGGGCACGTAGAACAGTTTCCCAGATGGGGGTGACTGCAGGATGAGGGTGCTGAGTGAGCCACAGGGGTTAGGTAGCTGTGTTGGGCACTGTCTGTGGCAGGCTTGCAAAATAGCCTGGGTGCCCTCAGCCGAGAAGAACTCAGGTAATTCCGGAAGTGAAGCCTGAGCACAGCAGGCCCTTCACCATGCTTGGACTGATATCATTTGGGTGCACAGGCTGCCTAAATTTTACTTTGGATTACTGCATTAGCAGGATGTGGTTATGACTTAACTCTTAACTTAAGATGCCAATGGCCAGATGGGAAATTACGCAGTCATTTCGTGTTGGGAAGACGAATAGGGCTTTAGTTGTTTTCAGCAACATTGACGGTCCTTTGGGGCTCGTGAACCAAGGCTTTGAGTAAGAGGGAGTAAGGGACCTGGGAAACACGATGTTCAGGCTCCCGTGGCTGAGGTCCTAACCGTCCTTCTTGAAGAAAGCACAAACTGCAATCGTGGTGCTAAGTGCCCCAGGACTGAGACCCTACCAGGACAGCGCTGTGAGCTGGAGTCCTCCCGGGATCTTGTGTTTCAGCAAGGGCAGAGGCTCTGACTGCTCAGACTCCTGTAAGTTAAGTTCTGTGCCTAAACCACACCCAGCTAGCGGACGGCGTTCTGACTTCTTTAGTGATCCCCGCTAGATGACTCCCAGGTGCACAGACAGGCTGACTTCTCTGCTAGTCTCGAGGTTGGGCTCCACCCTCTGAGGTTTTCAGTGCCCAGCCAAACAGGCATGGATGGGTGGGAGACCCACGTTTGACAGAATACCTGCTTATTCCTGCTTGAGGAAGTGGTACATCTGCAGCTTGTCTCTGGGCTCGCTTCAAGAAAGCAACTTCCTTCTCAGACAAAACTGCATCCTAAAGAAAACACATCTTCCTAGGAGAGACCCAGGTGGAAAAATAGATCAAGTTAGTCTTTAAAAAGAAACCTGGCATGCCTGATTGTCCCAGAGCACAGAACGGCAGCACATTGCTAAGGGTGGACATGGGACCCACCACGGGTAGACACAGCCACTTAAATTTCCAGGCGAAACTCTTGGCGGTGACATTGGTCCACGTTCAAAAAGTGCTAATCTGTGAATAACACCTCGTTGGGGTCAGCTCTTCCAGCCTGGAGTGGGGTGTGTGTGTGTGTGTGTGTGTGTGTGTGTGTGTGTGTGTGTGTTTACTGAACGTTAACAGCACAAGGCAGCAAATGCCTTTCCTCAGTCTGTGTCTAACAGGGTGACAATACCAGCAGAGATGGCTGCTGTGAGGCTTCGGAATGTCACCTGATGTCATTTCACTCTCTTCTTGGCTTCCCCTTAGAGGCTGGCAGCAGCTCTGAAGCACGCACCCAACCCTGCTGGGCTTGGGAGACTTATTAGATCTGAAGTCATAGGTTGTTAAACTCCACAACTCGACAAATCCCACAAATGTGCAAAGCCCACAAAGCCATGTGGATTGTTGGAGGAGGTGTCCCAGGTTCCCAGGCACTGACAAGTGAAGAGGCCTGGGGTCCCAAGGCTCAGTTCCACCTGACGGAGTTGCAGTAGGGAGAAGGGCCGCATAGGTCAGCTTCGTAGCTTGCTCAGAAAACAGCTGGGGGCTCTGAGAGACTCGGGAGCCCAGGTCAGGCGAGAGGAGGTAGAAGGATGGAGCCAGGGGCTATTAACATTTCATGTTTTTGCATGTTCAATGGGGAAAGTCAAAGCAGTTTATTTCCTTCGTTTCTGATTTGTGGAATAAAATAGGAGTAAACCGAATTCTTCAACTAAATACTCCCCCAACCCCAAGGAAAGGCCCTAAAAAGAGGGAGCGGAGCAGCCACAGTGACCCTAGAGAGAAGCCATCTACGTCACGGCAGACAGGACCCCTCCAGTCCTAGAACTTGTCCCCTGTCCAGGTGTCTCATTGACCGTATTTGCTGTTGCCTTGTTTCTAAGGAGGAAAAGGTGAGAACAACCGAGGTGGCTTAGCCATTCTGGGCAGTCCCTGTCCCCAGCCCTGGTCTAAGGCTGGAATTAAGTTTCTTCTCACAGATTTCAACCAAGGCAGGGCTTGCTGACTCACATCTGCAACCCCAGGCCTGCAAAAGCAGAGGCAGGAGGATTAGGAGTTTGAAGCTAACTTGGGTGCCATAGTGAGACCCTATCTCAGACAAAAACAATCGAAAGCAATCGAAAGTTATCCTTTTGGCCAAGCATGCTCCCTTTAGTCACGTGTCCAACAGATAGAATGTGACGTTGGTTATAATAAGATCACTAACGTGATTCTACAAGTTATGTATCAAAGATAATGCTTTTGGTTGAACCTTTGAGTCTGTAGAAGCCCAAATGCTTCACCCCCTAAGTATTTCAGTGTGCTTTTCTGAAGAAGGAAGCCCACCTCCATGAGCGCCCGTCTCTGTCAGCTATAGGAGGGGTCTCCGCAGGATGGTAGTATCTGTCTCTCTGTCCTCTTTAGTGGGTGGGGTCACTCTTTGATTGTAAACTACTTGTCTGGGGGAGGAGCGTCACATGTCTTGCTTTCTCTTTCTTCTTCTCCGCCCTGTGCATGCAAGTGTGTGCATGAGTGTGTGGGAGTGTGCTTGCTTGTGTGGGCACACGTGCCAGAGGCTGAGGATGGTGTCTTCCTCAATCCCTTAACTTTACGCTTTCAGATAGTCTCTCACTGAACCTGAAACTTGCTGTTTCCCCTAGACTGACTGGTCCGGAGGGTCCCTGAGTTTTTCCTGTATCCATGCCTCCTCACTCCCGCCAGCTCAGTGCTGGAGTTACAGACTGCCACCCTTTTCTGCATGTGCTGGGGACCCCATGTTGGCACAGAAAGCACTTCACCCTCTGAGCCATTTCCCTAGCCTCTTGCTCAGTCGGTCGTCTTCTGTCTCCCTCCCCTAGTTTGTTCTACATTTAATGGTGTCTGTGCCACATGAGAGTGTCTTTAATATGCTCATACGGAAGAAATGCAAAGCTGCGGTAGAGACATCCCTCTTTTATCCTGATTTCTGGGCAGGGTGAGGCTCGGTGATAAAGCGCTTGGCTGGCCTGTGCAAGGTTCATCTCCAGCACTGGAAAAGAGCCCGATTTAAAGTGTTTAAAGTGACGTTCCTGCCTCCCCTGCCTTTCTTTGTCCTTGCGCACCTTCAAATACACAGCAGCAAGCAAACACAGACAGTTTTGTCTTCTGCTAAATTTTGTGCGTTGTGAAGGAAATCTTATCTTCCTCTCATTCTTTTTTTATTAATTTATTTATTTATTAAAGATTTCTGTCTCTTCCCCGCCACCGCCTCCCATTTCCCTCCCCCTCCCCCAACCAAGTCCCCCTCCCTCGTCGCCCAAAGAGCAATCAGGGTTCCCTGCCCTGTGGGAAGTCCAAGGACCACCCACCTCCATCCAGGTCTAGTAAGGTGAGCATCCAAACTGCCTAGGCTCCCACAAAGCCAGTACGTGCAGTAGGATCAAAAACCCATTGCTATTGTTCTTGAGTTCTCAGTAGTCCTCATTGTCCGCTGTGTTCAGCGAGTCCGGTTTTATCCCAGGCTTTTTCAGATCCAGGCCAGCTGGCCTTGGTGAGTTCCCGATAGAACATCCCCATTGTCTCAGTGTGTGGGTGCACCCCTCGCGGTCCTGAGTTCCTTGCTCATGCTCTCTCTCCTTCTGCTCCTGATTTGGACCTTGAGATTTCTGTCCGGTGCTCCAATTTGGGTCTCTGTCTCTGTCTCCTTTCATCGCCTGATGAAGGTTAATATTCAGGAGGATGCCTATATGTTTTTCTTTGGGTTCTCCTTATTTAGCTTCTCTAGGATCACTAATTATAGGCTCAATGTTCTTTGTTTATGGCTAGAAACCAAATATGAGTGAGTACATCCCATCTTCCTCTCGTTCTTTAAAGCTAGGTCTCCCCCTAGCCCAGGCTAGCCCTTTGTTCCAGCTGCTCTTCCTGCCTCAGTCTCCAAGGTGCTAGGATTACATGCGTAAGCCACCATGGCTGGTTTGAAAGTAGGTTAAATGGAAGAAAGAATTCCACCTGGCTACTTTGAAAGGCCTTCAGGGGCCTAGAAGACACCTCTCCAGGCCTGCATGGGAGGCAGCGGCCTTATCTGCTTTTAGTTTCCTTTGAGAAACAGAAAGAGCGTTAAATCAGCAGTTGATTTCTGGTGGGGTCCAGCAGCCGCACACTGTGTTTTATGGGGTTGTTCATTTACTCCTGTGGGTAGGAAATACACTCCCCGTTCCAAACAGCCAACTGGCAAGCGGGCATTCTGAGCACAGGCAGGGAAGGCTTTCTTTACCTGCCTGTGCTTGTCTCAAAAAGCCAGAGCCTCCAGGCTCCTCTTTAATCCTGACTCTTCAGCCCCACATCTGTTGCAATCTTGGAACTGTTGCTGTGATGTCCCCTCCTCCACCTAGGGATGTACAGTGGGTCTACCCTATGGGGGTAGGGGGTCCCTGGGCCCCTGTGACTTATCTTGGAGCAAGAAGCGCTTGTCTTTGGGCTCCATTAGGGCTACAAGTCAGCACAGCCATCACGGGACCCTGAGACAGGCCCTCCAGGTGGTGAGCTTCGCTCCAGTAAGCAGTTGCTGAAGCAGAGACCTAAAGCCAAAGCCCCTGCTTCCAGAGAGGCCTAAAGCAAAGGCACATGGTCAAAGACAAGAGAGCAATTATTCGGGGCTTGTCTTGGGCTAGGGTGCAAAGAGGAACCCTCGTGGAGGAGGCCAAGTGTCTCTCGCCAGGCCTCCCAGGATACAGCGGGGAGATGTATGGGCATGTTCCAGGGCTCACCCTGGAATAATTTGGGGTGCTTGTTAATGTGCCTTCCAACACACATCTCTGGAGCACAGCCCAAGTATCTGTTCCAGAGTTTCCTAGATAACCATCTGTCTCAATGGAGAGGCACACAGCCAGTGAACCTCCAGTTCCCCAAGTCACAAGCCCTGTGCACTACCTAGAATGTGAAGTGAAGTAGAAAGCAGAATGGATGTCCCGTGTGCGGTGACCCGGAAACGCCCATCGTCATTGCTGGTTGCCTGTGTGCTGTTAGCGCTAAATCCAGCATTTGTTATATACCATTCCCACAAGAGGCTTTTCCTTTTCCTGTTCTGCTTCTAAACTGGAGGAAATAGCAAGAGGCTCAGAGATGTCAAGTGGCCTGGTCAAAGTCACACAGCCAGTAAGGGATGGCTCTGGGTTGTCAACATGGATGCGTGAGACAGAAAGAAACACCCTGGGCCACAGAACTGCTAAGTGACTGGAGAGGGTGGCTGTCTGGGCATGGCTGCTCATACTCACCGAGACTATGCTTGCCTGTTCATGCCAAACCCATTCCTTTTTTTTTTTTAAAAAAAATGTATCATAACCCATTATATTTTTGGCTGCCCTTGGGCACATCTGGATCCATCCTGGTATCTCCTCCTCTAAACTGTACACTGTGTGGAGAAATTGGGATGTCCCTTTTCTGTTGCCATACAGAACTTTTTTTATTTCTTCCCAGTAACTGTCCCAAGCCACTCTAAGGAATGTCCCCTATTCATTCCATTCCAGACAGCAAAGGCATCTCTCAGACAAGGACTCCTTTGCATAGTGGATGTCAGTGACTGTGGAGGTCATATTTAACTAGATTTTGTTTATACCCCCATCTCTTTTTTTCACTTGAGGAGGAAGCTGGGGTTCTTATGGCCCCCAGGTGATGCTACCCACCTTAGCATACTCCACAGCCCCTCAGTAGATACCAATGCAGGCCAGTGCTTTCTTCTGCAGAGCCCGAGAAGGGGAGTCAAAAAAGTCAAGGTCCTGTGGCACAAACTTCTGAGTGACTTCGAGTTTGCATGAGGGACAGCCTCATGCCATTCATGTGGTCAGTGGGCAGGATCCCCGGGCTCTGTGGCTTCTCCAGGAAGTGCCAGCTTCCCTCTGAACGCGGCCCTACATTTTGGGGGACGGTAGGACTGGACTGCTGGGCAGAGTCCATGCCTCTCCGGAGCAAGTTCAGTGTTTATTGCTGCTAGAGCCTCACAGTTCCGTCAGCCTCTGTGAGCGCCTCCTCCCTCCGGCACCAAGAATGCAAATTGCCGCTTGGCTTGATGACCTGTAATTAATCTTATCTCAGTGTTCAACCCATAATTCATGCTGGAGGTTTGTTTTGGTTTTGAAGGTGGAAATGGAGTATCCTGAGAAGTGAGCTCCCTTTGATCTGGACAGGTAAAAGCAGAATGCAAAACTCCCAGAATATTTCACTCAGAACGTACTGATGGGCCTTAAACGTAACAGTCACGTCCGCTTCCAGAGGGTTGGGGATTTTATGACTAATTGTTATAATTACTTGCTTGTTCAGACACCAGTTCCCCTGGCTACAGAGACAGTTTGGGAGCAGAAAAAAGGGAGGTTTGACCAGAAGTTTACATAGACAGGTTCTGTCGCCCCCTCCAGACTCCCCCAGCTTCTTTCAGTTCTGGGGATGGAACCAGAGCCTCGAGGCTCAGACCAGAGAAACACACTGCCACTTAGAATGACCCCCAGCCCAGAGACACTTTTCTTTTAAACTAACTAAGGACAAATTGAGAGAATTAGTTGGAAACAGGAATGCAAACAGAAAGTGAACCATCAGACAGCGGCCAAGCTGCCCTCGGGGTGGGGAGTGGGAGATGGGAAGTGGGAGCAGACTGTAGCTTCACAGCGCAGTTGGGTGCTCGGTGCCCCCACAACCCGCTCTCTGCTCAGCCTGGAATAACAGTGCTGATGTGCTGAGGGCAGCTTCCAGGGTGCTTCCTGTCCAAGGATGGATTCAAAGCCTGCCAGGGGGAGGCTGCACTGTAATACTGACCTCCTTTCCTGGCTTCCTACTCTGCAGGATAAAAATATCTTTTAGAAAAGCTTTCAGAAAAGAATTCTTAGAAACTAACCTTCTTAACCTGTAGTCTCCGCCCTGGACCTGCCTGCTCTCAACCGTTGTTATGGGAGGCAGGTGTTAGGAAAGTCAGAGTGGGGGGGCTCTGGACAACCAGTGAGGTCAGAAGGGAACCCTGACCACCACAGGGGAGCCCAGACCAGCTGCCCTCTGGAGCCAGACTGGTAGAGCTGAAAGGAGTTTTCCTCTAACTGTGAAATGAGTTGAGGGGAGTTGTTTTGTGTATCCCAGGTGCTGCGATCAAAGGCGCGCGTGGTATACTAAACCCTAGAGAGTAGAGCTGAGGGTTAGAGACTGACCCCTGTGGAGAAGCAACCTGGCGTCTCTTGTCGCCGCCGGATGGATGCTCAGACCAGGTTTATTTTATTTTTATCAAGTTAGAAAGCACTGGGCAGATATTTCAGGAAACTGGAGCTTTCTGATGGCTGAGATAAAAATAGAGAGTAGGATATGGTCCTTCCAGGAGCTGCTCATCATAGCTGCCAATAAAGGAAGACCGTGGCCTAGGGGCTGAGCCCCTGGCACCCTGGGAAGTGCACACGGCCTCCCGAAAGCACACACCCACTTGTTTCCATCCTTGCTGTAAGATGCCCAAGGGAGAAAACAAAAACAGGGTACCTAGAACACACTGCTTGGTTCTTGAGGCGTGGCTGCCTCTTCCCTCCCCAGGGTCTGTCCTCTGAATTGATCCACCCTCCATTCTAAGTGCTCTCGTGTCCTGGTGTTTGCTCTAATCTTTGCCAATATTTATATCTGCAGTGTGTCCAGGTTTTTCATTCTGTGCTTGTGTGTGGGAACGCTGGGTATGCTCAGCGAATGCTCTACTACTTAGATATATGCCTCGCCCCTCACGGTGTTTTTGTCTTCACATCTGTCTGTATGGAGTGTATGAGCTGTATGGAGTTATGACGTAGCTCAGTTGCTAGAGTGCTCGCCCAGTGTGCAGAGGGCTACGTTCTGTCCCCAGTGTAGCTAAACCGAGGCACAGTGGTGCAAACAGGTGAGTCAGGCAAATTCAAGGTCATCCTTACCTACCTGGTAAATTCCAGTTCCAGCCTGGGCTTTTTGATCCCCTGTCGAGGAAACCAAGGGAAAGAAAGGGAAAAATATCAGGTTTCCAGGAAACCCTGGTCGGAAGGAGCTGAGCACTTGCTCGCCTCCTGTCCTTGGACTTTGAGGCTGACGTGGGATCTCTGCCATTGTGAGCAGTGCTAAGAGTCCATTTCTAGAAAGGTGTGACATGATCCTAACGAAGCAGAGGCATAGTCTAACTCCCAAACTGTCAAGGGCTTAGAAGGAATGGAAAGGGACCTGGAAGGTCTTGGCAGCTACTAAGTTTATAGCAGGCAGGAGGTTTAAAGTCCAAAAGGGCTCAGATTTCTACTCCACGTGTAGAAATCTCATCCTCAGTCCAGAAGAGAAGAGCACCCAGCTCCTTCCTTGCACCCCAGCATAGCAGTGAGATAAAGGTGCAGTTACCGGGGTCCAGCCTTCTGCAGGCAAGTCTGAGGTCAGCGGCCCCTCTGGAGGAGCACACCCGCAGGCGTGCTAATGTCTGCAGTGACAAGTGGCTTTAGCCCCAGAAGCTGCTGGCAAGTGGCAGGAAGCATGAATGGTGAGGAGCAGTGACAGACGTGGCCCACTGGGACCTGCAGAGGCTCAATGGGAAGGTTGAAAAGTGGAGCACGGGCAGACACAGCTGCAGGCAGCTGGAATCTTCCTGGAGCCAGTCGGGAAGGGCGAGAAAGGACCCAGATATATGGAGCTCTGGGCACTGGTGCTTTGACTCTCTTCCTTTTTGAGCCACGTTGGTAGCACATGTAAAATCTAACATCAGGTGCCCAGTTTAAATGGCGAGGACTGTGTCCTCTGGCAGGTAGACAGACAGAAGCTGTGACTGTGCTGCTGTTTCTAGGCATGGCACCCAGGACAGGGCTCTCTGGCTCTGCAGGAAACCGCTCCTGACATTCCTCCGGGTTACTGATAAACTACAGGGGGCGTCTGCGGCCCTCTAGATGACGCAAGCGCTGGATCTTAAGTAAAGCCCGTGCGTAATCTTGGTGATTTGCTATTTTTGTTTTGTTTCCTTTTCAAATTGCTTGATGGTGTTCTGACACCCTCCATTTGTCGAAAAGTTTAGAAGATTTTATTGCTCTGAGTGAATGGGCTGGCTTACAGATAAGAGCATGTGTAACCCTGTAACTAAGATCATTTAAGCTATACATAGAACTGTTGTGATGGCTCAAGCCTGTAATCCTAGCACTCAGGAAGCTGAGAGGAGGCCTGCTGTAAGTTCAAGGCCGACCAGGCCTACAGAGTGAGACCTTTCTTAACCAACAAAAAATAAAACCATGAATGGTTAATACCCTAAACAAATAAATCCTAATTTCTCTCTCCTTTCTCCGTATGTTTTTCCAACAGAGCTCTCAATTTTGTCACCGTAACACTGGAAGGAGATCCGAAGCCAAGCACGTGAACTAGTCTGGGTCCTTGGCAGATGGGCATCGGTATCATTTACTGACCAACAGGATGGAGACCACACCCTTGAATTCTCAGAAAGTCCTGTCAGCATGCAAAGACAGAGAGGACTGCCAAGGAAACGGTGTTCTCCAAAAGGGTGTCCCCACCCCGGGGGACAGGCCAGAGCCTGGCCAAATGTCCAATGGGCACTCTGCAGATCCCAGCACCAGTGCAGATGAAGCTACACACTCTATCCCAACAGCCACCACCACCCTGGTGGCGGAGATTCGCCAAGGGGAACGGGAGACCTGGGGCAAGAAGATGGATTTTCTCCTGTCTGTCATCGGCTATGCTGTAGACCTGGGCAACATCTGGCGTTTTCCCTACATATGCTACCAGAATGGCGGAGGTTAGTACCATGGGCCACCAGCAGAGGCTCCGACCCAGGGGTAGGTTGTTGGTCCTCAGGGGAAGCTGTAAGACAAGTCGTGTCTTTACTGTTCTGTGTGACTGCCAGGAGTCTGGGAATGTGAAACCTAGGCTTTCATGCTGGTCAAGTCTCCAGTCAGCCAAAAGCCTATGGTAGCTTGTGTGGGGCCGTCAGGTGGTGAAGCCGGACCTGAGCTCTCCCACGCGGCCTTGGGTTTATAGCATCACTGGGCTTCACTTGTTGAAGGGCTTTCCTTCTCATCCGGCGTTAGTCAAGCTCCTGTTAGGGAGTCAGAAGCAAGAGAACACTCAATGCACTATGTGCTCAAGTCCTGCTGGCAGAGTCTGAAGGTGTAAGGCCTATGGGAGGAAACATGGGGAGTGGCTGTAAGGCTCCAGACCTGCCGGGACTTTGGGTTTGCATGAAATCAGAGAACGGCACTAGTTTAGGTCCAAAGTCTTAAGTTATCAGACTTGATGTGATCCAAGGCTGAGCCCAGACTCAGTATGGCAATACTGCCAACCTAGAGTGTGAGCAGCTACAGTTACATCTCCTGTGTGTCGTAGATGCCTTGTCCTGCCCGTCTTAGTGAGCCTAAGACGCTAAGAGTAGTTTCATTGGTGACTGTATGCGTGAGCTGGGGAGCCTGAGAGAGCGCAGAGCAGACTGGGGGAGATGGGGGAGCAGGTACTGGGCAAAAAGAAATAGTGTCGGGGCTGGAGAGATGGCTCAGAGGTTAAGAGCATTGCCTGTTCTTCCAAAGGTCCTGAGTTCAATTCCCAGCAACCACATGGTGGCTCACAACCATCTGTAATGAGGTCTGGTGTCCTCTTCTGGCCTTCAGGCAGAATATTGTATACATAATAAATAAATAAATATTTAAAACAAAAAGAAATAGTGTCAAATCAGTGGACATGTTTTGACAAGCTGTTTGAGAGGCAATTACAGTGAGATCTGGAGGTGGGTCATCTATGTCACCCAGACTTCTGGGACCTAACACGAAGCTTCTTCATCTGTGGCTACGAAGGCAGTTCCTCGGGCAGTGGGAGGTTGCAGAGCTCTTGCCTGGAGGACTGGAAGTCACATTCTCCTTCTCCCCCGTTTGGCAGGATCTTTAGCCTGAACCTTATATGAGAGCTGGATCCTTGGTGGCATTTCCTACTGTAAGGCCAACTGGGTAAATCCTTTGGATGGGTCGAGGGCCACCATAAAAACACAACGTGGTTTTGATTCTCAAGATGGGTTTGTCAAAGTGACTGTAATTACACGGACCTTTCTGAGTCACGCTGACTTTAGCTTTTTAGGGGTGAAGCACTCTTTAGACGGGAAGGTTATCAGGCTAAATCTCGAGCTGCAGATGAGCGACCTTTTTGTCCCGTGAGAAATAACTGTTTTCAGCCAGGCTCTCAAACAGTGATGGTTTGCGAGGAGTTAGTCTGGCTCTGTGAAATTAGGGACATGCAGTCAAAATATCAGTGGTCAAAAGTCTGGAGTCATAGGTGATACTGGTAAAGGATCTGGTTCCTCGAATCATAGACGGTTGTATCCGTGTGGATCACTGGGCAGTTCAGCATTGTCCCCACATCGGGACCTGGGGTGGACCCTCGAATCTGGAGGTCAGTTTCCAGAGGCCCCTGTGACTCTGATGTGTGACTCTGCTGGCACCATCATCTGATGGGAGAGGAAATCAGAGCTCAGACAAAAATGGAGGTGGCCCTTGCCATGGTAAACATTATGTCTAGCGGATACATTTACTGTGCTAGGCTGGTAAAAATCTAGGCTGTTTTTAACTTGTATATGCCATGAGGACATTGTTCATACCTTGAAAGTACCCTGTCAGCTGGCCCCAAGATGGACTGATTTCTGGTGCAGTTAAGCTATTTAAAAAAAAAAAATGCTGATTGTTGCAAAATATTTCACTTCCTCCCTCTGCTATTCTTATAACGTAATGGGTCACAAAATTGAACAGGCTAACTACTAAGTTCTGCCTTGTATGAAACGCTTGCTTGCTTGGATAGCTAAGGCAACTGCTTGGATGTTTGTTATAAAACCAAGCCTTGCCAGCACCCAAACAGGATATGAGCTAATTTGGCTCCCCAAAATTATAACTGTGTAGGTTTTGCCTTTATAATTCTTTGGCTAACAGTAGCTGTGGTCTTACCTGGAGAACTCTCTCTGGTTTGATCCTGGTCAGATTCTTTTTAATAGAAAGCCTCTAATTTACTAAAACCCACACTTGAGTCAGATTGGTGACTCTCTAAATGGGTCCCAAACCCACAACACTCCTGGCACCTGCTCCGTTGACTCCAGCCAGCCTCTTTCCACCTACTCTCCCGGGCTCCTCTTTCTGTATTGTTCGCTTGGTTTGTCTTTTGCTCGCTTGTTTTTGCTTCGATTTGCCCTGAGACAGTATCTGAGTTTCATTTCTTGTTGCTTCAGTGGAACACTAAGAAAAAGACAGTTTAAAGAGAAAGGGTCTGTTTGGCTCAAGGTGCCAGGTTACGGTCCATTACCGTTGAGACTTCTAGATGGCAGAAACTTGCAGCAGCTAGTCAGGAGCACGTGTGCAGGCTGGCTCAGGTAAGTGTCTCCTCAGTCCGGGGCCCAACCTGTGAAGCACAGCTGTGCTGCCTACCTTCAGGGTGGGGCTTCTGACCTCTGTGACCTCCATTAAGAAAGTGTCTCAAGGTCAACCCACTCAAGACTTCCTGGTGTGGTGGCCCACGTCTTTGACCCAGCACTCATGAAGGAGAGGCAGGAAGATTTCTGTGAGTTTGAGGCTAGCCTGGGCTACAAAGTGAGTTCCAGGACAGCCAGGGCTGTTACACAGAGAAAACCTGTCTCAAAAAACAAAACTCAAAACAAACAAAACAAATGAAAGACTCCCTTCCCAGGTGACTCTACAATGTCAATGTCAATGTCTACAATGGTACCCCACGACTTTGTCTGCTGTCTCCTCTCACAAAGCACTAAGACCAGGCAGCCTACTGTGAGCACATCTCCGCATCAGTGGGCTGATCTGGGGACAGCTGTGGGCAGGAAGTAAAACTGTCTCCCTTCTGCCTCAGGGGCCTTCCTAATTCCTTACACCATCATGGCCATCTTTGGGGGGATCCCACTCTTTTACATGGAGCTTGCGCTGGGCCAGTACCACCGAAACGGGTGTATCTCTGTATGGAGGAAAATCTGCCCCATTTTCAAAGGTAACTGAGGGGCGGGGATGGGGGAGGTGCTGGAGAAGGCACCTAAAGGGCTGGGGCCTGGGACTTGGGTCTGAGCTGCCCCGTGAGCCTGGCCTTTCTCGCCCGCTGTCCAGGGATTGGCTATGCCATCTGCATCATAGCCTTCTATATTGCCTCCTACTACAACACCATCATCGCCTGGGCGCTCTACTACCTCATCTCCTCCTTCACGGACCAGCTGCCCTGGACCAGCTGCAAGAACTCCTGGAACACTGGCAACTGCACCGACTACTTCTCCCAGGACAATGTCACCTGGACACTCCATTCCACGTCACCTGCTGAGGAGTTTTACCTGTAGGTACCTGGGAGGGAGGGCATGGTCTGTTAAGGACAGCCATATTCCCCTGGAGCTTGGCATCTTAGGGGCCAGAAACTCTCCGCCCCTCTCTTGGCAGACTCCTTTTAAAGTGCTTCATTAGCATGTATTAATCATACAGAACAGGTTCCATTGTGACATTTGCACACGTGGATAGAATGCATTTTGATTATATTTGTCCGTATCATTATTAACTCCCACTTATCCCCTTCCTGCCTTGCTCCCCTTCTACGGCCATGTTTTTTCTTTATTCTTTCTGGTGACAAATGAGTTTAATGAATGTTGCTGTGAGAAGCATGAGCAACTTGCGAGTGCTACACCATTGAAGAAAATGTCTTATCCCAGCAAACGCTGACCGCCTGCTCATGCCAGTTGGGAGGTTCTGGTTATAGACAGTGAAGTGGAGAGACGGGAGGTCTAGCAGTGGGCTGAATGCTCCTGCCACCCAGGGCTCTTTCCGGATGATCAAGGCCCATCCTGCGAGGCTCCTGCTGGTGTCCACTATTCTCTGGAAGAGTCATGATCATGTGCTCAGGGGACTCTCACAGGCTCCTTCTGTCACTCCAGGCGCCACGTCCTGCAGATCCACCAGTCTAAGGGCCTCCAGGACCTGGGGACCGTCAGCTGGCAGCTTGCTCTCTGCATCCTACTCATCTTCACCGTTATCTACTTTAGCATCTGGAAAGGAGTCAAATCATCCGGCAAGGTGAGGAGGACCCTGCTGCTGCTTGTCCTGGACCACCTAGGACCCGCTCCCTCCTCCCCAGTGTCACCAAGACTCAAGAGCATTACCCCGGACAGCTACTGAGCAGGAGAAAGTCCAAAAACATTCTATGACACTTTCTTCATCACATCTGTTAGAAGGTTCTAGAAATTAGCCAGTATCATTTACATGTAAGCTCATCTAATTAAATGGAGGCACAATTAAGCCCTTTATATTGGGAAATACATAGGGGCTGTGGAGAGGGGGCTCAGTAGGTGCTGTTCTTCCCACAGAAGCATGACGACTTGAGTGTGTGTCACCAATATTTGTGTAAAGAGCTGTGCATAGCAGTACACAAGTGTGTGGCTGTAATCCCAGCATGGCGGCGGGGTGGGGGTGGGGTCAGGAGGCAGAGTTAGGAGGACCCCTGGACTTGCTGGCCAGTCAGTTTAACCCAATGGGTGAGCTTCAGGTTCAGTGAGAGCTCAAAAAGTCAGATGGAGACCAACTGAGAAAGGCATCCAGTGTCAACCTCGGGCCTCCATGCTTATATGTGGCTAAACCTACTGTTTGCTTCTGTCCCTACTGGACAGATGTGGAGCAGACTTAGGGGTAGGGAGTCCTGGCAAGCAGTCAAATTGCTGTCAGCCAACTCTGAAGTCAGCAGGGTTTTGCTACTGCTGCTGCTGCTGCTGTCTGTTTGCTTCTTAGAACAGCATCTCACTACACAGCTCATGTTGGCCAGGAACTCATAGGAATCCTCCTACCTCAGCATCTCAAACGGCAGAATTACAGTAGTATGTTATACCCAGCTTTGGGCTTGAAGATACTGATCCTTCTGCCAGGCCTTGCTGCCTCTTAAAGTGACAGAAAAATGCCCCCCCCCCCAGAGGTCTTCATTAGTAAAAGACACCATGACTTGTCTCCCTTCCTTGCTGTCTCTGGGACAGTGTGGTAGTAACCTGTGCTTCTCTGTTCTTCATTCCAGGTGGTGTGGGTGACAGCCACCTTCCCTTACATTGTCCTGTCTGTCCTGCTTGTGAGGGGGGCCACCCTTCCTGGAGCCTGGAGAGGGGTCGTCTTTTACCTGAAACCCAACTGGCAGAAACTCTTGGAGACGGGGGTGAGAATGGAGGGAAAGTGTGCACTCGCCAGGTTTTCACTAGGGAAAGCCAATTCTCTCAAATAGGACAATAGGGACAACTCAGATTGAATGTGCGATGATACTCTAGATCAGAAATGCAAGCACTAACAACACGTTCCCATTCAGTGGCCTCAAGTCACTAAATTTAAATGATAGGAAGAAAAATCACATGTATGTCACCAGAGAAGTGGCCATCCCCATGACAGACCCAGAAACGCTGGCTTCTGCCCAGTGCATAGCCACACGGAGGCCTGAGCGGGTGCTGCTTTGCTTGGCAGAAGCCCAGGTCTCACCCTCACCCTGGGCCCTCACCTGCTGTGTTTCAGGTATGGGTGGATGCTGCTGCTCAGATCTTCTTCTCTCTTGGCCCTGGCTTTGGGGTTCTCCTGGCTTTTGCTAGCTACAACAAGTTCAGTAACAACTGCTACCAGTGAGTATGTGGGATGCTGAGCAGAGCTTAGGGATGGAGTGATGGACAGACAGTCCAGGGGAGGCAATGGTCTCAAGCCCGTCTGGACCCACACCATGAGGGCATTGCCCCTCAGGGGCATCACAAGGCCTTGGCCATTCATCCATAGCCATAGTGCCCACTCCTGCTGTATCTTCACCCAGGCTAGTCAGAGGCTGAGAGAGTCTCCAGGATACTTCTGTTTTGCCTCTCCTGGTTGAAGTGGAGAAGTCTATGCTGTGATGCCTCACAGCAGGTCAGGCTCTCCCCCTCGCCACCTTGCTCTGTAGCTTATAGCTCTGTTCCTGCCTTACTCAGCCCTCCACAGGATGGAATTAAGGCTTGTACTACAATACCCAGTTTATGGCCATGTCTTAAGACATCTTTGACCCGCCTTCCCCATGCTGTATGTGGTTGCCATGGTATCTGCAGATAGGGCACTGGGAGATGTGGGGGTAGGTTGGGCATGGAGGCCTGTCGCAGCGGAAGAGGCACAGGCAGCCTGGGGTTTTCATTCCAGAGACGCCCTGGTGACCAGTGTGGTAAACTGCATGACAAGCTTCGTCTCTGGTTTTGTCATCTTCACGGTGCTTGGCTACATGGCCGAAATGAGGAACGAAGAGGTGTCCGAGGTGGCCAAAGATGCAGGTAGGATCCAGGGTTCTGTTTATAGCTCCAATACACTTGGAAGCTCTAGACATAAGCAAACTTTTCAGAGAAACTTTTCAGAGATTTGAAAGAAACTTAATTGCCTCGGTGATTTCAGCTCAGCCATGCACCTCCCTTCTCTCAGTGCCCAGTGCATTGGGGGGAGGGGGCCTTAAAACTATGGCTTGTATGAGAGCTTTAAAGCCAGTGGGTGTGGGCACTGGGATGATCTTGTGGTACGGTCCTGTCTTGTAGGCAAAAATCTACTGGTCCTTAAAACTTCCCTTGTGGAGTGATAAGACTTAACTGATGGGGCCATGATGTTTGTTTTCATTGGAAATAACTTAGCAGACATTTAAGGCAATGAGACCAAGTAGGTAGAGCACCAGGGCCTTGAGAAATGTTTGTATTTTGGCCCAATGCAGTTCTTTGACCAAATGACAGCCTCCCTGGCTAACCATGAGGGTTTAAGAACATGTCTGTCACACTGTCAAAAGGAATTTAAGGGCCGGGAATATGTAGGTCAGTGGTATAGCGCTTGCCTATGGTGTTCAGATGCTGGAGTTCACACTGTAGCACCCCCAAATGGAAAAAGAAGGGTGAGTTAAAAATATTGGGAGGTCCTTATTCCCTCTCCTGCTATTCTGGAGCCGAGGACATCGCAAGGTACCTTGGATGTGACAGCCCTGGCCCTGACAATAAAACACAGAATTGTCACAGGCTGGAGTTTGGGTAATCCCGGTCTTAAGCCCCTTCTATCTCCCGAATTGAAGACACCCAGTTTTCAAGGTGGATAATCTTCCCCCTGGCTTTGCAAACTGTCAGGCGCAGTGGGTGAAGAAGCCTTTGGTACTGAAAAAACCCGATTCACTGTATTCGCTGGGGAGGGTGAGAACGGTAACCGTCGGCCTTAGCCCAGTTCTACTTGGCAATAGCTTGGGTCTCAGCGCCACCTCCTCCTGTCTCCCTGTTTCAGGCCCCAGCCTCCTCTTCATCACATACGCAGAGGCCATAGCCAACATGCCAGCAGCCACCTTCTTCGCCATCATCTTCTTCCTCATGCTGATCACACTGGGTTTGGACAGCACGGTGAGTAGAAACAGAAAAAGTGCTCTGGGAGGAAGAGAGGAAAAGGGAGCAGGAAGTGGCTAGACTCACTTCCTCCCACCCAAGCCCTCCTGGCTGCTGTTGGCTGCCTCCTGGTAATTCCCCTCTCCCCCTCCTCTTCCCTTCTTCCTCCTCTGCTCCTCCCCATTCTGCCCCCCACCCCGTCCACTTCTCTCAGCAATGGCACCTTTTGCAGTGCGTACGTACAGCAGAGTTATAATTGGCGTAATGTGGGGAAAGCGCCTGGCACAAAGAGCTCAGCGTGTGTAAATTCCTTATTTGTTTTCCTCTCTACCGATGGCACCTAAAGGCTCAGCTCAGAGACTTGACACTTAACTGTTGGTGTCGAGAGGGTATGGGCGTTGAGCTGACCTTAGGACAACCAGTCTCTCCCAGACACACCAAATGCTGAAGTTCCAGATGCTGCGTTTCCTTGCCTGCGCATCCTAAATGATGGGTTCTGGTGCCGGTATCGGATGGAAATGGGCTTCACGGTCCATGTTCACGGGCCAGTGAGCGGGCGAACTAGTCTTGATGGGCTTGAATGTTCACTTGGTAGTCTTCTCTCTCTTCCTGTCCTCTGTCCTTAAGGCACGGGCTTGTCCCAAGCCGCCACTATGACCATCTGCATGCATCTTTTAGTTTGCAGGCCTGGAAGGCGTGATAACAGCGGTGCTGGATGAGTTTCCACACATCTGGGCCAAGCGCCGGGAGTGGTTTGTGCTCATCGTGGTCATTACTTGTGTCTTGGGATCCCTGTTCACGCTGACTTCTGTGAGTACCAGGGCCTCTGGCTCCAAGCAGCCTCTGCTAGGGCACCAGTGCTCCACAAGCAGAACGAATTCTTTCCTTCCACTTCCCGGCCTCCAGGGGTGTTGCTAGCACTATTTATTAAAATCTTATCATGGGCTGAGGATGAGGCTTAGTGTTAGGCTGCTTGCCTAGCATATTGTGAGGCCCTGGGTTCAATTTTCAGCATCGGAAAATTTGTCACCAACAAGCTATTTCTGTGTTACCTGTTGGGAGATCTGTGTATAGCTTCGGGGGTGGCTTGGAGCCGGACTTAATGTTTCACAACAGATCCAACTGTGTTTCAGGCTGGGCAAAAATACCTAGAGAGAAGTTAGGACTTGGCAGCCGAGACTAATACAGTAAAGTGCACATCAGATAATGTGACATCGTGGACTTGTATCCTCCTGGCTCAAGCCAGGACTTCAATGATTCCAGCATTTGCCAGGTCAGGTTAAGGGGCTGTAGAGATTTCGGAGGGGTCAGAAGTTAGACCAGGCTGGTCAGAGATCCACCTGTTTCTGCTTCCCAGGTGCTAGGATTAAAGGTGTGTGCCACCACCTCCAGACTTTCTCTTTCTCCCTCTCTCCCTCGCCCCTCTTCCTCTCTCTCTCTCTCTCTCTCTCTCTCTCTCTCTCTCTCTCTCTCTCTCTTTTTCTCTCTGTGTCTGTAGACCAGACTTTCTCTTTCTCCCTCTCTCCCTCCCCCTCTCTTCCTCTCTCTCTCTCTGTCTCTCTAGACCAGGCTTTCTCTGCCTCCCAAGTGTTAGGATTAAGGGTGAGCACCACCATGCCCAGCTTCCAGGTTCAGTCTTTACAGTTGTGGGTTCTCCAAGGTCGAGTCTAGAAAGTATTCGGTAAGTTGAAAGTGGACAGAGAGGCCCTTAAGAGTTTGTCTCTTACAGTATGGTGAGGAAAACAAGGATGAGCTAGGGGGCTGGAGGCTCAGTGGTAGAGCCTAGCATGCCCCAGGCTGTGGGTTCCGTTTTGTGCTCCGTGGTATGTAGGTGTCAGATAGGCACACATTCCAAGGCCACTCCACCTGACAGCCCTGGGGTTCTTAGACGGAGCAAAGGGGGAGAATCACCCACTCATCACCTCTATTCAGAAGTTGCTGCAGGCCGTTGTAATGAGCGGTTGTACCTCAGAAGACTGTTAACCACATGTACAATCTCGTCCCCAGGGAGGGGCATACGTGGTGACCCTGTTGGAGGAGTACGCCACTGGGCCCGCCGTGCTCACTGTGGCACTCATAGAAGCCATTGCAGTGTCTTGGTTCTACGGTAAGAGGGCCCTTCCAGGGAGAATTCTTTGCTATTTCCCTCAGTCTGCAGGGAGAGGGCATCGGAGGAGGACAGGGAGGGGCAGCTGGCAGGTGTGAGCTCCTGATCATCTCCCCCGCACTCCCGTGCTGTACCACAATTTTCATACCTTTGAGAGAGAACATGGCTACTACCCTGATTTTTTCTTTTAACATTTACCCAGAAGAGAGAAGCTAGAGTCAGTCAGTTCGCCCGCAGTGGCGATTGAAGGCCTGATGTACAGTGCATTGCTGTGAGTGCTCAGATTTTAGTTTCCCAAGAGAGACCCCTTTCCAGAGCATGGAGACAGAGCGAGCTTCGGCCCTTGTCCCCTAACCAAGCAAGAATGTTCTTGCTGCCTCTGCATTGGTAAATCCCCAGCTCACTCCCTCTGGTCCTGGAAGAAACTTTGATGAGGGAGAGAGGAGGTGCAGGAAGTGAGCTGAGGTCTGTTGGCAGAGATTCCATCAGTGCTGACATAGGGGTGGGGAGAGTACAAGCAACTGACCTGAAGAACACAAATTCTTCATGTGTCTGTATGATCAAGAAGCAAAAAAAGAAATAGTTTGCCTTCCGATTTCTAAGATCAATGGCTTTATTGCTATAGTCATCAGGCACATTTAGAGGAAGAGGGGCGAGCACACAAAGGATTTAAGTGCGTGCGTGTGCATGTGTGCGTGTGTGTGTGTGTGTGTGTGTGTGTGTGTGTGTGTGTGCGCCTGCAGTAGCCTGCAGAGGCAGCAGGAGTATTGGATTCCCTGAAGGTGAACTTGTAGGAGGTTGTGAGTCACCTGTTGTGGGTTCTGGGGACTGAATTCAGGGCTAATTCAGAGGACAGAGTTCAAAGTCACGGTGTAGACCTGCCCTAGGAACCAGAGACTTCTGGAGAGAGCAGCTGGAAGCACTCGCCTGCCTCATGCTTCAGCCATCAGTGGGCGTTGTCATTAGTGCCAGTAATCTCTTACAGAAGAACCTGGATCTTGACCTGGCCTACTAATGAGCAATACCGTAATTAAAACATTCCATTGAAGAGCTGGAGAGATGGCTTATTGGTTAAGAGCCCTGGTTGCTCTCACAGAGGACCTGGGTTTGATTCCCAGCACCCACATGGTGGCTCATAACTGTTAACTCCAGTTCCAGGGGACCAGACACCCTCTTCTGTGGACACCATACATACACAATGGTGCACAGACATATGGGGGGGGGGGCAAACATGCATACACCTAAAATAAATCTTTTTTAAAAATATTTATTTATTTATTTATTATGTATACAATATTCTGTCTGCATGAATGCCTGAAGAGGGCACCAGACCTCATTACAGATGGTTGTGAGCCACCATGTGGTTGCTGGGAATTGAACTCAGGACCTTCAGAAGAGCAGGCAATGCTCTTAACTGCTGAGCCATCTCTCCAGCCCCCCTAAAATAAATCTTAAAAAAAAAATCTCCTTGAAAGTTGCCAATGGATAGTTCAAGTTGGTCCCTGCAAGGCAGGCTTATCATTCCTAAATAAAATGACTTCCTTCCTACAATTAACACTACAATCAAATCCAGGCTGAGATCTTAGAAGGGCAGTATGGGCACCAGTGGGGATCTTGGCTCTCTTCCTAGGTGTCCATCAACTTCCTGGTTCTGTGAATTTTGCTTGCTATAAAAATTATTCAGCTTTGTTATGCACCCCTCCCCCCACTGTTCCATCTCCCTGGAGCCCCTCCTGTGGAGAAGGGCAGAGCGACTCCACCAGCTCAGGGGGAACCCCACTCCCATTCTTGCCGTCACCAGTGCTGATCTGGCTTCAGTCACATTCTCCTTTGGGCGATTCTAGGTATCAGTCAGTTCTGCAGCGACGTGAAGGAAATGCTTGGCTTCAGCCCGGGATGGTTCTGGAGGATCTGCTGGGTAGCCATCAGTCCTTTGTTTCTCCTGGTGAGTTGTCACTTCTGCCTTGTGGTTCCAGATATTTATTTATAAGAAATAAGGCCAGGCAAAGATGGTGCACGTGTTTAATTCCAGCATTCGGGAGGCAGGAGCATCTCTGAGTTCGAGGCCAGCCTGGTCTCTAGGACAGCAAGGACTACAGAGAAACCCCACCTTGAAAAACAAAATAAAAAGTGCTGAAATGTAACACAGAGATAGGAGGGCGTACTGACTGAGGAGGGCGTACTGGCTGAGGAGGGCGTACTGGCTGAGGAGGGCGTACTGGCTGAGGAGGGCGTACTGGCTGAGGTTTTGTACCTCAGAGTTTTATAAACCCAGCACTTCTTTGAGGACAAAATCCTACCGAGAGACAAAAATAAACTAGTACCCCAAGAAGCCCCTCTGTGGGGGGCCTCCCAGGGGTCGTGCCCGCCCCTGCTCACCTGCTTGACGTTTGACCACGAGGGATCAAGCCGTGCAGCAGGATCTAATAAGAACGACAGCATTTACTGAGCGGTAGGCCAACTGCACCAGACTTACAGCGGCTGCCCTTTGAATCTTTATGATCACTCTGAAAGGCGTTGGGGTATTTTGTTTGTTTTTAAAGACAGCCTCCAAATCAAATGTAGATTGATTTGGCCTGGAACTCTATACATAGGCTAGGCTGGCCTCATATGTGAGATCTTCCTGCTTCTCAAGAGCTGCTACCACAGGCATGAGCCACTGGCTTGTTGCTTCTGATCAGCATTTAAGGAAATTGAGGCTTAATGTCATTAAAGTCAGGTGACAAGCATTATTCAAGACCATGGAAAGACATACTGTATTTATTGCTCAGAAAAGCCCTGAGAGGGGTTCCTAGCAATTTCATACCAATTTTATATGCACCTTGAAGGGAGCACACATAAAGGTCCCCAAGTTCAAGATGAGTCAAGCAGAATTCATTTGTTGCCGAAGGACCTGGAATAGAAAGTTGAGTTCTAAGGGTGGCTCGTGACGTGTTTAATTGTCACTGCACCTTGTTATGTGTCCGCGCCACCTCCTGTCCAAGTGTCTACTGCCCAGAGATAGATCATACCCTAGTAACCTCCCAGGTGCATGCTGAGTGAGGCAGCCTGGGCTAAATCACTGGGGACTGCTTCTCAGTTTTTTCATTTATATATAACTTTATTGGGAGGGGTCATTTTTTTAATTCTCTGGAGAAAAAAAAAAACCAAGGTTGTATGATTCCATTAACCAGCTCAGCTTATTGAGGGCATCTGGGCCATCCCAGAGGGCATCCGGGCCATCCCAGAGGTCTCAGGCCTTCAGCACACAGCCTCTCTTCATCTCTCTGTGCTGACATTCTTGAGAAAGAGTCTTTGCTGCTCCCAACCGCTAACACATCTCAGGACTAAGAGGTTTTGTTTGTTTGTTTGTTTGTTTTGTTGTTGTTGTTTTCTAGACAGAGTTTCTCTGTGTAACAGTCCTGACTATCCTGGAACTTACTTTGTAGACCAGGCCTGCCTGTCTCCCAAGTGCTGGGATTTAAGGTGTGCGCCGCCGTGCCTGGCAGGATTAAGTTTTGTATGATGGTTCAGTTGTTGCTATCTTTGCTTTGCTTCTGTGGCACTGCATGTGTCTCTGTTCCCAGAAGCCTTCCTGACTGCTCTAGATTCCACGAGTTTCCATAAACATTTGTCCCTAGCAGCAAACTTCCCAGCCCAGCGGCTCCAGTGCCGGCCCACGCTCTAGAGCAGACACGCGGAGATCCTTGTGCCGACCCTGGCTTGTGCACTTTCTTAGGTTTTGGTCCCATATTACTTTGTCAGCTCTTTGCTCATTTGATGCTTTTAGCCCAAATCAAAACTTTATTTATTTATTTATTTTAACAAAGTTTGCTGGTCTTGAACTTAGCCCAGGAAATCCTCTCGCCTCAGCTTTTCAAGTCGTGGGGGCTGCAGCTGTGCACCACCGGGCTGTCTGTCCGTTCCTTTAAATCCATCTGTCTTTGTTTGTATGCACAGGGTCTCACTCTCTAGTCCTAGCTGGCCTGGAACTCATCATGCAGACCCAGGTTAGCCTCAAACTCACATCAATCCCCCTGCCTCTGCAGTGCTGGGGTTGAAGGCAAGTGCTCATACACCTGGCAAAGTTTCAGTTGCTTTTCTAGGAAGAGGTTTGGACTGAGTCTCTGGGTTTACTGTGAGCAGAAGCTATGGCCCTGACATACATAATTAGCCTGAATTAATACCTTTGCTTCTTGATAATCTACTTAAACTCTTTCATTTGTTTCTCAGAGGAAGAAGTCATGTTAGATGAATGTCATAGGGCAGAGACATTTTTTCTTATGTGCTTTCTTATTCCCCACCCAACAAGGAAGCAGTGTCCAGGCCCAGCCTGGGGTGAGGTGAGTGAGACACACCAGGGAACATAAAACACATCAGTATGCAAGATAAATACTATTTCAATGCAATGCCACATTAATGCAGAAAATCTGTATAAAAATATTTTATCAGACTCTGGCCCTGGTCCCTGAGCCTGTGTGACTCACCTCACTCGCCTAATCCCCGCCTGTCCCCACTGGGTCCTGTATCTGACAGATTACATTAAATATTTGGGCTCCCCCTTAGATATGAGGTCTCTTCATCTGCTTCATTCTTGTCTGGGTCTAGAGACCTTGGGTTTGTTTGTTTCTGGAGGCTCATGGTCAGCACTCATGTAGAGACCAGGGCAGGCATACTACACCAACTCAGGGATGTTCATGTCTCTCCTCCAAAGATCGGTGCTCTCATGCCCCAGGGAGAGGTGGCAAATCTGCCTTCCAAGTCTATGTGGAATAAACAGGTCTCCTGCTCAGATCTTTATAGAGATGCTTTAGGTAAACAAGCAAATTACTAAAAACATTCTTTTTTTCACTGAAACCAAGTTACAAAAATAAAAAGAAAGAATAAAAGGAAGGAAGGAAGGAAGGAAGGAAGGAAGGAAGGAAAGAAAGAAAGAAAGAAAGAAAGAAAGAAAGAAAGAAAGAAAGAAAGAAAGAAAGAGTAGGTTGCTTGAGAAAAGAAGTTGGGTTAATGAGGGAGCCAAATAACGAGCTTGGGCCCTGGTGAGCTCGATTCACAAACCTGACAGCAAGATAGCCCGGTTCTGTCAAAGATGGCTCCTGAATGGATTGTCTCCTCCCCAATCCCAGTTACTTTCCTCAGTAGCCAGGGCCGGGGCTGAGGAGCCTGTGTTAGGTTTGTGATTGAGGGGGCTCTGTTTTTGAAGCCCTCCTCCTGGACACAGGCTCCGCAGAAGGATGTGTGCTTTACAATTTCCCATTTTATTACCTGCAGACAAAGGAAAAACAGATATAAATAGATGTTTAACCACACGAGTAATTTACATTAGTGTCTTCTTTATGAGCTTGAAGCACTAAAATAAAATTAAATCAAGAGCAATAGTGATTTCAGCACAGCGGTTTCTAGGTAAAAGTCAACATTGGTGCTCGCTCTGGAAACCAAACTGAAAATACAAAAGTTGGGTGTTAAAGGAGATTTGAAGTTCTCATCAAAAATTTCAAATTTTTCTCAAGTGAAAAATGTGTGAAGCTGCTCTCCCACTTCCCCTGTTCCTTTCAAGGAGGGCCTGTAGCGGATGGTCGCTAGTGTCCAGACGAATCCTTGCTGATTCATTCTTACTGAAACCCCAGGCTGCAGAGCCGCACAGAGAGCTAAGGTGGGAAGGAGCATGGCCCTGAGCAGAGCACGCCTTGGTTCTCTCTCCCAGACGGAAGACACTGCCCTCTGACCTAAAACAGTCGGCAAATGTCAGCTGCGGCAACAAAGCAGAGACAAGCAGAGAGGCTGCCCAGGTTGTCTGTCTCTTTGCTGTCCAGTGCCAGTGGGTGCCAGTCTCTTCTCCTCGGCAGAAGGAGACGCTCCATCTCCCTGACTTCGGGGATAACTGTAGGGATGCTGTAATCTCCACAGTAGGCCCTGAGGTGAAGAAACCCAAGCAAGGAGGATACCTGTTTTTCTGTTTAGTGGGGAGAAATTCAATCTAGGATATACCCCCAGTAGGTCAGATTTGGTCTTTGGTGTTTGTGGTCTCAGAATTTTCACTGTCTCTTGGAATTTGTCTTAGTTCATCCTTTGCAGCTTTTTGATGAGTCCACCCCAGCTGCGGCTTTTCCAATACAATTACCCTCATTGGAGCATCGTCTTGGGCTACTGCTTAGGGACGTCTTCTATTATCTGCATCCCTGCGTACATCATTTATCGGCTGGTCAGCACTCCGGGGACACTGAAGGAGGTATGTCCCCACTAGTGTGTGTGTGTGTGTGTGTGTGTGTGTGTGTGTGTGTGTGTGTGTGTATGTGTTTAGCAGGATAATTGGGAAGAAAATTGGGAAGAAAGGAATTTTCTTGTTCTGTCTTATTCAAAAGATAAAATCTACCAAAGGCTCTTTGTCTTATATATTTATAAAGTTTCACCAGGCCTACGTAGTGAGTCCCTGTCTCTCTGTAGCTTTGGAACTGTCCTGGAACTAGCTCTTGTAGATCAGCTGGCCTCAACTTCACAGATCCGCCTGCCTCTGCCTCCTGAGTGTTGGGATTGAAGGTGTGGCCACCATGCCTGGTGCCATAGCCATTTTTCTCACATCAGTGTGCCAAGTACTATTTTGAAGAACATCACAAAATAAGAATGTTACAGTAACAACTTTAGCCTAAAAAACTGTCACACACACCACCCCCCCAACGAAGTTGAATATCAAAGTTGTGGCTCAGGCCATTGGAGCCATTTTCTGCCATATTAGAAATGATTATTTCTGTCTGAATATCAAGTACCTAACAATTTCTATAAGATGCAAACTTGCCTAAGTGTCTGCCTATAGGTCGTCTCATTTTGCTCTCCAGAGACCTCGGGAGGCACACGGGCACAGGTGCTGTAGACGGACGAGAACACTGACAGTGGGAATAACCTTGTCTAAGCCATCATTTCGGTGACTTGTCCGAAGACAACGCAGCTCAGGGACTCTCCAGATCTTCTGACTCTTTGGCCAGTGTTTTTTGTATTTTTAGGTGCAATTTCTTTTTTCTGAGCAGACCATTTACTAGTGTAGAAATCAGTGTTAAAGGTTAGGGACAGAATAGTGGCTGTTCTCACGCCACGCTGCCGGCGTTAGTGGTCAACTACTAAGATTTATGGCAGTGTGTCTTCACTTCCTCAGAACCCAAATGTCTGAGATGTTATTTGTTCAGCTGTGTGTCTGCCACAGAATACTGTGTATTTATTGTACACAGGGACGAGTGTCACACCAGGAGAGCCTTAGGTCCACTGTTGTGTTTGCAGGGGCAGAGCTGAGAGGTGAAGGGGACCCACCAGGGGAAAGCGGGAGGCTCTTGAGAACCCAGGTGAACTAGACTGTGGGTTCTGATGAGCAAAACTTCTCTACTGTGAATCGGCCATCACAGCAGCACGCTCAGACATTTCATGAGAGAGCAAAGACAGACATCTTTTTCTGAGAACAACCGGTTCCTTTCTTCTTCTAAGTAGGAAAACTAAACTCAAGGTGAAGAAAACTCAGTTCTTGCAAATTTCTACAATGGAAACCAAAGCCCCCCTATGACCTGCCCTCCCAGAGAGGACCAGACAGTTGCTTCCTGCGCTCCATTCCCATCCGCAGAGTCACTAAGTTCCTTCCTCCAGGCGACTCTTTAGAAGATCCAAGACCTCTGTTGCTTCTGAGGCCCGGGTCAGCAGCAGGAGCTCCAGGCTAACAAATGTCAGTATTTTGTCACAGGCTGCACCCCAAATCCTGGCTGTCTTTTTTGCCAATTTTCAGTTACAAGGAAATGTCACCCAAAATGTGTGATGGAGCTCAACCCCCTTGGCAGTAGGTGAGATGACAGGGCCATCTTCACCACCAGATGGGAGACAGTAGGTTTCCAGGAAGGCTGAGGAATGCTAAGGAGAGGATTTAGTCAGCCATGAAAGCACTCCCCTTGGCTTCCCATCAGCAGACCGTGTGTTCTGAGGGGAGGGAGTCCATGGAGCAGCAACAGTGACCTCCGCTGGGCAGAAAACCTAGAGAACACATCGCTCTCCTTCACATGGGCCATCTCAGATACCTCTTCTGTCCTTGTGTGTACTTAATGCAAGTGGTCAAGCATGCCGTGATTGTTTTCCCAAGTACCCCTAGGAAAATAGAAATCTGGTTTTTTTTCTTAAGAGGGAGGATTTTTATTCTAAAACAAAATCTTACTATGTAGCTCAGGCTAGCCACCATACCTACCTATGTAGGAGTTTTTAAGTAATTATTTGTTAATTGCCAGATTTGACAGTCAGAAGCATTCTGGGAGGAAGGGAGTTTCTGTATAAAATTCTGGTTTGGTTAAAAAAAAAAAAGACCAACAGGTAAATTCATGAGAAAAGTAAATGTCTGAACTCTGCTGGTCACATCCAGATGCTCCGGGCATTATGAGATTAGATCCTGATAAACCCATCAGAAATTGAAAATATCATTAAGTGAAAAATACAATGAATATGCCTAACCTCCTGAACATCATAACCTAGCAACACAGCACAGTACTGTTTCTCTCATGACCACTTGGCTGGCAGGGAGCTGTGGCTGGCTGCCACTACCTGGCATCAGGAGAGAGCAATGTCACTAGCTTCAGAAAAGATCAGAATTCGGACCAGAGTGTCTCCTGAATGGATATCCCTTTTGCATCATCATAAAGGAAAAATGGTTTGTAGTGACCCACCGTCAGCTGGGGACCACCTGCAGTGACCCACCGTCAGCTGGGGACCACCTGTAGTGACCCACCGTCAGCTGGGGACTGCCTGTAGAATAGTAAAATAGAGCAGAAGCAGCTCTATTTACTGGGCTGATTTGGGAAGACATCACAGGCACTAGTAGCCTGGAAGGCTCAAGGCTGGGGTCATTCACTGACTAAAGTCATCATTGGAGAAAGCCTTTGGCCACACCATGGTAATGGGAGGTGACACCATGGTAACGGGAGGTGGTCTCTAATGAGCACATGTTATGAAGATGTCAGCAATGCTCCATTCTTAGGTTAAGCTGGTTACCATTTTGCAGAAGACCAGGATCTGGCAAAGTTTGAGATCAATAATAGTCTGGTGGTCTGGCTCTTACCACCAAGCTAGACGAGTTCAACTGGAGGAGCCTACACAGCCGGGAACTGATGTCTGGAAGTCATCTTCCGACTTCCACGTACGCCTTGGCGTACATGCGCCTACACACAGCTACATACAACTAAGTAGTATCTAAGCCTGGTGACGTGGGGGAGTCAGCCAGAAGGCTAGCCTTCCACATAGCAAAGGGGTGGGGCAAACGAGCCAGTTTTCTTTATAGTGTCATTTGCTGGGCTTGCCTCTCCCACACCCTTTAATTAACTCTTTCCTGTGTATCATAACTCCACTTAAGACTAATCCTAATTATATTTTTATCTAGTCAACAATAGCTTACAACAAGGTAAGGGGTGGGTTTCCGTGGCTCATGGCCCTGGGCACTATGGCCAAGAGGACGGTGAACTGAAATCCAGTCTGTCTGTCCCCAAGCTCAGTGTGGCTCTGACAAGCCTCATCTCTTTAAAGTCTGTGGCACTATGGCCAGCCAGGTGCTACTGAAGGATTATTTCCTCCCGTTAGCGTCACGGTGATGATCTTTCTGCTGGTACTACACATGCATGTAGTTCTCCACTCTGCCATTTTTATCCACGTTAGAGAAGTTGGGAATTTCTCTTTTAAAGGCCAGTGATACTTTTCCAACTTACTATGAAATGTCATTAAAATACTATTCATTGTTTTAATATTAATGCTGGAATATCTTTTCAAACAAGATTTTATAACCCTTGCATTTCCTTCCCAACAGCGCATTATTAAAAGTATCACTCCTGAGACACCAACGGAAATTCCCTGTGGAGATATCCGCTTGAATGCCGTGTAACACACCAGAGAGGAAATGGCTTCCCAGTCACCTCCCTCAGCTCTGACAAACCCCACCTCGACTTCTCCCCTCTCAGCCAAGCCTGATGATGTAAGATCTTTCTTCCTGGAGACACAGTCTTAAAGACTACGGTGCCCAGACTCTTGTGGATTCCAGCCACTTCTTTCCATGAAATCTCTTGGACATACCGCCTCATGGACGCGACCCAGCTGAACTGGCCTCTCTGGGACATGTGAGGGAGCGTAGGAGGTGAAGTCTTCAGTTAGCGTTAGGTTTAGAATTGAGTCTGTGAAAGTCTCTGTATCATGTTTTTCGGTAAGATCCTATTATCTCACATCTGTGTGCTTCTCAAGCCTTCATTGTCCATGAATGCAGAAACCATCTAAGAGAATACAGGGTATCGTGTTAGCCATATTTTCTCAGTAGCCTAGAATGCTATAGCTGGACTCTACTAGAACCTTCTGACCCACGTGCTGCTGTGAAACCAAGGGAGGAGATGGAAGGATGTTGACTGAACAAAGGATGTTTATGTGTGAACTGTTGTGCCTGTACACTGTTGTGTCTGTGTGCTTACACCCGACACCCCGGGCTCATTACAAACTATATCCGCCTCCTCTAATTTTTCTTACATTAAACAAATTCTACCTACTTTATGTGTACCGTTGTGTATGTGTTTTTAGAAGCGTGTTCTGCTACCATCTTCTCCAGTGACAATCCAGTGTTTGGCCACCTGGTCTTTTCACCATCTCCTACACACACACACACACACACACACACACACACACACACACACACACACGGTTAAACATTGAGGCTAACGTTCCGTGGGCAATCCTGGCCTGTCCAGGAACAACTGGAGAATCTGAGTTAGCTTTAAAAGTCTCAGGAAACCGCATCCAAAACTCTTCATTAAACCATTATGAAGAAGACAGTGGGATGGCTCAGCAGGTAGTCACATGGTACATAAGCCTGGTGACTTGAGCTCAATCCCTGAGACCCGCATAAAGGTGGGAGGAGAGAACCAATGCCACCAACTTGTCCTCCGACCTCCTCACATGCACTGCACACATGGCTTTCCCATCATATACACACATTATAGATAATCACATCATATACACACATTATAGATAATTACAAAGAGACGCTCCCCATAGAATAAAATGGCAAATCAAGCAAGAAGAAAAAATGGGATTCAAGAAAAAGTAAAACTCAGACTCAAACATCAACCTGGAGGAACCAAAATACTGAGCTTTCTATTCCTGAAAGGTAAATGCTGGGCTAGAAGTGAAGAACTCGGAGATTAAGTAAGGAATTAATTCATCTTTGAGATGGAAGAAAAAGAAGCCACCAAGTTAGAGGATCAAGGGGTCTCAGAGCTAGAGGAGGGAGGAAAAGAAAATTCAAGGACAAGGATAAGAAATCTCAGATAGGCCGGGGGGTGGTGGCGCACGCCTTTAATCCCAGCACTCGGGAGGCAGAGGCAGGTGGATCTCTGTGAGTTCGAGACCATCCTGGTCTACAGAGCTATTTCCAGGACAGGAACCAAAAAAGCTACGGAGAAACCCTGTCTCGAAAATCAAAAAAATCAAAAAAAAAAAAAAAAAAAAGAAATCTCAGATAGTTCAAGATGAAGTGAGGAAAATGGGCAGGAGGACAGAGAGGTCTATGGGAAGGAGGGAGGGGGGAAGGGGGTCTCAGTGTTACGTGAAACAGGACTCCGCTTCTCAGCCTCTTACTGTGGAAGACACAAAGCAGGAAACAGAAATAACCAGGCATGGCTTGAAAACTGATTGATTTGGTAGTGAATTCTGAGTCAGTGGAAGGAGGGGCAGGAGGAAGAGGGGAGGAAGGAAGAAAAAGAGAAAGAAAGAAGGGGGAGGAGGGAGATGGGGGAAGAGGTAGAACGGGAGAGGCTATTTCTCAGACTAAGAATAAGGTGACCTTACATGAATTTAAAGAAATTCCCTCTAGTTATTTGGTTTGTGACTCTGAGAAGAAAAAGTTGGCAAAGCGACAGAAGGAACACGGAACACAGGAGAAAGAAAAAACAGACACTGGAGTGCCCACCCTAACCTGGCTCTTGGCTTCTCTCTCGAAATCGCTAGCAACATGGAATGGAGATCCTAAAAAGCTCTCATGTACAAATTCAAGTATTTCCATACGCCATCCTGATTTTAAGGAACACAAGAGAAACACGACACTCAGCAAAGAAAGGCTTTCGGCCTAGAATCCTGTATCCAGCCAAAATGACATTTAATTTTGTGAATAAAACAAGGTAAGTTTTGATATTGGGGGGGAAAAAGTAAAATCGGAAAACGAACTTCATATCTCACATTGAGAGGATGTGTAGAAGGGAACAGTACCCGAACACTAGTCACGGCGCGGCTCAACTGGATAAGATTTAGAATAGTCAAGGAGACAAACACCTGGCAGTGGCAGTGAAGAAGATCCACCCTCAGCATGGGCAGCACCGTTCCTTTCGCTTGGGAGTCAGACTGAATAAAAAGAAGAGAGCCTGTCTATCTCCTCGTTAAGCTGTGGGCACCGCCAAGCCTCGTCTCTGAAGGACTGCTCTCTGGCCACGCCTCCCCCCTCTGGCCACGCCTCCCCTGCTGTGATGGTTTGCTCTGGCCACGCCTCCCCCGCTCTGATGGACTGCTCTCTCTGGCCACGCCTCCCCCGCTCTGAAGG
>NC_022014.1:22074174-22075255 GCF_000317375.1 Microtus ochrogaster | reverse complement strand
CCCCGGGAGAGGCCGGGCGGTGGTGGCGCACGCCTGTAATCCCAGCACTCGGGAGGCAGAGGCAGGCGGATCTCTGTGAGTTCGAGGCCAGCCTGTGCTACAGAGTGAGTGCCAGGACATATACACAGAGAAACCCTGTCTCGAAAAACAAAAAAAAAAAAAAAAAAAAAAAAAAAAAAAAGAAACCCCAGGAGAGGAGGAGAATAACAAGATAAATCAGAATAGGAAAGACTGCAAAGGCTGATTGATTCCACAAAAGGAAATTTTATTACTTTATCAATAATTCATCATGATGTGACTTTTTATATTAAAACTTTCATTTAAAAAGTCAAGCGCTTAAGGTTAAGATAAAAATCTTAACTGTATATTGTCAAACATTTAAATAGTCCCTCAAGCATATCATTTACAAATATTTAATATGAAAGCCACCTTGATTCAGGCAGTAGTGAGGTATTCCTTTAATCCCTTGGGAGGCAGAGGCAGGTGGAGCCTGGTCTCAAGGGTTAGTTCCAGGACAGCCAGGGCCACACAGAGAAACCCTGTCTTGAGAAACAAACAAACAGACCTTGAACTATGAACAATACATTTCAGAAAAACTAAGCAGGTCATTACAATCCCTCGTAGTCTGTGACGAGCGTCAGTCTGTCAAGGGCCATTTCATTTGGTCACCATTGGTCCAGCAGATGCTCTCCCAGGTCTGCGCAGGAGGAGCCTGGGGCTGGGGAAGCAGATTTCCTGAGTTCATACAGCTGGGAATCCCAGAACTGGCTTGTTTTCCTTGACACACATCACTTTAAAGCCACAACCTTTACTTTCTTGTTCATCGCCAAGGTTACACATTAATAAAAACATTGCATATAATGCCTTTTACAAAATTAAAAAGTTACCCAGTCTTAACAATTCTAATACTTTAAAAATACAATCCAAATTCTCTGTAAAATTCCAAAATACCTTCTTTTTTTCAGTTTAAAAATCTTTCAACTGATTGCTCTTCAAGCTGATGAGGGAGAGGGACTTGATCGGGGGAGGGAGAGGGAAATGGGAGGCGATGGCGGGGAGGAGGCAGAAATCCTTATTAAAT
>NC_022014.1:22053579-22073899 GCF_000317375.1 Microtus ochrogaster | reverse complement strand
GCGCACGCCTTTAATCCCAGCACTTGGGAGGCAGAGGCAGGCGGATCTCTGTGAGTTCGAGGCCAGCCTGGTCTACAGAGCTAGTTCCAGGACAGGCTGCAAGGCCACAGAGAAACCCTGTCTTGAAAAACAAAACAAAACAAAACAAAAATAGCCGGGCGGTGGTGGCGCACGCCTTTAATCCCAGAACTCGGGAGGCAGAGGCAGACAGATCTCTGTGAGTTCGAGGCCAGCCTGGTCTACAAGAGCTAGTTCCAGGACAGCAGGACAGGCTCCAAAGCTACAGAGAAACCCTATCTCGAAAAACCAAAAATAAATAAATAAAGCTATAAAGCAATTTCTTATTTCAGGAAAGAATAACAGTCACAATTTGAACAAAGCAAAACCAAATTCTAACTAAATAACGCCAGATTATCTGGGATCCACTATGCTGGCCTCTTCCAAAGGGCTTGGGCTTCTTCTCCGCTCTGCCCTCTGCAGCACGCTCCAGGCTCAGGCCGGCTCCACTCCACACTCCTGCAGTTCTTGGCGGTCACCCCATGGTACTGGCTTCTCCAAAATGCTGGGCTCCTCTGCTGCAGCGGGGCCTCACTTTCACCAACAGTGTCTCCTTGGCTCTTTTCAGGCCACGCAGTGCCAGGCCTCAGCTGCTCTCCATGACCCTTCATGCCTTCAAAACCAGCAGCACCTGGGTGACTCTTACACTACCAAGTTCAGCTGCCAGCAGGAGATAAGACCTTGGCCACTTCTGGAACACAGCTTCTGTGTGCTGACCCTGAGGAAACACTTCCCAGAGGACATCACCTCAGTGATACTGGTCTCTTCTTAATCACAGACAATTCTTCAGCCCTAGCTAACCAGGACCACAGATTTTGGAGGGTAGAGAGGGACATTTCAAGACAGGGTTTCTCTGTGTGGCTCCGGCTGTCCTAGAACTCTCTGCAGACCAATCTGGTCTTGAACTGAGAGATCCACCTGCCTCTGCCTCCCACGTACTAGGATTAAAAGTGTGCGCCGCTCAGCCCAGCTCTAGAACTAGATTCTTCATGCAAATATCCCGGTAGAGTCTTTCTTTTCCTCTGAGGCGTCACAAGCCAGGCCTCCGTCATCTGCTCTCAGCATTCTTGTCTTCCAAGCTCCCACAGGACAGTTCACTGAGCCCTCAACACTCAAAGGCTTTCCTAGTGAGCTCCAAAGTCCTTCTACAGTTCTCCCCAAAACGTGGTCAGGTCTGTCACAGCAATACCCATTACCCTGGTACCAACTTGTCATAGTTAAGGTCACTATTGCAGCGATGAAACACCATGTCCAAAGTAACTAGGGGCAGAAAGGGCCTGTTTGCCTTACACTTCCATATCACTGTTCATCACTGAAGAAAATCAGGGCAGGAATTCAAACAGGGCAGAAGCCTGGAGGCAGGCCACGGAGAGTTGCTGCTTACTGACTTGATCCACACGGCTTGCTCATCCTGACTTCTTATATAACCCAGGACCCCCAGTCCAGGGTGGCCCCACCCACAATGGGAAGCCCTACAGGCTTGCCATCAGCCTGATCTTGGGAAGGCATTTTCTCAATTGAGGCTCTCTCCTTTCAGACGACGCTAGTTTGTGCCAAGTTGACATAGAACTAGTCAGGACAGTTCTCAAAGTAAAAGAGAACGTAAGCAACAGGGGGGTGCAGGAGTGGGAAGACGAAGGGCTCCAGATGAGGTCACGTGCCAGCCGGTGGTGGCCATGCATGGTTCCACATGACTGCTGATGTGCCACAAGCCTGGCCAGCACTGAGTGGGAGGTTTCAGTTGCAGGGTTTCCTTTAGGGGCCTTAGCTCTAGTTTTGGGACACATCACTAGGCAATAAAGATCTCTAAGGCTTTTAAAATGATTACCTGTGTTCGGTGTTTCTAACATTTCAATTGGGAAAATGGAGACAATAACGCTGAGATCTGAAAGGGTTTGGATTAAAAAGAATAGTTCTTAAAACATAGATCCTAACTAGAAAAAGTAAGGATGACGAGGGACAGGCTTCCTGCATACAAGGACACTCCCTTGACCACAGCACAACAACCCTCAGATCAGACAAGTTCGCCGACTTTCTGCCACCTCGTCCTGACTTTGTTGATGAACTCTGTATAGATTCACCCAGACAACACTTTTCACTTCATGTCAGAGCTCTCTTGTCTCCAGTAGAGAAGTTTCCTTCCTTCATGACCTTGGTGCTTTGGGAGATTATGAGCAATTATTTTGGATAATCAAATTAATACTTGGTGGGCTGACTTGATTGATCCTACAGCCAAGCCTCGCTGTTTCTGCTGGCATCTCAGGACCTGTGCTATGTTGTTCCTGTCACACCCTATCAGATGGAGCACGGGTTTTTTCATTTGTCCCCTCAGCGTCAATGTCAGCTTCAATCTTCACTAAGTCTTTCTAGTTTACCAAGATTTCGAAAGGCTCTTCTCTTTCTGTCTTATTAATATCTATAAGGGGACTTCGGAGATTACAAACACTAATCAAAATTGCAGCTTTATTTTTTAAAACTTATTTTTGTGTGTATGGTTGTTCTACCTGCATGCATGTCTGTGCCCCATGTGCACGCGGTGCCCTTGGAAATCAGAAGAGGACGTCAGACCATCTGGAGGTGGAGTCACAGGTGGCTGTGAGCGGCCATGTAAGCAAAGGGAACTGAACTCAGCCTCAGGAGGAGCTGGGCCATCTCTCCAGTCCCACAGTTCATTTTAAAAAATAGATTTCTATCTTATCCTATAAAATATAATCCGGCATTTTGATGCTCAGAATGGCCAACAGTTCTTTCAATTCACACTTAAAAAATTTCAGGTTAAAACATTTGTAGGAATGGTGAGATGGCTTAGTGGGCCAGAATGCTACCCTGCAAACCTAGTGTGCTGACTTTGATCTTTTGATCCTATGGTGGAAGGACCAACTCTGGAAAATTGTTATCTGCCTTCTATCTATGGGCATGCTACACACACACGTCACAGATACATGAACACACAGAAAGACATGCACACACACTAAAATCTTTTTTAAAAAAATATTTATTTATTTATTAAGTATACAATATTCTGTCTGCATATGATCTCATTACAGATGGGTGTGAGCCACCATGTGGTTGCTGGGAATTGAACTTAGGACCTTTGGAAGAGCAGGCAATGCTCTTAACCGCTGAGCCATCTCGCCAGCTCCAATCTTTTAACTATGAGAAATAAACTCTAAAAATATTTGTGGGACACATTATGCATACAGTATAAAATATAAACATGTTTCCAGTTGAAAAAGTTGACAGTGAAATCTCTACCCAAGTTAAGAAAGAACATTGCCTGCATCTAGAAGTCCTATGGGTACTTCTCCGGATATAAATGGCGCCTTGACATTAACAACCATCATTTCCTTGTTTTTTAGTTTTCCTACATATCTGTGCTGGCTAGTTTATATCAGTGACATAAGCTAGAATCATTTTAGAACTTCTTTTTTTCCAATTGAAACAAAGCCCCACCAGATAGGCCTCTTGGAAGCCTGTGGTACCTTTTCTTGGTGGATAACGTGGGAGGGCCCCAATCATTGTGAGTGGTACCACCTCAGGGTACCAACTCCTGGGAGTGTATGAGGATCAAGCCAGTAAGCAGCACTCCTCAAAGC
This sequence comes from Microtus ochrogaster, assembly GCF_000317375.1. Lineage (NCBI taxonomy): Eukaryota > Metazoa > Chordata > Mammalia > Rodentia > Cricetidae > Microtus > Microtus ochrogaster. The sequence continues at coordinate 22,070,246 of NC_022014.1, read as the reverse complement.
CCCCCGCCCCCATCAGGCTCCTGTCTCCAGGTTCCTTCCCCCAACTTCCCTGGATGATGAACTTTCAACACATTCACTGCTGAGTCTGCTATCCATACATGGAAAATAAATCTTGGACCTAGGATGTAGCTTAGTAATAGTACCCTCGCTTAGCACATGGAAGGGCCTAGGTTCAATTCCCAGCACTACTGAAAAAAATCTCCTTAACCCTTACACAGCATATGAAAATTAATCCCAGGTGTACTGTAGATCCTAAGGTGGGCAACGTTTTTGGAAGAGCAACGTCTAGTATTGAACTGCAACAGAAATGCCCAATAAACTCCATCTCACATGGCAACCACAAACTACATGTGGCTACTGAGTACTTGAAATATTATCTCGTGTAACTGTAGATGTTAATTTTAATTAACTTTATAAAAATTAAGAGATGTCTGTTCATCAATAGATCCCACTAAGAGAGTAGGAGACAGCCACAGTCAAAAAACTTTTACAAGCCGGGCGATGGTGGCGCACACCTTTAATCCCAGCACTCGGGAGGCAGAGGCAGGCGGATCTCTGTGAGTTCGAGACCAGCCTGGTCTACAGAGCTAGTTCCAGGACAGGCTCGAAAACCACAGAGAAACCCTGTCTCGAAAAACCAAAAAAAAAACCAAAAACCTTTTACAATATATGAAGAACCTAAACGGGCATTAAGGAAAGAGCAGGGAGGCAGAAGGAACCCTCCACAAGGAGCCTTTGCCGGGGGTAGCAGTGCATGTGTATAATCTCAGCATCGCAGGCTTAGCCATGAGGACTACTAGGAGGACAAGGCTAGCCAAGGTCACAAGGCAAACACTGGGCTGGTGAGGAACTGGCCTGCAGATCAAGGCACTTGCCACTGATCTTGACACGAGTTCTGTCCTTAGGATCCTAGTGGAAGGGGACAGTGGACTTCTGAAAACTGTCTTCCGACCTTCACTCATGCTTTTTCAGAAATAAATAGAAGAATATCCCCCTACGAAAATGAGCTACACATCTATTAGTAAGTGTTGGAAATCTCCACTGATGGAAAGAATATTTTGCTCATTTTGTGGTACTAGAGTCCAAGCATGCTAGACAACAGCTCCATCACTAAGTGATTTCCCCAGCCCGGGAATGGATTTTAATACAGCCACTTTGGTATTACCTACTGAGTGTTGGACACCTTGTGTCAACCAGCACTTCCACTCCTGGCAATCACCACTGAAATGCGCACAGACACATGTACCTTGTAGGTGCAAATGAGAAGTCAGCCAGGACCCACCAAGGATGCATGGATACCAGTGAATCAGCAAACCTGACCTGGTGTCAGAAGCCAGAGGGAGTGCACTAGGGAGGTCTTCTACGGAGCAGGCCATGTTCTTTCTCGAATATCTATTTTCTGTAAATCTGCTAAGTTGTACATGCATACCATACATGTTATAATAAAAGTCTGTGTGGCAGTACATGCCTTTAATTCCAGCAGAGCTAGATGGATCTTTGAGAGTTTAAGGCCACCCTGGTCCACTTAAAAGAAAATAAAAAGTATTCCAGCTAAGTTTTAGCAAGGGATTATTGTAAATGAAATAATGTGAAAAAAAGGTCTTTTCTGGTTGTACAGGAAGACATCTAATTAAAACTAATTTAAGAGAAAAAGTACTAAAAAAAAAAAGAGAGAGAAAAAGTACTGGCCTAAATATTTTATAAAACAAATGATTAGCTCCTACCAGAGACCAAGAGACTGAAAAGCCACCAGGTGAGGACCTTTCCACCTCCCACCATTGCTTTGGCTCCAGAGGGCTGCAGGCAGCTGGGCACTCGGATATGGAATTTCAGGCTTGCCCCATTTTCAAGGCAGCAATGCTAGCAGAGAACATCTAATTTCAGATCTGCCTGCTTGAGTCACACCCTTGAGACCACTCTGTCCCCTCTGAAGCTCAGGCTCAAGAAGGAAAAGGTGGCTGGAGGGATGGCCCAGTGGTTAAGTGTGTTTGCAGCTCTCGCAGAGGCTGGTCTCCAGCACCCACAGCCTGTGGCTCAGCTACTGTCACTCCCACTTCAGGGGTCCCACACCCTCTTGGCCTCCACGGGTACTCTCATACACACAGTATACAGAACATGAACAAACACAGAGAGAAAACAAAATTAAAGGATGCTGGGTGCGACGCAAGGGAAAATCGGGATACTGTTCCCAGAAAAGGAGAATAAAGGACAGAGAGGTGAGAACTGCTTATCTGGGGAAAACCTGTGTATCATAATTAATTGGTGTCTTTTCCTATTTGGAGTAGCCAATGTGCTTTATGGAAGTATTTGAACTTCTGGGAGAGGGGAACTATCTGATCTCTCTCTCCTTAGACTATCTTGCACACCATAACCAAATTAACTTTTCCAAGCACAGGGACAAATCCTAAGGAAGGAATGATGTCCTCTCTTGAGACTCAAAGTTTGTGATCACTCCTGCCCTCCTAAGGTCTCATCTTTCCACTTAGGCTGCTTCCCCTGTGTAAATCGGGGCTTTTTAGGGCTTGCCAAGAATCTACAAGAACTCATTTACTAGGTCAGTCAGGGATCTAGACATTCACTTTGTTACGTTCCTTTTTAGGACCTAAGAATATAGTAAAATAATAAATATTAAGTATGTCTCTCAATATACAACAGTTTTTCACCTAAGTAAACCTGCCACTAGACCAAGTTTGTCCTCTGAAACAGTAAACTCTTCACGATGAAGTACCACGAAATAAATGGACTTCCTGGTATGGGAAAACTTGCCAGAGAACATCTTCCCTAGTGGTCATCCTTTCTGTACCCATGGATAAACTCATAGCATGCAAAGGCCACGGTCAGGTTTCAGGGTCTTAGTTCAGAAAGTGTGGTTTTATTTGAACAAAGAAATGGGGCTTTAATAGGCTTCTGTCTCCCTGTTGGAGTATATGAAACATCTTTTCACTTTCAGCCGACAGACTTACTTACAGACCAATTTAGTAATTTGCAAAATACAAAATTACAAAATAAAATGATATCTTCTAAACAACAAGGCTTAAACATGAATGAAATTCCTGCCTTTTTCAATCCTGGCTGTCAGTCCCAGGGCCTTGTGCATGTCAGGCAAGAGCTCTACTACTAAGCCTTGTCCCTAACCTGGTAATTACGTTGACAAGTTAAAGGTGGATCAAATGCAGGAGCACATCACTTTCTTTAAGTCAAGTATGCTGTGGATCAAAACGCTATTTAGACAACATACATTATCTATGCTTTAACACAAATTTCAGAACATATACCATTTTTTCTACTTCTAAAATTTATGTATTTTAACTTGAAAGACAGTATTCACAAAATATTTTCTGCAACAAGAGAAACATGACACACTGGGAATGGGTCAGTCATGTGCCTGCAGTTCTAGCACTTGGGAGGCTGAGACAGGAGAATCACCTGAGCACTGGAGTTCCAAAAGCATGGGTAACGAGCAGGACTTTGTCCCAGTAACAACACAGCCCCTCCCCTCCCCTCCCCACCCCATCCCACCTCACCACCTGAAAAATTCAGCCCCTTAAAAGCAGAACAAAATAAAATTTAAAAATTTGAAGCTGGAGAGACGGCTCAGTGTTTCAGAGTGCTCGCTGCTCTTACAGAAGATCCAGGTTTGATTTCCAGAACTCACATGGTGGCTCACAACCACCAGTAACTTCAGTTCCAGGGGATCCAATGCTTACTTCTGGCCTTCTCTATGGGTACTGGGCACTCACTTGGTACACTTCTTACAAGAAGGCAAAACACCCATTCATGTAAAATGAAGAGTTAACACAAAACCAAAAGAAAAATCTCAAAAGCAACATTATTAAAGACTTATTTTAATGGTTTTAAGGAAGCCAATTTTCCTCACAACGGATCTACTGGAAGATTTAACACTATGATTCTTGAGTACAATCAACAAAGTGTTACAGACTAGGAAATATCTCACAAGTCCAGCCGCGCACTGAACCTGAAAGAACTGACTTCTGACTTCACAAATTTTGAAAATATACCATAAAAAATACCCTCCAGTCACTGTTCACATACTTGTCTGCTTTCTTAAAGCAAGTTCCAGGGGTCACAATGTTCTATGCTCAGGAACTCCAGACCCTGGCAGCCATTAGTCATCTTCTTTCTCAATGTAAGTCTTTGCATTAATCCGCGCCATCTGCCTGGCCAAGTACCTGTCTCTGGCTGACAGCACAGTCTCCTCACTGCTCCGCTTTGCAAACTTGCTCAGGGCCTCAGGGGGCCTCTCCTGCCTCTCCTCTGCCAGTCTGTGCTTTGTTGTTGGTGAGGTTTCAGAACGAGAGGGCTTCTCTTGATCCCCTTTGTCCTTTTCCACATTTCTTATTCTGCTGGATTTTTCCTGCTCAAGAAATTCGTCCTTTGGTCTAGACCTTGGACTGCTTTCCCTTCTGTCTCGACTTCGTTCCTGTTTTTCCATCTCTCTGTGCCTACCGTTGCTCTCATATCTCTCCTTTCTTCCTTTCTCACTGTATCGGTCCTGGTCATGACGGTGTCTGTCTCTTTCTAGCTCTCTAGAGGAGTGTGTCTCCCTTTCCCACTCTCTGCCCCCTCTCTCTCGCGGTTCTCGTCTCCTCAGTTTATCTTCGTGCTCAGGCCTCTTGCAGTAGTCATCTTTGTGATCGGCTTCTCTGTGCCTGTGGGAACTCTTTTCTCTGCGGTGGCCGTGGTCCGTGTGCCGGCTCTCCTGCTCTCTGGCCTGCCTGTCCTGGTGATGACCTCTTGACTTGGGGCTTCTGGAGTGGTACTTGGTACCATGCCCTCTCTCTTCACTAGATGATCGTGAGTGGGTATGATTCTTGTGATGCTTGGGGTGTTTCTTGGAGGCTTCTGTGTCTTCTTCCCGTCTGTAGTTTACTTTATTTCCTCCCCTTTCATCGTCATCACTGCTCTTAGTGTCAAAATCGCTGTCAGCATCTGGGTTTGCCTCCTCTTCACCATTTTGAAGAGCACAGTTCTGCTGTGGTCTCTCCTCTGAATTTATTTCATCAGAGTAACCCCTGGGCTTCTCTTCTTTTATTCCAGTCCTAAAATAAAATTTAAAATCATCATATAAATACAAAATGCTACTTTCTTAGTTGTAGAAAGCAAAGGAACGCTCATGTAAATTCTCACAAAACTCACAACAACTAAATCATATTTACTGTCTGATGCACAAGACTGATGTCTATTTAGGACTTTCAAACAGCTGGGGGCATTTTAGTATTGACAGACATAAAACAAAGAACATAGTCCTCGTCTCTTGGTCCCCAGAACCTTCAGGAAAGAGTCTGTATGGGTCTCATTTTTCTTTCTAGTTCTAGACAAAGAATAACTGGGAAAAGTAAGGTTTGCCATAAATCTAAGTTCTATTTTCACAACATAAAGTTCAAGCTGTGACTATTAGATTTTTTTCATTTTGTTCTGAGAAGTACTAGAAACTTAAACACATGAGGGTAATTTCCCACAGAAAACAGTACCAAATCTAATTCTAAACATTACTATTTAAACTGTCCTAAGACTAGAAAGGCATCATTGACCTGATACCGTGTCTCAGTGCCCACCACAACAGGAAAGAAACTGCTTAGTCTTCCTGGCTGCTGCCATCAGCAATCCTGAAATTATCACACCACCTGCACTTGCCAGCTGTGCGATCAACTCGGTGATAACACTCACATTGGACTGTTGTTCCTAGTGCTGGAGGACTAATGTAGTGAAATATCCCATCCAGCAGTGAAGCATGTCAGTCACGTGTTCTAAAACATCCATGTGGGGGGCTGGAGAGATGGCTCTGTGGTTAAGAGTGCTGACTGCTCTTCCAGAGGACCCAAGTTCAATTCCTACCACCCACATGGCAGTTAACAGCTGTCTGTAACTCCAAGATCTGACACCCTCAGATAGACATACATGCAGGCAAAACACCAATGCAAATAAAATAAAAATAAATAAATTATATATATAAAAAAATCCATGTGTCCTCTCAGATTCTCCCTTTTACATTCAGCTAGTCTGTACACATGATATAATTACTTACTAATTCTATAATAGCTTAAAATTTTATCCGAAGTCTCCCAATCCTTTACTTTTCCAGATCAGAGATGCGTCTACAGATCAGAGAACTGTCTACAGAAATGGTAATATCTACAAATAGATATTTGTACAAATAGATATTTGTCTGATAGGGCAGTCATCAGCCAAAAATAGCAGCATAGTACCCGAAATGTAACTAAGATTAAAATTTTAGATTTAAGTTACTTGAATACCCAACACGTCACTCCTGCTGATATCAGACAGGGTCGTTTTACTCTCTGAGTTGTAAATATGACCTCTATGGAGGCTGGGTTCTGCTCAAGAAAATAAACCATTTTTGTATTAAATGCCATCTAATGATCACGTACAATTACATGCTGTACAACCCAGTCCTATGCCAATCTCTTCTTGCAGTAATTGTTCTCAGGCACCAGGGTCTTAAATATTTTTCCTTTAAGAAAGAGTACACTTTGGTTTTGTTTCTCCTTTAAGGCCATACATAAGACCCAAAGAGCACTTAAACAGAAATTTTGTACACTAAAATGTTTTAATATAAACTAGCAATTGTTTTGTGAATTGTAGAATAAAAACCAGGCTGAACAAAATCTTTAGGTTTTGAAGTTAAGAAACTGTAAACTCCACTCACTCACTCAATTAGGTCGTGTTGGTTGAGCTGTCCACTCAAGAGTTTACAACGACTCCTAAATCGCATAACCACAGATTGTCAAGGGTATCTTTCTAGTAAACATTCCACTTGCCACCTCTTACCTGGCTTCACGGAAGCTGGACTTAGGAACTGCCTCTTCACCAACTGCTTGATTTAGCAGGTGCCTATAAAATCCACTGAGATCTTTCTGTTTGGTCACATCCAGTCGTGCTGGGAAGGAAAGCAAAGACAAACTGAGAAGATGGATTCAGTGAAGCACAGTGCAGCTGCACTTTACACACGCAGAGCACATATCATACAAAGATGTGTAAACATCCTCTAGTCCAGGAGTCAGGAGTACGCTCTTAGTGCTTAATTGATTTTTCTGTCTACGCACAGACCTGTGGTAGTTGGTTCTCTCCTGCCACTGTGTAAGTTCGAGGGATCAAACTCAGGCTCAGTGGCAAGCTCCTTTACCTGCTGAGCCTCCAGATTCAACTTCACAGATTAGTTAGTTTTCGTTCACTTGAAGTTGGAGAGCATTTGTAATTAAATTACTGGTAAGTACTCAATTCAACGGCTAAGATATTCCTTAGCTGCCGATTACTAATGATATTCTTTTTCTAACTGCCCAGTTAATGTTCCTTGAGTGGTGTTAAACATTTTCTCATCTCAGAATGTTATTAGAGTTTAAAGTTTATTTATGTTCTGGCAAATGTAATGTTGTTATGCCCTGTAAATGTTTTTACATTGTGAGTATCTAAGACAATGTAATAAAATAAGGACTAAATGAAAAGCCCAACAGGAGTAACAGTGACTTAAAGGCGCAGTCCTGTCTCTAACACCAACACGGACACAGCCTGCAGTCACAGCAGCAACCTGTCCCCTCCCTCCCTCACCTTCCAGGGCAGCAGCCTTCTTCTCTCTTTCCTCCTCCTCAGCTCTCTCTTCAAGTTTTTTTTTATAAGCAGATGTCACGAATGCCTCTTTATCATCAAATTCTCCCTTTTCCATCTCTCGCTCTCTCTGTATTTTCTTTTCCATTCTTTTTTCCTGTTCCTTTTTTCTGATCTCCACTGCTTTTAGCAAATTGTGAATGTATTTGGGCTAGGGAAAAATAAAATTATTTCAGAAAGAGGAAAAAATTTACACCCATTAATATAGAAATGTTTAGTCTAAGTAATCTGTCTTTTCAAAACTCAGAATAAATTTGCTAGTGAAACTGCTACTGAGATAGTTTCCACTAAACACCTGTGGGAGTCAAAGGCAGGCTAGTCACACCAAGTTCAAGGCTAGCTCAGTCAAATACCCAGGTCAAGGCAGGTGATGGCTGGAGAGACCTGCCCAGCCTCAGCTTCCTCACTTCTGGTTTTCTCTTTAGTTTGTTTTACCGAGATAACGTATGACACAGTCCGAGCTGATCTCGAACTTGCTACATATCCGAGGACGGCTCTCATCTTCTGACCTTCCCACCTCAGTCTCCAATGGCTTATCACCATGCCTGGCTCTAAAGTACTGGGATCTAAAGGCTGTGCCACTGCACCTGGCTACATGATAGTCTTAATTCAACACATGAATGAATCAGAAAACAAGCCAGGAGCAGTATAAATCTAGTATACAGAATGAGTATAGAAAAATTTTCAAAAAATTATAAGGTTTCAAGGTAAAAAAATTTAAAAATACTGGATAATTCACTTGACATCTGCTAGGATCTAGATTCTAAACATTAAATCTATAGTTTAGAATCAAAAATTCATTTTAATACCTAAATTTTTACTGAAGTCATTTTAAAATAATACCAAACAAACAAACAGGTCAAGACCAACAAAAGTTGTATTTCAGCTACTAACCTTTCGATCTTTCCCCAAAAGCAATTTGGGATTACTTTCTTCCTTTTTTTTCTGCATTTCATCATAAATGCTGTCATACTCATACACAGTGGAATCTTCTGCAAGAGCTTTCTGAATCTCCAGTTTGGTCTTTAAAAGAAGCAGATGTTTAAAAACTATGCACCAGTCAAAAGACACCACTGAAAGTCTTACTTTTCCACAAAGGCTCATAAGTTAGAGATATATCTTAAAAACCGTACCAATCACATTTCACGACAGGAAACACGAATACAAACTCTACAGCAGACCACCTGGGTGAATCCTAGCTCCACTTACTTTGAGCAATTTGTGTGCTTTAATTTCACCTCCCCTAAAAAAAAATGACTATTATATCTACCTTCTAGTAAGTGTTTACAATAAGCTATGACATTCTGAATTATACATAATTATCCATATCAAAAATTTAAAAAGTCAAAGGCACAAATGAGCAACATGCAGCCCTGGCTTAATTTTTATGTTACATTTAATAAATTAGGTTTCCTAATAAATTGTTTAGTTTTCAAAAGTATGATCATAGGAAACACATTAAAGTTCCTAAAAAAAAAATCCAAAAACAGCATTAAATGGGAGCCATATTACTATTAATTTTTACATTAACAATCATATAATGTCCTCTGCTTTTATCATGTTCCTATCTTTGTTCTTTCTTCTTACAAAATATCAAAATCTTATCTATAGGCTGGAAAGATGGTTCAGGGGTTAAGCACACTAGCTGCTCTTGCAGAGGACCTGGGGTCGATTCCCAGCATATGCCACATGCTGGCTCATAAGCATACATTAACTCAAGTTCAGAAGATCTGATGCTCTCTTCTGGCTTGAGAACATCAGGTATGCAAGTGGTGCACATACATGCACATATACATACAAGTAGGCAAAAAACTTATACATATAAAATAAATCTTAAAAAAAAACTTACCTATGAGTTTCAGAGCTACCACGACCCCTGCATCTTAAATGAGGCCATCTCTGAGAAATTTAATTACCAACACTGTATTTCTTTTGAGTCTGATAAGCATGTAAACTGCAGTATTCAATGTTTTTCTTTTGAGATTTATTTTATGTGTGTTTTGTCTGCATGTATATCTGTGTACTATATGGTTCCTAGGAGACCAGAAGACGGAGTCTAATACCCTGGAACAAGAATTAACATGTGGTTGTGAGCCTCCATGAGGGTGCTGGACCTGAACCTTGGTCTTCTCCAAGAACAGCCAGTACTTTGATCTGCCCCTGAATGCCTATGTTTAATGTTATCACCTTTTTACTGCTCCACGAATAAAATATGCTATACATATTTATTTTTTCTTGAACTGCTGTACTGACTTGTTTAATACAGATATGAAGAGTGGTTCTTTTTAAGGAAAAGTGATATGATTATTCAAAACAATCTACCTGATTATCTTCAGGTTTCTTTGCAGGGCTAAGGGTTGAACCCAAGGCCATGTACATGGTAAACAAATCCACTACCACTGAGCTATAGCCTCAGTCTGTTCTAGGTTTCTACACTAAACCTTCACAGTCTAGAATAATGCACATATAAATGAATAAATTTGACTGGAATATTGTTAAAAATACCAAGAATCCCACATTCTGGATTTCTCAAAATTCAGAAAATGAATCACAGTAAACTGCTGCTCCCTCCACAACTAGCTGGGAGAATCCAAAGAGAGAAAAATGCATCTAAGAAATAATATACAGCCACCCCCAAAACCAACAACAAAGCATCTGGAAGTGGTGGCACATGTAATCACAGCACCTGGGAGGTGGAGGCAGGAGGATTAGGAGTTCAAGAACAGGGATGGCTACATAGTGAGCTCCAAGCCAGCCAGGGCTCCAGAATGAGATCCTGTCTCAGAAGGAACACAGGAATGCTCTGAGGTAAATATGCAGCTTTCAGAAATATCAGACAGGGCATCAACAACAGATTCATGGGCTCATCTAAAAATCTAAGGGGAAGGAAGGGCTGGACAGATGGCCCAGTGGTCAAGGGTATACACTATTCTTGCAGAGGACCCCAGCTTAGTTCCCAGATCCTACATTTGGCAGTTCACAACCACCTGTAACTCCAGCTCCAGAGGATCCAATGGCCCTGGCTAGTTTACATACCCAAGGATATGCATATCCACATAAAGACATCCATAGTTACACATAATTAAAAATAATAAAAACTAAAGCCAGCCAATTAATTTGTCTCTTACAAAGTTTCTGTAGAAATTTAGAAAAAGCTGGCAATAGTAATAATGCCATACTATAAGCCCTAGGACAATGCCAGACATTAAGGTCCCTAAAGTGGCTACAATATTGTAACATTGGGAAACATTTTTTGTAGGGTTTTTAATTAAAATTTCACTGTAACTAATTCTAAGAACTTAAAAAGCTGGTAAATTACTTCCAAAAAAACACCAACAAAAAAGTCTCTAAATAGGAGCTGGTGAGAGGGCTCAGTAACTACGATGACAGGAGCGAGCAGTCCTGAAGCTAGCCTCAGACCTTCACACACAGGCTCACAGCCACCTACAATTTAAAAAAATAAATGTAATATTTCTAAACTAAAAAACTAATTAAAACAAAATAAACCTGAAAAAAGTATTATGAAGCAATGCATAGTGATATAAGCCTATTATCCCCACACTTGGTAGGCGGAGGCAGAAGCATTACAAATTCTAGCCAGTCTAGGTGATAAGACCATATATAAATAAATACACTAAAACAAACAAACACAATGTAGGGCAGGACAAATGGCTCAGCAGCTAAAAGCACTTGATGAGCAAAACTGACCCTCGTGTTCAATCCCTGGAACTGTGTACAGGAGCAGGAGGTGGTGGCACACATCCATAATCCCAGCACTGCTGCAACAGAGTGGGAGGCAGACACAGGAAAGCAGGCCAGAAGCAGTAATGACTAGAAAGACCATCCAACCAGGCGAGGGAGGACCGACTCCTGACTTCACACATGCATATTCTCTCTCTCCCTCTCCCTCTCTCTCTTACACACACACACACACACACACACACTCACAAGCCTTAGAGTAGAAATAAACTTACAAAGTGTACATATTACTAGCTCATTCTGTAAATGCTAGCCATCTTGGCATTAGACTTTTTCCAATCTGGGTAATCACACTAAAGGCTATTCCCTCATGACAAACAGTACTCTTCCAGTGAAACAAGTAAAATACAAAATGTCACCATCAGTTCTGGATAATTCATGTCCAAATAAATAAGGCTAAGGAAGAAGAAGGACCATTAAAGGATCATCCATTTCCTAGTTCCTATTTTCTTGACAATTTGATAAATGCAACCAAACTTCATGGTAAGCTGGTTTGGATTTAAAGCAGAAGAGGTAAAGGGGGAACAAAGGAAGCAGAGGGATCCCGATGGGAAGGCACAGCAGCAGCAGCTGAGCAGATGCACCTGGGCCACACTCTCAACGTCGCTCACTGCATTATACTTTGGACCATCAAATCTGAGATTAGCTATTATAGAAGCAGAAATCAGTACATTTTAGATCTAGTTGTGCCACAAAAAGAGTAACTGATACCTTCTCAGTCAGAAGCACGGGTGAGTTTTAAAACCTTTAAAAGATACTGAGTGCTTCCGTCACTAGGGTGCTCCCAATAGAATCACTGTTACATAGGACCTGGCTACTCCCCACTTCTTGGCAGATGAATTCAAAGTTAATTGTGAAATCACTATGGCTGTGGCTAGACTTTTTTCTTCTGACAAGTGAGTTCCAAGCAAAATTTAATAAAGAAACAAATCCTAACAACCCATTACCAGATGGCTGCTGAGTCAGTTGGAAGCAAAGGTGGCTTAATCTACAGCCTGTGATAAAGAGCTAATTCTATCTTCCTTTAGAATTCATAAAGAAAGTCTGCAATCGTATAAACTGGGAAACACTTTACACATTTTAAGAGATAAAATGACTTCATTACACACATCTGTTCTGTTTAACTTTCAGTAGTAGGTACCAAAACTCTTTCACCCCTACCTGTTTCATGGCCTGCTTCTTAGCAGCTTCCCTCTGAAGGCTTTCACTCACGGAGGTCTGCAAGACAGAAAAATGTCACTGTTTACCTAATTCAAATTTCCTTTCCAGTATTCTGGTTGGCAAAGGGTTCCTTATTTAAGAGTTAAAAATAGAAAGGTAGTATTAATTAAATTAATGTTAAGGTCTTTCCCTCTAAATGTTAAGAGACAAATTAACTTCCATTGTGATGCATCAGAACAGGTTCTAAGGCACTAAAAACAAAAACAAAAAAAAGGTGGTTGTGAATTTTGTACACTATACATCTGAAGTGGGTAATACAAAATAATGAGCTATGGACATATATGGGAGTTTGAGGCCCCTGGTCTACAAAGTTCAGGACAGCCAGAGCTGTTACAGAGAAACCCTGCCTCAAAAACAAACAAATAATTAAATAAACATCACCCCCAAAGGACATGCAAATAAATGGCTAACAGGCATATGAAAAAGCACACTCAGCATCACAAATAGCAAGAAAGTGTGAATAAACTGGAGCTACAAGACACTGCCTGAATCCTGTTGAAATAGCTACTATCAACAAGACCAGTGCTACAAGGACCGGGGAACAGAGAGTCCTGCAAGGTAGTCACTTGGGAAAACAGGGTGGAGGTTTCAGAATGAATCAGAAACAGAACTACAATGTAACTCAGAAATCCTACTATTGGGTATTCAGTCACAGAGAATGGAACCAACATGTTACAAGACTATCAGTGTGGTAAAATGTATTAGTCACTGAACCCAAATTTCCCCGGTAAGCAGTACTTTCAATAAAATTTTTGTTTGTCTTATGAAACAGAGTCTCACTACTGTAGCCCTGGCTGTCCTGGATCTTGCCACGTAGACCAGGCTGGCCTTAAATCATACAGATCAGCCTGCCTCTGCCTCCTAAGTGCTGGGATTTAAGGTGTGCAACACTATATCCTATCAGATTATCAATTTAAAACATTTATAGAAATAAAATATACTTCCAATGTTTTTTATGTCTATCCTTCTAATTAGTGCAAATTAAATGGATTTTTATCTTCCTTTCACAAATCAGAGAAAGCAACTACATACAGAAAACAAAACCTTGATATATAGCTACTGCCAACACTTAATTATTAGCCTTAGATAATAAGGAAGAAGTTGAAAATAATGTTCACAAAGCAGCTCAGGGATATGAGTTCCAGTTTTCACAAATATGTCAAATTCCCCTGCTTCAATATTCCTACCATTTAACAATTCCCACCTCACAATATACACATGACTGGTTCAAAGAGGGAAAAAGACTGGATAAATATGCTTAAACTACAAAATATACTCATTAGTTGATTAAAGTAAGACAAAATATAAACATTTGAACCATCCTAAAAGAGAAAAACAAAAACCCATAAAGATACTTAAAAATACATTTTCTGCCAAAAAATTTCAGGGAAAGAAGCCTACGAAACCTGAAACCTTGCAAATGTTTTAACTCACCAACACTTAGCACCTAAGTAAGTAAGTTTCGGTCTATTTTAGTTTCAACTGAAAAAAAAAATTATTACTTATTCTACAGGTTCACAAAATTCTAAGGGTTAAAGATAAAAGATGTAGTCAAGTATGGGCATTGTAAATTGCACAAATGGGTCTTTGCACTCCTCATTTATTCTATGAGAATAAAAATGCTCCAACCCAGTGTTTGCTACATTGAATTTAGTGAGATCTAGCCTAAAGGGGAGACTTTTTGGGCACCATTTGGCTGAACTGCCTCCTGGGTTGTGGTGATTAACAAGAAGCAGCTCTGCAAATGTTGCTGGCATGCTTCACTAAGAGGCTCTGGAACTATCTGAAAAACTTAGATACTAGGTCACTATATTAACTTTTTCTAGCCATAATTTTTAACTGAACCAAAGTTTTTCATTTTTACAGAAATTAACCTATCATTAAGTATGGAGGGGGGGGGAGGCATCTATTGCCTTTTTTTCTGAAACAAGAGTTTACTTATCCACTGCCCAAGATAGCTCTTAAAGAAAAACAGTTCAAGAACCAATGCTTCTTTTCAAACGGCTCATAGCTATGATCTGTTGTGTTGGAAATTTATGATATCAAAACTCCCTGTTTGTGTGTGTGTGTGTGTGTGTTTTGTTTTATTGTGTAGCTCTGGCTGTCCTGGAACTTGCTCTGTAGACGAGGCTGGCCTTAACCTACCTCTGCCTCCCTAGTGCTGGGTGGGATTAAAGGTGTACACCACCATGTCTGTTTTCCCCTGTTCTTTTAATTTTTAGACCATTTACTCATGGTTCTGTAACTCAGCAGCAATCTGTTATGGGCTTAATTTACTCATATTTATACTAATTGAAAATGCAAAACCTGGACTGGAGAGATGGCTTAGCGGTTAAGAGCATTGTCTGCTCTTCCAGTGATCCTGAGTTCAATTCCCAGCAACCACATGGTGGCTCACAACCATCTATAATGAAACATGGTTCCCTCTGCTGGCCTGCAGGCGGATATGCAGGCAGAACATCGTATACATAATAAATAAATAAAATCTAAAAAATGCAAAACCTGCTTAACAGAGGAGTGTGTGGTATTTTTATTATGAGCTCAGACTAAAGATAAAACCAATTGTACTTATCTACAGAACACCAAAAGAGGAAAAAATTTGGCTTAATATCTTATTGGGACTTAAAATTGTCATGCTTTTAAGTGCATGAGGAGGTCAAGCACAAAAACTTACTTTGATTTAATACTATAATATTTCAGAAGTTGAGAATTAAGATTTCAACTTAATTTTTAAAATGGTTTTATTATTTTAAACCATCACCTGAGGATTTTGCTGTGTAGAAGATACCGCCCTACGTACTATTGCCAGTAAAGAGACACCTAATAAAACTCTGCTCAAACATGTTTATATTATGAAAATGTTTATATCATGAATATATATGAGTCACTCCCAATAAATTAAAATTTCAGAAATTATACAAATAAAATTTCAGAAACTGCCTACCTTTGTTGCCAGCCTAGCACTGGAAAGGTATTGGCAGGCAGATCTCTGTGTGTTCAGGGCTAGCCTCGCCTATGGCGTTGAGTCCCAGGCCAAAAAGAACTATATAAGAAAACCCTGTCACAAAAATATGTGGTTTTCCCCACAATATATCAAGAGTGCTTTGATAGGACTAAGGCCATTTCTCACCGAGATGCCAAGAATAGAAACAACAAAAGCCACCCAGCTTTCTCGGAGAGGAGTTTTGTATGAGCTCCTATCCTGTGCAGTTCTGTTTCTTTTGTTCACTAGAGTACATAAACTTGACTTTGACCTATTTCTGGCTACACACTCTGGATTCACCTATTTTTGGTTACCTGCTTTCTGTTCCTAAAAATCAATCTTACACTGCAGTACATCTTTATTCTAGACATAACATGAAGTTTAGACTCAGGTGCTGTACTATAATTTGCCTTTTATTTGTAGATTACATTTCTGATTTTGCACCCTATTAACTTGACTTTACATGTTTTAGCCCTGGTTTCTGTTTCTGAATATTACCTGAAGCAGGCACTTTACTGACCGAGCCTTGTCTTCAGCCCTCTCTATTTTTCTTAGATTTGTTTTTTAGTTTGTGTTTATGGGTGTTTGTCTGAATGGAATGTCTGTGTACCTAGAGTGTGCTTGGTGCCCCGATGTCCTTGGAGCTGAAATTTATAGGCAGCTATGAGCTGCCGTGTGGGTGTGGAAATCTGTGAAGAACAGCCAGCATTCTAAACCACCAAGCCTCTTTCCAGCCCAGACATACACAAATATATCAGAAAGCAAGGGGCAGGATAACACCTAGCTGTTTGTGAGATCACAAAAAAACAAACAAAAAACCCAAAACAAAACAAAAAACCAACAAAAAACTAAAACCTAAAAAAAGGGCTAAGAACAGATAACTGCATTTCCTTATAGTCGACACCTATATGCCATCAGTCCATCCCCGGACCAAGAGCATTAACTCTAGTTTCTTTCTTTCTTTCTTTTTTTTTTTTTTTTTTTTTTTTTGATTTTGAGACAGGGTTTCTCCGTAGCTTTTGGTTCCTGTCCTGGAACTAGCTCTTGTAGACCAGGCTGG
>NC_022014.1:22047797-22053479 GCF_000317375.1 Microtus ochrogaster | reverse complement strand
AGGGTTTCTCCGTAGCTTTTGGTTCCTGTCCTGGAACTAGCTCTTGTAGACCAGGCTGGCCTCGAACTCACAGAGATCCGCCTGTCTCTGCCTCCCGAGTGCTGGGATTAAAGGCGTGCGCCACCACCACCTGGCTAACTCTATTTTCTTACTTTCTGTATATCTGATGTTCTAAGAGGATTGCTCCTCTCAGAGCTAGTGAATTCTCAAAGTAAAGGATTGCCCAAGAGCATATCTTTGGTATCAACTACCAAACTCTGAAGCACCTTCTTCAGCAGGCTCTTACATTCCAGGAAGCAGTAACTGCTATAGCTAGATAGAGCACACCAACTGCCCAGAGCCCCCTATGTTCAAATTTGCTAGCTGCAGACTATTTCCACCACCCAGTCTTGCATTTTTCAAGTAAAGCACAATTAAAGACTCTCAACAATTATTGTGCAGTGGTGGTACTTGCCTTTAATCCCAGCACTCAGGAGGCAGAGGCAGGTGGATCTCTGTGAGTTCAAGGTCAGCCTGGTCTATAGAGTTACAGATCCAAAACAGCAAAGGCTACAAAGGCTACCCTGTCTCAAATCAAACAAAAGACTCTGGACCACACTTTCTCCTAGCTCTTTCAAAACTGGTGGTTCAGTCAGAAGAAGAAGGGACTCACTGGTTTCAAGGTCAACCCGGACTACCTAAAGCAGTGGTTCTCTATAGTTGCATATCAAATATTTACATTATACTTTATAACAGCTGAAAAATTACAGTTATGAAGTAGTAATGAAAATAATTTGTATGGTTGGGAGTCACCACAAGAGGAACTATATTAAGGGTTGCATTAGGAAAGCTGAGAATCACTGACCTAAAGACTTTGTCTCAAAAATAAACTCAACCTTTTCACATGTGGCTCTACATGGAGTGGTGTGCCCTCACCTCTTAGTATATAACTAAAAATAATCTGTCAATAGTATCAACTTCATGTCACCAGTGACCTCTATAAATTAAAACCCACAGGTACATTTAGAGATTATAATCCCTATGTGTGCATGTGCATATATGTATTGGAATGAATTCCATTCATATATTAAAGATAATCCATTTGGGGCAGAAGAGATAGCTCCGGAATATCAGGAGTGCATACTGGTGTTACAAAGGATTCAAGTTTAGGCCCTAGAACCCACACTGGATAATTCAAAACTACCTGAACTCCAACTCCCGGGGGTTTTACACACTCTTCTGAACTAAAGCACCTGCACGCATGTGCATATACCCCCATGTATCCACATACAGACACATAATTAAAAATAAAAGTTCATTTAAAAAAATTAAGTCTTCCTCAAATAGGATTTAGAAGAAATGAGTGGTTTGGTGTTTAAATTTGTAATTTAAAAAAATCACATGAACAGAAGAAAAATAGCATCACTCTTCTTTCAATAGGTTTCAGGAATGCATTTGATATCTATTTGATTTATAGAAACGTGTGGGGATGGCGAGATATTTCAATAGGTTGAAGGTTAAAGCACTTGCCACCAAGCTTGGCAATCTGAGTTTGATCCCTGGGGCCCACAATGTAGGAGAAAACTGACTCCTAAAAGTTTTTCTCTGACCTTCACATCCATGGTATTGCATGTACCCACACACACAACACAAAATAAATATGTCAGCGATCAATTACTAAAAGGGGCTGGAGAAATGGCTTAGCAATTAAGCACACTTGCTGCTCTTCCATAAGACCTGGGTTTAGTTTCTAGTGTCTACATGGTGGCTCGCAACCATCGTTGACTCCAATTTTGGGTATCTGATGCTCTTCTGGCCTCCTAAGGCACCAGGAACGCACACACACACAACACACACATAGGCAAATATCCATATATACAAAATAAAAAAATAAATAAAATCTTTTAAAAAGTTTTGACATGGGCTGGAAAGATGCTCAGCAGTTAAGATCACTGGCTGTTACTCTAGAGGACCTGGATTCAATTCTCAGTGTCCACATGGTGGCTCACAACTGTCTTAAGACTCCAGTCCTCGGGGATCTGATGCCATTTTCTGGCCTCTGCAGGCACTGTATGCACATGGTATACAGACATGCATGCAGGCAGAACACTCATACACATACAAAAGATTTAAAAAAATAAAAGTCAATAAATTCTAAATATAAAAAAATCTCTAATTTGTTAAAGTTTATGTACTAAGAGACAAAAAAAAAAAAACCCCAACAAAAACATCGAACAATATGAGAAAACATTAGAAGCTCCTACACCTGGATACATACCCCTAAAGAAACTTTTGAAGACATTATACTGGGAAATTTACATGATTCTCCCCCCTCCACACTTAGAGCACCATTATAATAGCAGGAAGCTAAAGGTGATTTAAGTTTTTACTCTTAAATGGGTAAAATAGTCAATATATATGGTGTAGTTAGATACGGTCTTAACTGAAAAAAAAAAAGATGAGATCTGTAACTCAAACTCTCAAATATCACATGGTGTCTGGGATATAGCTAAGTGGTAGAAGACTTGCCAAACACGCATGAGGTCCTGGGTTTAATCTCTAATACAACAAATGAAATGAAATTTAAAGACTACCAGCTTGACATGGTGGCACATGCCTTTAACCCAGTACTAGGGTGGCAGAAGCAGGTGAATCTCTGAGTTTAGGGTTACATAGAGAGGCTCTGTCTTGAAAAAAAAGAAACAAAAACCAAAACAAAAGTTACCTAGAGAAAAATAATATATTACCTCGTCACATCATGGTATGCTTAAAGAGGATAGCAAGAGAGGATGAGGATGTGGTAGACAGGGAACTAGTAGATCCCGCAGGACAGAGTCATGTGCAGGCTAATGATGAAGTGTGCCTTGAAATGACAGCTGCTAGTAACTACTCAGAAGTCTGCTGTGTGTCCAATGGCTCTTGCCTTTGTTGAAGCAATAGTATAGTTCCAGAAACCAGACAGCTGCTCTACATATTGCATGTGCTAATGTCATGAAGAATGCAGTTCTGAAATTACTACCTGACCTGCTTTGTATGATAATTTCTCTGAGATAAAAAGTTAAAACGTGTGAGTAGCATAAAGGTAATGTATAAGGTCAGTTTTGGATTGCTCATAATGAAAACAGTACAGTTCCCTAACACACACAGTGTAAGATCCTGATTAAAGGAAAAAAAAAAACAACATATTTTCTATATCTCATGTTATAACAACCAAATTTAGTGACAGAAAAACAAGTATTTTAGGGGCTGGTGGTAGTGGTACACGCCTTTAATCCCAGTACTTGGGAGGCTGAGGCAGGCAATCTCTGTGAGTTTGAGGCCAGGTAGGGCTGTTACCCAGAAAAGCCCTGCCTCGAAACCCATCCCCTCCCAACCAGTATCTTATAAATTTTAATGAAAACATACGCATATAGAATGGTATCTCTTCCCCCTTTCTTTAACTTACCAATAAGATAAAAATTCTGTATGTTTTTTCAGTTAGAAACACAAACTTATTTTCAAAAGCATCAATATAAACCATGCTGGCAACAGCTAGCACTCTCAGAAGAAGAGTCAAAGGTCTTATTATCCTCCCTCTGAGAGTGCAATTTTAATGAAATAGACTTGACAATGTATTTCTCTTTTTAAAGACAAGAAATAGTTTGGGACCCCATAGATGATAGCAATGACCAAGTCAGGTGTGCAATGTGCCCAGGACAGACTTTATTAGAGTTTTGTTATAAATACACAGTCTCTTGACACTAAAGATGTAGTTCTTGCAGATAAAGCCGGGAGGCAGGAAATGAATCTCCTCCCAAATGCTGCTTCTTATCTTTAAAGTAACCTCAAATTATTACTAAACTAATAAAGTAATTTTGTTTCAGAAAGTGATCTGATCTATTTTATTTTGTGCCTTTGATAAGTCCAAGAGTGAGATGTGGGATTATTACTTTTTGTCTGACTATAAACACTGAGACATGTCATAAAAATAAAGGAAAAATCTTTTAAAGTGATTTTTATGGTAAAGCTGAAATAAGCAATATCAAAGCCTGTCAGTATAGTATATGAAGATGTATACAGTTTTGGACAAACAAAAAAAACCCTAATTTTGCTATTTAACTCTGCAAATTTAGAGGTAAAAATTTTACTGGCTTCTAATTGAAACTTGTCAGTTAAAAAGGATAAGCAAGAAAGAGGCAATTAGCTTGTATATAAATCTAATAAAACAGTAATAATCTCAAAAAATAACTATGAATATTAGTGACTTATTTGCAAAAACTTTATAATGCTTCCTGGCTAATAGCTACAGTCCAAACTGAAAATTAAAATTGCATTAAAAGGCCACAAAGGGGCCAGGCTACTAAATATTACCATCAAACACCAAGTGAGATGGAGACAGTCCAGGAAACACTCAACAACTAGTGATTCATGATGGTGGTGACTGTATACAGAGGAAGGACTGCAGTAACACACATACAACTTACTGTACATCTACCACGCATTACACACCAAGCTAGGCACTTAAGATAAATTTTTATCTTGAAGTGTATCCCAGGCTCCCCTTGCCTTGGCTGCTGTAGTGCTGGATTACAGCTGTGCGGCACAGTGGAAACTGAGACCAAGAGAAATGAAGCAGTCACCTTCAATACCAAAACTAGAAAAGCAAAGTTCAATCTCTGCTACAAACTACAAATTAATACATGCCTTGTCTTCCCTGATCCCTAGAAATGACACAGGAAATCCACAATCACGATGGAAAGTAAGTGTTACCCTCCATGCCTGAAACTCGCGACAGAAGGCAAGTAAGGAATCAAACTACCCAAGGAGACCGGAGACCGTGTGTGAAGAAAGGTAGGAGCAGCTCCAAGGGCTGATACTCTGAATAGCAGAAGACAAATTAATCGGGGGTTCACATCAAAAGCAGCAGTAGATGTGGACTTTTATATATTGCCTTCTTTGAGAAAGGCAAGTAACGGATTTCATCTCTGCCCTTAGCTGGAAATAATGCAGGAGCACAGACTGACGAGATGCTTGGCTTAGGGACAGTAGGAACTGGAATCTTGTCTAGTCTGCAGGATTCCACTGCCCCAGAACAACAGGCTAATTCAACAGTAGAACGCTTGCCTAAAATGTATGTAATAATTTGAAAAGGACTGAATAGGATGGAGGTAAGAAATACTTCAAGCAAAAGAAAAAAGTCTTCAAGAGCAAGTTCAACTGCCAGAGTAAAAAGCTCACCAAGCGCTGAGCCTAGACACACCTTAGGACAGCAGTTTCCTACATGCGGGCTAACAACCCCTTCACAGGGGCCACCTAAGACCACTGAAGAACAAAGATATTTACATTATGGTTCCTAACAGTAGCAAAATTACAGTTACGAAGAAGCAATGAAAATAACTTTATTATTGAGGAATCACCACAGCACACTTGGGAAGGCTGAGAACCACTACTCCAACAGAATTTCTTAATTCTTTAATTTCTTTCAAGATCTTTTTACACTCCTTAAATTACCAAGGATATAGAAGCCCTTGTGTCTCCAGACAGGTTCACCATATCAGAAGTGATGACTCAATGGGTAAAGGTGCTCACTGCCAAGTCTGGAAACGAAATTCAATTCCCAGAATCCACGTAGGGCCGGGCGGTGGTGGCGCACGCCTTTAATCCCAGCACTCGGGAGGCAGAGGCAGGTGGATCTCTGTGAGTTCGAGGCCAGCCTGGTCTACA
>NC_022014.1:22027161-22047076 GCF_000317375.1 Microtus ochrogaster | reverse complement strand
TCTGCATATATCCCTGCGCACCAGAAGAGGGCACCAGACCTTACTATAGATGGTCATGAGCCTCCACGTGTGGTTGCTGGGACTTGAACTCAGGACCTCTGAAAGAGCTGCCAGTGCTTTTAACTGCTGAGTCAGCTTTCCAGCCCCAAAAGGCTATTATTTAAAAGAAAGAAAGAAAGAAGCCAGGTGTTAATGAAAATGCATCCAGGAAGTAGAGGCAAAAGAATCACTCTTGACTACATAGTATATGCAAGGCCAACCTAGACTTTACATTGAGATCCTGCTACAAAAAACAAAAACAGTGGGGGCTAAGAGAGATGACTTAATAGGAGCACTGAGTACTCTTCCAGGGAATCCAGGTTTAATTTCTAGCACCCACATGGTGGCTTAAAATCATTTATAACTTTAATTCCAGGGGATCAGTTGCCTGCAAGCAGTATACAGAAATACATGAACATAAAATAAAATTTAAAAATAGCAAAAGATGCATTTTATGTTACATATTGCAATTTAAAAAGTTAGTTGTACATATATGCCAAGACCAAGTGGGGTTTATGTTAGTATATAAAAGAGTGGTCTCACTTTAGGAAAATTTATCAACGTAATCCACAATAGTAACAGATACTGGAAGAAAAAAAAAAAGACAGCTAACAAACTTTAATGCCTAATACAATTTTTTTTGGCTGTCCTGGAACTCACAGAGATCCACGAGCCTCTGCTTCCTGAGTGCTGGGATTAAAGGCGTGCACCACTACCATCTGGCTTCCTTTTTTGGGAGGAGGGTGGTGGTATTAATACAATTTTTAAGCACTCACAATTATTGGAAAATTTTCACTAACTTATCTTGTGTTTCCGAACACTACCAACTTCATGGCTTATAAAGATTTATACTGGCACTGGGGTGTAAGTGGTATACAGACACACATGCAGGCAAAACACCCTTACATGTTAATAGAAATGAATATATATTAATTATTGTGCTGTAATACAGTTCTGTAGGAGAGGCTTGCCTACCATGTGTGAGGCCCTCAGTTTAATCCCTAGCACTATAGAAACACTATACCAAATCAAGTAGGTGTTATACGATAAAACCAACAGCAAGCATTCTTCTAAAATCAAAACTTAGGAAATAATGTTCCTAAGAACACATGTTAAAAACTAAGAAAGCCAAAGATCTCAGAAACGAAAAGCAAGAATAAAAGAATAGTGAAGAGCATCAAAAAAAAAAATTGACAGGAAAGCAAGAATGAGTTCCTTTCAGAACACCAATGTTAGTTTATCACAACAGTCGGAGTAAACAGTGTGCTAACCATAGCCTGGCATGGTGGGAAATGCCTACTCCCAGCACCCAAGAGGACAGGGCAGTAGGATCATTCAAGCCCAGTAGTTTGATTTTTTTTTTTTTTTGAGACAGGGTTTCTCTGTGGTTTTGGATCCTGCCCTGGAACTAGCTCTTGTAGACCAGGCTGATCTCGAACTCACAGAGATCTGCCTGCCTCTGCCTCCCGAGTGCTGGGATTAAAGGCGTGCGCCACCACCGCCCGGCAAGCCCAGTAGTTTGAGATCAGCCTGGGCAATATATGGAGAGCCTGAGAATTTATCTCCAAGCAAGCAACCATGAACGCAAGTTAAGCAGGCAGTTTTGAAAGCTCTGAAGTAAGGCAAATACAGAGTTGTAACTCTAGTGTTTGGAAGGCTGAAGCGGGAGGGTCACAAGCTTAAAGTTAGCCAACACCCATGGAAAATCAAAACAGATTTCCAAAACACTCCCGCGGATCTTGAAGGCCATATAAATATACAACTGAGGCATAACATTAAGATGCCCCAAAGGACCCTGAGCATTGACGCGATACAGGAGGAGAAACTGGCAGAGCTGTAACTCTAGGTCTGAGGTACCATAGGCAGGCATGAGACAACATGAATACAATCCACTTTGTCATCAAGTCTGGGACTTCACTAGCTCCAAGTGTTGACATAAATCTCTCCATCAAATCATTAGCTGTCAACTAAGATAACAGACTTCAATGGCAACAAAAGAACATAAACCTTATAGAATTAATTCAGAAAAGTTACTATCAAAACTGGCTGGGATGCAGCTCACGAATAGTATATGCTTTGCACATACAAGGCTCTGGGTCACTAAAATATGTAATAATAATTAAACATTTTTAAAAAGCATGGGGCTGAGGAGAGATGACTCAGTGGGTAAGAACAGTGGGCTGAGCCGGGCGGTGGTGGCGCACGCCTTTAATCCCAGCACTCGGGAGGCAGAGGCAGGCGGATCTCTGTGAGTTCGAGGCCAGCCTGGTCTGCAAGAGCTAGTTCCAGGACAGGCACCAAAGCTACAGAGAAACCCTGTCTCGAAAAAACAAAACAAAAGAAAACCCCAAAAACAAAACAAAACAAAAAACACTGGGCTGTTCTTCCAGAGGACCTGGGTTCAATTCCCAGAACCCACATGGCAGCTCACAACTGTCTGTGACTCCAGTTCCAGGGGATCGATAACCTTATAAAGATAAACATACAGGCAAAACAGTAATACACATGAAATAAAAATAAATTTAAAAAAGCAAACAAACTGAGATTTTGTCATTGTTGTTACTATATGATATGACTTTAATCTCCAGTTTTCAGGCAAAAACATATGTTACCCATAATGGACAAGTTATGTCTGAAGAACTAAAAGAAACCATTTCTAAAGAACTAAAGAAAAGTATGAGCAAAGTGTTTCATCAAACAGAGACCAAATTATCTCAACAAATTAGAGATAGAAATTACTGTAAGGAAGGAAGGAGAGTAGGAGAGAGAAAAGGAAGGAAAAAAGCAAGAGGAAGGAAGATAGAAAATTCTGGAGTTGAAAAATACAAACACTATATTGTGCATTAATTTTGGAAGGGAAATTGTTTTTTTAATTATTTTTGTTTTTCGAGACAGGGTTTCTCTGTGGCTTTGGAGCCTGTCCCGGAACTAGCTCTGTAGACCAGGCTGGTCTCGAACTCACAGAGATCTGCCCACCTCTGCCTCCCTAGTGCTGGGATTAAGGGTGTGCGCCACCAACACCCGTCTGGGAATTTTTAATTTGCCCAACTTGGGTCTATTTGGTCAAAAGCACATAGATACAAACAAGACTCACAAAGTAATTTTATTTATCTATAAAGCTTAAGATCAGTGTCACTCTCCTCTGAGAGGTACCCCTAGCTCACCGTCTTTACCCTCTTGGCACTGAGCACAACTAGGACTCTGGTCACTCTGCCCATTTTTGAACATCTCAGCAGTCTAGTGCATCCTTGTCTCCATTTTGTTATGCTTTCTTCTCAATGCTGGACAAGATTTTTAGCAAAATTTCAGAATTAAACACCTCACTGTTGCTATTTAGACACACCTAGTATCATGAATTTAGTAGGAATTTAGCAGTATATGAGAAAACAACATTATTAGCTGTCATTGGAATAATGTATATTTCCTGACATTTTCATGAATATGATATACTTTCTATCTATATAAAACTGTCATTTATTTGAATGATACAAGACTACATGCAGAGCAATAGGAAATTATCTTATAAATGATGAAAAGCTACAGGTACATCAATTCAACTCTATTATAATGCTCAGCTAGATTAAAATTTTTATTTGTCTTATCATCGATTAGCCAAACAGGCTTCCATCCAAAATGAAATTAGCTTTTCGTTATAAACCATAAATGATAAATGTAGGTTTTTGGTAATTTATGAATTTTAGAAATGTGGTTTTTATATCTTGACCTAAACAAGTATTCTACCATCAAGTCTACCCCCAGTCTTCCACCAGCTTACTGTTGTACAACATCTCAGATAGCCCAGGCTGGTCTTTAATTCTGCTGTGTAGCCAGGGGTAGCTCTAAACTTCTGACCCTAATGCTGGAATTACAGGTTTGTGCCACCGTGCTTGGCTATAGTTTTTTTTTTTTTTAAGGCAAGGTCCTGGAACTTTCTCTGTAGACCAGGTGGCTCTGAACTCAGAGATTCACCTGTTTTTGTCTCCTGAGTGCTGGGATTAAAGGCAAGAGCCACCACCGCCCAGCACTGGCTACAGTTCTTCTATCTAGTACAATTAAGTATCTGTAGTCTTAATTAGTTTTGTAAAATCTATCCTTACTTATTTATCCTCTTCTGGTGTACACTGGGTATAGTGTTTCTCCTACAGTATTTATTCAGTGCTTCCCATCTTGATGAAAATGCTCAACAAGTAAAGGACCATACCATGGCTTCTGAGTGAGTTTATACGTGAAATATACACACAAACACACATGTGTATCTAAGAATAAATTTTAGCTTTCTGGTTTAACTTAACATTAGTTCAGCTTTGTTTTGACCCTAAAACAACAATTTTCAGCTGTATATAGCTAAATTATGCTGTAAAACTGGATCTCATGTGTACATTTTTGCTTAGAAATAAGGATTTTAATTGGTAAGATTGAAAGGAAAATTTACTGAGCTCAGTAAAATAAGCAAGTACTTATCATGGATAAACATCTAAAATGAAGTTTCGTGTTTAATCTGCCTTCTAACATATGGTTTTATGCTATTAGCCACAAATTATGTCGTGACACGTGACATATTTGTTATCATGGGTACTTCTGAAAAGAACCACAGGCCAGGCATGGTAAAACCACTTGTAATACCACTTGTGCTACTCAAGAAGCCAAGGCAGGAGGATCACAAGTTCAAAGTCTGCTAAGTCAAAAACAAGAAAGACGAGAAGGGAGAGAGAAAGGAGTCACAAGTGACAGGCTGTGGGCCAAGTTCAGCTACCTGTGGTGTAAACAGAATTGCATTACTGGGCTGAAGAGATGTCTCCGTGGTAAATAAAGCTAGCTCTACAATCATGAGGACCAGAGTTCAGATCTCACATAGTAAACTGGGCACCTGCACAAACCTCAGCGCTGAGGGATGTGGGTAAGAATTGCTGGGTCTTGTTGGCTTCTAGCCTGAGGTTCAGGCAGATCCTGTCTCACAAGAAACAAATGGAGACCGACACAAGAGGGCACTTGGCATCTGTGGCCTCCACCCACAGACAGTGTGTGCACTGGGAAAAAAACAAAAAACATCATAGGAAGTAGCTTTGCTCTCAATTCTGAAGGGTGACTACAGTGTGGACATGTAGCGATGTATGCAGAAAACTTTCACTGTGAAGAAAAACAGCTGTAGAACTAATACCACAGTGGTGTACTTTGCATGGAAACAGAATTAGGTGAAAATGCTAACAGGCATCGAAGGTCAAAGCGTTAGATACAACTAGATTCAAGAACTGAGGAGTGATAAAATGATTAGAACTGTGTTTTACAAAGATCAGACTGACAACAGTATTTAAAATGGATATAAAAAGAAAGCAATAAGGAAAATATTTTTAAAAGCCATCATTATTATATTTTATTATTATATTTTCCTTATTGCTTTCTTTTTATATACATTTTAAATACTGTTGTCAGTCTGATCTTTGTAAAACAGTTCTCAAAATGGCCAGGCGGTGGTGGTGCACGCCTTTAATCCCAGCACTCAGGAGGCAGAGGCAGGCGGATCTCTGTGAGTTTGAGGCCAGCCTGGTCTACAAGAGCTAGTTCCAGGACAGGCACCAAAAACTACAGAGAAACCCTGTCTTGAAAATAAAAAAAATAAATAAATAAATAAAATAAAATAACTCAAAATATAGGCATAAAAAAACTGGTAACGAAAGGACTGAAAGAAAGAATAAACTGGGAAAATTGTAACAAACACATTGGTATGATCAAAACCTACTCAGAAGGCTGGACAGAAGATCAGAACATGCTTTCTTACTCAGGGGCAAGAACCTCTCACTTCCTTTGCTATCTTCTTGCCTCTAATAAAAACCAGTAAATATTCCTACCTAGTTCAGATTTTTTTTTTTTATTTTCAAGACAGCGTTTCTCTGTAGCTTTTGGTGCCTGTCCTGGAACTAGCTCTTGTAGACCAGGCTAGCCTTGAACCACCGCCCAGCCTAGTTCAGATATTTTTTAAAAAGACACATAAATACAAGTACAAAACTACCACTTTTCTATGCAAAATTAACCATGGGGCTAGGAATGACTTGGTAAAGTGACTGCACCATTTCAAAGGTGGATGCATCAGCCTCACCTGTAACTCCACTGCTCTGATGACAAGGTGGGAGGCAGGAAGAGAATTGCTGGGAGCTGGAGAGTCAGCTAGCCGTGTATGTGACAGTAAACAACAAAGAGCATGCCCCAAATAGGGGCAGACAAGAACCCACATCTCAGCTCCTCTCACCCCCACATAGCTGCTTTGGCATAAGATGCATCCACACACGCATACAGGCCCTCAAAGATAAAGAAACAAAACCAATCCTAAATGTAAGTACTTCAACAGCACAGACTTCATGTGCTAGTGCCCCCTCTGCTGGACCACTGGAGATAAAGTATGATCTAAGACAGGACCTTTGTGGATGAGCTGTGAGAAAGCAAACAAACTAAAAAGCAAGAGCTTTGCTTTGCGGTAGCTTTTCTCCAGCTGGATCTAATGCTCTTCTGGAGGGAATCCATAAAGTCTCTTTTTATGTATTAGGAGTACTCTAGAAATTTTATGGCTGTTTAAACAGCTGCTTATGAAAAAAAGAGGTTTTAACATGACTTAGACTTCACAAATATTTAATCTTTTCTCTGTACAAAGAAAAACTGGAAAGAAGCAGATGTTTTTTATAGGCATGTAAACTATTATGAGGAACAGTTTTACACCCTGTTCATTAAGAATTAAACTATAACTCCCTTGTCAACTGCTGCTGGGGAGGTTCCACCATTAGAAGACCAAGATTAAGAGGATGCCAGGGTTATTTCTCCCTGTGTTCCTCCCTCCCTAAACACCAATCTCTACAGTGGTTTCAGATTCTTCTACTATCTAGATAAGCCCAGTTGCCACCAGGTATCTTGGTCCCTAGGTCCAAAGCCCATCCTATCCCTCCATTTGTCAACTACTGCTTCTTCCTACTGCTGCTCTCGGGTCACCTCACCATTCCCTATTTGGCTCTCAAGTCTTCTATAACTCACAGGACCAAAGTTCCCTATGGAATGGAGGGAGGAAGAAAGCTAGAGCAAAATGGTCCATGAATCTCTCTTTGACCCTAGGGTACCCTGATTCAGATACCACCACCCTCATTTCACATCAGAAAAGAACCAGCGGAGCTTCATGTTGCTTTGTTTACACTGCATGTCAGGATGATTTAAAGTAAAAAGGAATGATAAACCACCTAAGCTTTCTGTAGGCTCTGCAGTAAATTATCTGAAAGAATGCTTTGTGTATTAAAACAAGCCACAGGCAATTCAATGGGAAATAGTCTTTTTTCAACAAATACTGTTGGAAGAACTGTATGGCTATGTGCAAAAGAATGAAATTCAATCACTACTTCAGACAACAAACAAAAGTTAACGCAAAGTTGATCAAAGACCTATATTTAAGAGCTAAAACTACAGAACTCTTAGAAAACATTAGGTAATGTTTTTCCGATATATGGCACCAACACACTAGCAATGGAAGAAAACAAAATGCCTTCCTCAAAAGTGAAATTTCATCCTACAAAGCACATCAACAAGAAAATGAGGACAACCATGAACGAAAAAAATTATTTACAGCTGGGCAGTGATGGGACACACTTTTAATCCCAGCACTTGGGAGGCAGAGACAGGTGGATCTCTATGAGTTTGAGGCTAGTCTGGTCTACAGGTTATGTTCGAGGAGAGACAGAGGTGTTACATAGAAAAACTCTGCCTCAAAACACTAAAAACCAAAACAAACAAACACGACCAAAACCAAAAAGCAACAAAAAGGGAAAAAGAGATTTACAAATCATTTATCTAAGAAAGCAATTGTAGTAGAATACACAAAGAACTATTATAACACATGTAAGTGCCAACCTAGTATTAAAAATAGGTAAATGATATGAACAGACATTTCTGCATCACTGTTCATCAGGAAAATGTAAATCAAAACACAATGAGGTGTGCCGCTAAAAAGCTATGTTACAAAAGAAAGCTGGGTGAGGTGGCACCCACCTTTAATCTCAAAAAGATATTGGGGGTATTGGAACTTTTACATAACACTGATGGGAAAGCAAAGTGGTGCTGCCTCTTTGATCATTCCATACATGCTAACACATAATTATCATATAAACTAGCAATTCCATTTCTTTTCTTTCTTCTTCTTGAGAAAGGGTTTCTCTGTGTAGCTCTGGAGCCTGTCCTGGAACTCTGTAGACCAGGCTAGCCTCCAACTCACACACAATCATACATACATACATACACACACACACACACACACATACATACATACACACACACATACATAAAATAAATAAATGCAATTTAAAAATTAAAACAGAAGGGATTGGAGATTTATCTCAGTGCTTGTACAGTGCTTGCCTATGAAGCACAAGGCCCTGGGTTTGGTCCTCAGCTCTGGGGGGTGGGGGGAGGAAAGAAAAATTAAAACAGAAGTATATGGCATATAGATTATATCACAGTATTTTCTTAAAAAGGGGATAACTGGGTCAATGGGATGGCTTGTCAGGTAAAAGAGCTTACCACACAGCCTGACAACCTAAGCGTGATCCCCAGAGCTAATATAACAATGGCATGTGGTGGCTTGCATCTGTAATCTCAGTGCTCCTCTGGGCAGATGAGAAACAGGCAGGAGAACTGGCCAGAGGTCACTTCTACAAACTGAAGAAGAGAACCAACTCTTGAAAGCTGTCCTCTGACTTGTACACGTGCAACCTGGCAGAGGAAGGCTCACACTCACCTTTTTATTTATTTGTTTAAGGAGAGGTGGGCATGCGGAGATGGATCAGAGGGTTAAGATACTTGTCACCACATCTGACTACCTGAGTGTGACCCTGTTACATAACTAACATCTATGTGCCATGGCAAGAGTATGTCCACTCACATACTCGTACAAAATAAATAATTATAAAAGAAACTTTAAAAATTCCAATGAGTAAATCTAAAATTGCATCTACTTTTCCAATGTGCTGAAAAATCCACACATTGTACGTCAACTCTCTTCCCCTGCACCCTGTGCTAACCCTAGCAACTAGAACAGCAATCTTAGAGCGGGGCTGGCCAAAGAGCTCAGCAGGTGAAGGAGCTATGCCAAGCCTGACAAACCTGCAGTCAATTCTAGGAACCTGAGTGACGGTGGGAACGGCTGACTCCGAGCTGTCTTCAGACTTCCATGCATGTGTCATGGCACACGTGCGTCCACACATACACAAAGTAAAAAATATAAAATAAATTCTTAATGCAGTACTCAGCCATCACGTTCCTGGTGAAGTCTGTTTGTTCCCTCTGCTTTCCTCTACCCTGGGAACAAAGCTTAGATCTCCATCTCCTATCTGAACTACCATAGAAGACTTAGAACAAGCCTGGACTCTAATCTCCTCTCCTCCCCACTCCCATTTCTTTGAGACAAGGTTTTCTTTCTTTCTTTCTTTCTTTCTTTCTTTCTTTCTTTCTTTCTTTCTTTCTTTCTCTCTTTCTTTCTTTTTTCGTTTGTTTTCTCGAGACAGGGTTTCTCTGTAGCTTTGGAGCCTTTCCTGGAACTAGCTCTTGCAGACCAGGCTGGCCTCAAACTCACAGAGATCCGCCTGCTTCTGCCTCCCGAGTGCTGGGATTAAAGGCGTGCGCCACCACTGCCTGGCTGAGACAAGGTTTTCTTATTACACCAAAGTCCAGGCTGCCCTCAAACTCTTGACTCTCCAACCTTAGACTTTCTCCCCTTCTGTGCTTCTCAAGATGAACACAAGGTAAAATGGGTGCCATCCCTATGCGAACTAAACACAGTACTCAAAAACTACTTACAATAGTCAAGTTGACATTTCACACAGCAGGGCAACATATTCCACAATCTGGCCTCAACCTCTTAAAACCTCACTGCAACAATTGTTTCTCCAAGCATTCTCGTAACATATTATTCCACAAAAATGCCCTATAATTTATGTTCTTTGTTCTCTCTCAATTGAAATGATCTCCACCTTTTTTCACTCAAATCTAAACCAGCTTTGAAAGCTGTTTAAATAGCTATTCCTGCATAGTGTTCCTTCAGCAAAGTAATTTTGTCTTCGATATTTCACTAACATTTAAGTGCTCGATTATTAAAATAAAACAAGAAAAACAGGAAAAATGTAGATTTGAGAATCTGATGGACCCATGTCCAAATTTTATTATTACATTTATTTACTTATGTGTGTGCATGTAGGCAACACAGGTGGAGGAAGTCAGAAAACAAATTAGAGTCAGTCCTCTCTATACCACATGGGTCCCAGACACCGAGCTCAGGCTTGGCACCAGACGCCTTTATGGGATGAACCATCTAGCTGTCTCCTGTATTCAAATCTTAATCTTGCCATTGACTTATTAGCTCCACGGAGTAGTAATGGAAAAATTTCTTAACTTGTTCCAACTTCAACCTCATCTGTAAGATGAAAATAATGTATATATCACAGGATAGTCATAACAATCCAAGTATACTAGGGACATAGGAATCCTCAGTAATTTTTTTCCACATTTCCGTCTGCCTCAGTGTTTACTTGTGTCTCTACTACTGAACTCTAAACTGGTGGAAAGCATCACTATGCAGATGGCTTTCAATTTACGAGGGAGTTAATTCCTGAAAAGTCTAGTTATCCTAAGTAAAAAACATCTACTATTGCTGGGTGCTGTAATACATGCCTTTAATCCCAGCACTCAGAAAGCAGAGGCGGAGACAGGCAGAGCTTTTTGAGTCCAAGCCCAGCATGGTCTAGAGTGTAATGTTATACATTAGGTTCCAGGCCAGCCAGGCTAGAGTGAAACCCTGTCTCAAAACAAAAACAAACACCACCACCAAAATATATTGACTGCACCTTAACCTCCCAAACACAATCGCTTGGGAATGCATTGTACTGTAGATAGGTTATTCACCCCCAAGATCCCATGGCTGTTCTCTACCTGTGTGTAGGAGAGTATTGTACAGCTAGTCCAGGAAGCCCAAAATTCAAGTACACCTTTACTAACTGTGCGCTGCTTTTGCATTATCATAGAGCAAAACCTCATATGCTGAGTCCATGTAAGGCTGTGAGCATCTATTTATGATGCCCACCCCCACTATTGCTATATACAGCTATGGAACTAATCAACTCTTGACAGGCATGCAGCATATGCCTGGTTCCTAGGACCTGGAGGGAGATAAGGGCAGTCAGTCTGGGCTCATACATCCTGAGTTCTAGGCCAGCCTCTGTTATACATGGAGCTCTTGCTTCAAAGCAAACATGCAAAACAAACTGAGCTAGTAAAATTTTCAAGTTTTATATGTAAATTTAATTTTTAAAATCCACAAAGTAAATATAATCTTTTTATTTCCAAAAAAGGGGGCAAAGAATACAAAATATCTACCTGTACTTATAAATAATTAGAAAATCTGGAAGAGATGTTATTTTCTGCCAAAAGCAAAAGAGGTGACAGATCAGTCTGATCCAAGTGTCTTTAAGAAACATAAACAATTTTAATGTTAAGTTAAGCACACACGGGAGCTGAAGAGATGTCTCAGAGGTTAAGAGCACTGGCTGCTCTTCCAGAGGACCCAGGTTCAGTTCCCAGCACCCACATGGCTGCTCACAATTGTCTGTAACTTCAGGATCCAACCCTGTCACGTAGACATTTATTCAGGCAAAACACCAATGCACGCAAAACTAAAAAGAAAAGAAACGATAAGCACACACTTGGGGGCTGTTTTTGAAAAAAATAAAAAACACCTGGGTTTCAGAGGAAACTACTACTTTGGCTGCTAAAATAGAAAATGTTCATAAAGATACTACAGTTTTATCAAAACTGTATGTATTCAATAGCTCAATTGTAACAAAGCAATTGCATTTAACAGGCACTGAAGGAATAACTACAAAAACCATTTCCGCACAAAGAAACTGTCATCCTAGATCAGTACACATCAGAAACTAAGAAAACTTCTAGGAAGCTGCTAGCATCCTAGCTCACACCTCGCTATCAGAAACAGCATCGCTATCAGAGTCTGGGAAGAGTGCACAAAACTGTAAGTAACTAAGTTAGCGAGGGGTGGGGTGTGGGGGGAGGAGGGATTTTAAGTCGTACGGAAAATAAGAGCAGAGCTCTCTTTAAACAGCCCTTTTGAAGGGTCTGTAAATAATACTCCAAAACCAAGGGGAAGAACAAATCTACAAGCAGTTTTAAAAATGTTCTCCTGATGTAGGAGTAAAAGTATGGGTTTCCTTACCTCATCATCATCATCAGAATCATTCCCAAATACAGACGGTTTCTGCAAAACTCGGTGCAACGGCTGTGTTTTCTTTGGCAAAAGAAGCCCATACCTGCATATTTTTTTTGAAATAGAAATCACACCATTATCTTTAAATGTTAAAACATAACAAATCCACTGCTTCTTCCGGATGAATTTCCCAAATTAAAACATAGTCATACAACCTATGAACACAATAACGGATTTGTTGTTTTGCAGTGACCTCGAGATTCTAATGTATCATGATTTTATAATTATTTGTCTACCTGGACCAAACTCGAACATTGTTTTTACTACGGAAGAGAAGTAAATGAAGACTACGGGAATGTTTTACCCAGTGAAGTGGCAGTAATCTTTAACAGACACATGTTAGAGTCTGCTCTTTTCAAATTTGCTAAAAAAACAAAACCTGGTCTCTGGCTGTTCCCACTACCGTGGACTTCCACAGTTTATAAGTTCTTGATAATGAATCCACTTAAACTTTTAAAAGAAGTACTGGGAAAGCCAAGCAGAATGGCTAGTTCCCGTTCGCCGGTTAGGCTCAAAGCAGAATGGCTAGTTCCCGTTCGCCGGTTAGGCTCAAGAGCTTTTGTCTGCGGGCGCGTCACCACAGGGAAAGTTCCCCTCACCAAGGACCGAGCTCGCTTTGTCTAAGAGCCTTTGAGAATCATCAGCAGATTCAACTCAGCTCGTTTCTCGAGGCTTTGGCTTTTAAAATGCAGAGGCCACGGGACGTGGCAGCGGAAGGTTTACACGCCCAAGGGAAAACCTCCGGGCACCTTTACAGTCTTTGTGTCTTTCACGGCAGCGAACACCCCGGTCTCCTAGATGCCTACCCTTTTCTGTGGCTTCTCAGCACCACACTCCTAACACAGGAGGGAGGGTGGGAAGCAGGCCTTGAGCTTCTGCCCTGGAGAACGGGGCCTCTAAGGAACCCAGGAGTTTCTCTTCTCAGTGCCCCTGAGCGCATCCAACCGGGAGAAACTCAAGCGCGGGGTAGGAAGCAAGACTGAGGGGCCTCAGACCGAGCTTTTGGGAAATAGAAAAGTCTCGCTCTCTGCCCCTCAGCCTAACTTCCTTTATTTCCTCACAAGTTTCTCAAACTTCGGGCTTGCATCCTGGAAAAATGTACGGGTCGGGGGTGGGGACTCTATGTGGCTCGGGATTCCTCGCCTTCTCCCGCTTCTAGCCCTGGCGGCAGCGGCCCTGCACTTCCGGCGACCTCTGACGTCTCAGCCTAAAGACTCGGTCTCCCTGGCTGCTTACTCCCCAGCCGGACCCTATCTCCCGCATCACTCACTGCCTGCCCGGGATCGCCATCTTGTTCCCGTCTCCGCTGGACGTGGCCGACGCGGACGTGACGCTGACGCCGACGTGGGTACGCGCACTTCCGGTGGCCGGAACTCGGTTAGCGGCGGGTTGTTTGCACGACTTTGGGAC
This sequence comes from Microtus ochrogaster, assembly GCF_000317375.1. NCBI lineage: Eukaryota > Metazoa > Chordata > Mammalia > Rodentia > Cricetidae > Microtus > Microtus ochrogaster. Next base: position 22,033,329 of record NC_022014.1, on the reverse strand, counting down.
GCCGTGTCCTACCGCTGAATTTTGTTTCGCATCCGACTAGTGGTGCGGAAGTCGACGATCGGAGGGGACGACAGAGTTGGCTCGGGAAGCGCGGTCCTGGGACGAGCCGCGTCACGGGAGATAGTATTAGAATCAAATCCAACCGCGCGCTGCTGCGGCTGCTTCCGGACCGCGTGGGGGTGGGACCAGCAATCTGAATTTTAATGAGCTTCCAAAAGGCTGCCTACAATCCCTCGATGTTTTCCTTCTCAGCTGTGCAATGTAGCTGGCCAGTGAGAACTGATTATTTTCTTCAAACAGGCTCTTGCTATATGACCCCGACTGCCCTAGAACTCAGATCCTCCTGCCTCAGCTTTCGGAATGCTGGAGTTGCAGGCCCTAGGCAAGAACTGAAATTGTTTTAACAATACTGATGGTGCCACTAGTCAAAGGGAACAGCATCAAAACGGAGGCTTTTTTGCATCTTTATTTGAATCAGTCTTGCTGTGTAGTCCAGAATATCCTCCTACTTCAGCCTCCTGAGTGATGGTTTGCCAGTGAATTTTAAAATAACAACAAAACCCCTCTGGCCACATTTCGTCTGTGTGTCCACCATTCTAAACTAGTCATAGAACATTAAGAAACCAGTCACAAAAAGGTTGTTAAGTCTGTGCAATTGTTTCTTGGTTCTGCCTTTTTTTTTCTCATATATTTGGAAGTTAAATGAATTTATGGGATGGTATCATTAGGAAGGGACGCTGAGGTCTGGATTTATCTTTCGAAGGTAGAACGCTTACCTAGCATCCTCAGAGCCCTGGGTTTGAACTCTAGCCCTGCAAAAGAGATGAGAATGACCCTCTATTCATTCCTGTCTTGTTTTAGTACAACTAGCTTTGTTTGGACTAATGTTAGTATAGTATGTCTTTTTATCTTTTTACTTCAACCAGTTTTAACCTACTTGTGATATGTTTATATTTATGTTGAATTTCTTGCTGATAGCATACAGCCGAGTCTTCCCTTTATATGCACTGTTTGATAATCTCATTTTAATTTGAATATTTAACTATTTTCATTAAAGTGATTATAAACTCACTGGTACTTGCTTTCCATTTTCCTCATGTCCTTTATCCACTGCTTACTCCCAGGCATATTTTGCCTTGTGTATTAGTAGAGATTTTTTTTTTTTTAAGCTAGGATCATGTACACAGTGTTCTGCCCGCATGCATCCCTGCAGGCCAGAAGAAGGCACTAGATCTCATTACAGATGGTTGTGAGCCACCATGTGGTTGCTGGGAATTGAACTCAGGACCTCTGGAAGAGCAGGCAGTGCTCTTAACCACTCAGCCTCTCTAGCCCTGCAATGAAGACAGAAGTGAACTAGTCCAGGGAAGGAAGCCCATCACCGCCATACTCGTGAATGTGTAACTCTTTCCTCTCTCTTGGGCTTCCTGGAGTCATACTTGAGAACCTAGTCACGTGGAATTGAGAACAAGACAGCTGAGGGAACAGGAGCACCCAAACCGGAGGATTACCTGTGTAACTCTTGATGTGTATGTTACAAATGTCACTGTCACTACTTGCAGCCTCCGCTTCCAGCTCCTCAGTCTTACCTTCCCCTCTGCACAACTTCTCTGACTGGTAATGGAGGGGAATAGTCTGTCCGGCCAACCAGCTCCCAAATAACCACACAGAGACTTATTAATTCTAAATGCTCAACCAAGGCTGGAGAAATGGTTCAACAGCTAAGAGCACTGACTGTTCTTCCTGAGAACCTGGGTTCATTTCCCAGCACCTACGTGACAATTTACAACTGTCTGTAACTGCAGTTCCAGGGGACCTGACAGCCTCACCAATGTACATTGAATAAAATAAATTAAAAAAAAAATTCTGCACTCGGGAGGCAGAGGCAGGCGGATCTCTGTGAGTTCGAGACCAGCCTGGTCTACAGAGCTAGTTCCAGGACAGGCTCCAAAGCCACAGAGAAACCCTGTCTCAAAAAACCAAAAAAAAAAAAAAAAAAAAAAAAAAAAATTCTGGGCCAGTAGCTTAGGCATTGTAGAACATTACTTTAAGGTGTGTGTTATATTTGTTTATGCTGTGGAACATTTGTTTTAATGATGCAAATGGTGTTGCATTCTTTTATGTTGCACTTGTTTAACTTTGTGAACCTGTGTTACTTTGCCTGTCTAAAACACCTGATTGGTCTAATGAAGAGCTGAATCGCCAACAGCAAGGCAGGAGGAAGGATGGGTGGGGCTGCCAGGCAGAGAGAATAAATATAAGGAAAAATTGGGGAAGAGGAGATCTAGGAGCAAGAGAAGGAGGACTCCAGGGGCCAGTCACCAAACTATAAAGCCAACCGCGGAATAAGAAGAAAGGTACATAGGATAAAAATTAAAGCCCAGAGGCAAAAGATAAACAGGATAATTTAAGAAAAGCTGGCGAGGAGGGCTGGAGAGATAACTCAGCTGTTAAGGGCACTGATTGCTCTTCCGGAGGACCATGGTTCAATTCTCAACACCCACATGGTAGCCTACAACTGTCTGTGACTCAGATCTGACACCCTCACACAGACATGCATGCAGGCAAAACACCAATGCACATAAAATAAACATAAATTAATGTAACAAATTCTAATTGATCTTTATAATAAAAACCTAGAGTCAGATATAAGGATTATTGCTTAAAGATCAGAGAAGCAGAACAGTCAACCACCAGAGAGCTCTTACCTCTACCAATGCTCAGACTGAAGGGGTGATCCTGTCTCTATGAATCCTCAGACTGTATCCTAGCTCCTGTCCCCTCCTGGCTTACATTCCTGTCTGTACCCAGCCATACCACTCCCGTCTCCACCTCCCTAGTGCTGGGATTAAAGGTGTGTGATCTCAGGTGCTGGGATCACCTTTGTGTGAGCTCTGTTTCTCTTTTAGACAGATTCAATCTTGAGTAGCCCAGTATGGCCTTGAACTCACAGAGATTCATCTGCCTCTATCTCCTGAATACTGGGATTAAAGGTGTGTGCCACCACTGCCTGGTCTCTATGGCTAACTAGTGACTTAGCTCTGCACTCTGATCTTCAGGCAAGCTCCATTTGTTAGATCACAAACAAAATACCACTACACATTAATTAAGAGAAAGAAAAGTTGGCTAAAAACAAGCTAAACTAAGACCAGGCATTCATAAGAAAGAATAAGACTCCATGTGATTTATTTGGGAACTGGGTGGTGGCCCCCCCAAAAGAGAAAAGAACAAAAAACAACCAACAACACTTAGGCTTGTTTCTCACTAGCTCTTCTGAAAAAATACTTAACCAATTTCTATTCATTTACTTGCTGCCACATGGCTCATGGTTTGTTAGCTCACCTTGTATACATCCTGCTTCTTCTGTATCTGCCTGGTGACTCTGCCCTTCTTCAGCCCAGAGGGCTCTCTCCCTATCCACAAGTCCTGCCTAGCTTCTTCTAGCCTAGCTGTTGGCCATTTAGCTCTTTAGTAAACCAATGAGAGCAACACATCTTCACACTGAACGAAGATTGTTCCACAACACTGTAGCTTCCTAAAAGCCCACCATCACTTTCTTTTAAAGAAATGTTCCATTTGCTATATCTCAATTTTATCTGTGTATGCTTTAGGTTCTTTGTGGGGGGGTGGAGGAAAGGGGAGTTATCTATATAGCCCAGGTTAGCCTTGAACTCACAGTCCTGTGTGCTAGAATTACAGGGCTGCAGCAACTTCTAACCAGCTGGGTACATTTTATATAAGCCTATTGCACAAGGTGGCTTCATTTTAGTGGGTGGTGACCCCTAATTCAAACGGTGGTAGCTACAGAATCAGAATCACATGAAACAAAAATATCACCCAAAGAGGCCTTCCTCAGCTGAGGTCTCTGAGGATAGTCTAAGTTTGGGCAATAGATAGGGGTTAAAATATTATTAGCTTGAATATGAGATAGTTACTGAACTGCTTCAGGAAAAAGAAAACAGGCCTTACTATATTCGATTAGTTGATTTTGTCAGTTAAAAGAAGTTTATTTATTTAAGGCCACACATATCCCAGTGTTGCTAAAATTCCTTCCCCGGGGGAAATATGAACACCTACCCCTTCCTCCTAAGCTCCCAATGACAAACAGGTACCATTCCACCAAAGGTCACCCTAGAAACCAATGAGTTTATTCGGTTTCCTTAGACAGCACTGGTGAGGCGTTATAGACAGGCTCATGGGTGACCTTAAAGCGGCCACAGTGGAAGTCTGTGCCCAGCGCGGATGGTAAGGCTCCCCCATGGCTGACCATTCCTGCCTATGTTACATACTCCAGCTCCCCTGGAGGCCAGGATCTGGGCAGAATTGCAAACAACTGATTGGTGGGGGTGGCCAGATACTCAGGTGGGAGTCCCGTTCCTCCGCGTGCCTTCTATGAGGGAACTAGCTCCGCTGTGATGACCGTCCGCAAGCAAACACAGCTGATCTGATAAAGATGGAGGCTCCAAGGATAGTCCTCACAACACCCAGGCTGGCTTCAAAGTTGCTGCGGAGCCAAGGATAGTCTTGAATTATGGATCCTCCTGCTTTCGATGCCCAAGTACTGGGATTACAGTGGTATGCCAGTACACCCAGTTCTAAGTGGTGCTGGGAATCATTCTCAGGGCTTTGCGTTTGATAGCCAAGTACTCTACTGACTGAACCGTATCCTTGGGCCCAGCTATGTATGTTTTTAAGACAATGATCTCATCTTGCTCAAAGTAGTCTTGAGCTCCCAGTTCCTCCTGCCTTTACCTCCGGGTACTGGGGTACAAACCACCCCAAATCTTTATGAGATTATTAGGGGAGAAGTCTTCTGATTTAATGGGTTAGGAATGTTTATAGAAATTCAGGAAAACTGGTTGCTATATTATATTTAGAATACCACAACATAGAGAATAAGAGGCCAGTCATAAGAGATCTATATTTTGTATGATTCTTCTTATATTTGTTAGATAGGCAAATTCATAAGGAAAGTAGATTGGGGGCTACATGTGGTGGCATATGCCTTTAATCCCAGCACTCAGGAGAGAGAGGATGGCAGATCGTTGTGAGTTCAAGGCTAACCTTGCCTACATAGTGAGTTCCAAGCCAGCCAGGGCTACACAGTGAGATTCTATTTTTAAAAAAAAAGTTAAAAAAAAAGTAGACTGTTGGCTACCTAAGAATTGGCGAAAATGCTGGGCACGGTGGCATACAACTTTAATCCCATCATGTGGGAAGTAGAAGCAGGTAGATCTATGTGAGTTTGAGGCCAGCCTGGTCTACATAGTGGGTTCCAGGATAGTGAGATCCTACCTTGAGAAAACAAAAAACTATGTAATGAAATTGCTACGATGGCAGCTCAATTCCATGAGCCTGATAAAATCTGCTGACGTGTGTACTTTAGATGAAGTGGATGTTATCTAAAGTATATTTCAATAAAGTTGTTGAAGAGCCAATAGATTCTTTTTTTTTAATTCATTTATTATGTATATAGTGTTCTGGGCACCAGATCTCATTATAGATGGCTGTGAGCCACCATGTGGTTGCTGGGAATTAAACTCAGGACCTGCGAAACAACAGTCATTTTTCATTTTTCTTAACCTCTGAGCCATCTCTCCAGCCCCCCAATAGATTCTTTCTAACTTATGCTGCTGAGCTGAAACTCAGAGCCTTACACTTGCTAAGCAAGCACACTACCTCTGAGTTACATCCCCAGCCCCTGGAGCCTTTTCTGGGTCCCTTATTAGTGTCTTGACTCTTCATACTGTTTCTCGGTATGCTGTAATTATAAAAGAAAATGACACGGTGTCATTTTGCCTGTGTGCTATAAGGAGTCAACTAGGAAACCCAATTAAGATGGGGCTGGTGAGATGGCTCAGGGTTGAGAGCACTGGCTACATTTCCAGAGGATCTGGGTTTGATTTCTAGCACCCATGTCAGATGGCTGACAACCACTGGTAACTCCAGCTACAGAAGAAGCCAATACCTCCAATCTCTGCAGACATTAGCACTCATATGCCCATACCCATACACAGTTTCACACACACACAAAATTGAAAACAATAAAATGAATAATAATAAAAAATCCTTTTAGGGCCTGGTGGTGGTGGCACACGCCTTTAATCCCAGCACTCGGGAGGCAGAGGCAGGCGGATCTCTGTGAGTTTGAGACCAGCCTGGTCTACA
>NC_022014.1:22024054-22026671 GCF_000317375.1 Microtus ochrogaster | reverse complement strand
GAGCTAGTGCCAGGACAGGCTCCAAAGCCACAGAGAAACCCTGTCTTGAAACACCCCCCCCCCAAAAAAAATCCAGTTAATCCTAAGTAAAACTATAAACAATAAAAACAGTTATCAAGGTGTATCAAGTTATCAGTTACATTCACAATATCCAGTTTATCTGCATTTGGCAAATTTAAAGAAAATACTCTATTATTAATCCTATCTTGCTGAGTCCAAAGTTTTGTACCTAAGTTCCTTCTATTATAACTAAAGAAAACTATAACTATCTAGTTAATTCCATCAAAGACCCCAGAAGGATATAATATTACCTTGGTAAACAGAAAGTATAGTGCAAGCCACCTCCAAAATGACAGAGACACTTGGCTTCCTGGACAGTCACCCAATGTTCCTCTGCCACACTGGGGTATCCAATCTTTAGTCTATAGGCCTAGAATATCTGGAAGACTTTTCCATGAAGCAGGAATTTTGAAGGATTGTCCCACGTTGTTTTTGCAAAGTTCAGTAGCCTTTTTTTCTTGTGCCCTGTTTATCCAGTTTGTACAACATACTATTGACAGTCAAGGCAAGAGCAGTTTCTTTGCCCAGTGGCTAACTTTGCCACAGTGAAAACAAACTTCATATGGAGTTTCTCTGACGCTCATTATCTTCTCTGAAGTAAATTGGTGTCGCCAGGAGCAGACATGTCTCACTGTCATGAAAAGTCTCAGGTGATTAAACATCTTAAATGCCATATTCTGGGGGGGGGGCTGAGAGATGGCTCAGAGGTTAAGAGCACTGACTGTTCTTCCAGAGGTCCTGAGTTCAATTCCCAGCAACCACATGGTGGCTCACAACCATCTGTAATAAGATCTGGTGCCCTCTTCTGGCCTGCAGGGATACATGCAGGCAGATGCTGTATACATAATTAATAAATAAATCTTTAAAAAAAAAGCCATATTCTGTAGGTCTTTGAAGTGTTTGAAGATCACCTGGATATCTAAAATATATTTGTTTAAACTTGAAAACATACCTAATATGACTATAAATTTGATTATTGTAGATGACTATTAACCTGTGTTTATTAATTATCCTAAATGGTTTACCTAATAGTTTTCAAGGGCTAGAACTTTGCCTCAAATTTTGAAATGAACTGCACAGGTACAATGCCTTAAACAAGAGTAGAAACAGACAGATATACAGTATAACAAAAAGTAACTTTAAATTTGTATCAACACACCAAAATCCATACCAACGTAAAATATTTGAGGTTAATAGTTGTCTTTTTATCCTATATTCCTATATTCCCACTAAATGATGACAAACATCCAAAACCCACCAAATGACCAAAAACCACCCACTCCACCTCCTGGGAATGTAGGCGTGCGCCACCACCGCCCGGCTGGACCATCTGTTTTCACTGGTGTCTGAGCCCCTTGCTCTGAAAACACAAACTTTCAAAGATAACGTACATATCTACATTAACATAAGTATAGACTGTGCATTGTACACAAGCCAGCCAAAGATGGTATTTTGTTTTATGTTTGAGCAGGTAAAACATATGTCACCTGTTTTGTGATTTTTTGAGGTTTAGGTCTTTATGTCTGTAGTCAGGATTTTAAGGAGGTCTCCTGTGCTGATATCTTGTTTGTGCTCTAATGAAGCTTGCCTGGTGATCAGAGGGTGGAGTTAGCCACCAGTTAACCATAGATGCCAGGCAGTGGTGGCACACAACTTTGTTCCCAGCAGTTGGGATCTCAGGCCTTTGATCCCAGTACTTGGGAGGTGGAGATGGGACTGTAAGGTGAGTGAAGACAGAAACTCGGAACCATTCAGTCTGAGGATCCATAGAGACAGGGTCTCAGCCTTTCTGTCTGAGGATTTCATAGAGATAAGAACTTTAGTGATTGGCTGCTTTAGTTCTCTGATCTTTCAGTTTTCATCCCTTTAATATCTCACTCCGGGTTTTTGCTAAGATCTATTAGATTCACACTACAGTCTCCCCTGGTCAAAACTCATCTTAACCTTGAATGAATCCACAGGCTTTCGTTTCCTGTGAAAACAAAGGCATAATGTCTTCCCCAACAGAATACATTTTCTGACTTCCACTTTAAAGTTAAAGCATTCCTAAAGTATCTAGACTTTTTAATTCAGCAGTCCCTGTGAAAATCCCATGTCTCTGAGCAACTGCCATTCACTCAGAAGCATTCAAAAACTTCAAAGCTAACACAGCACCATAGGGAGCCAGCCTCCCTGTGTGTTTCCCATGGTTACGTGACTTTTTTCTTTTATAGTACTTTACTCTCTCTTCAAAGACTTTTATTTATTTATTTATTTATTTATTTATTTATTTATTTATTTATTTATTATGTATATAATATTCTGTCTGTGTGTATGTCTGCAGGCCAGAAGAGGGCACCAGACCTCTTTACACATGGTTGTGAGCCACCTTGTGGTTGCTGGGAATTGAACTCATGACCTTTGGAAGAGCAAGCAATGCTCTTAACCACTGAGCCATCTCTCCAGCCCCGACTTTATTGGTTTTTTTTTTTTTTTGGATTTTTCGAGACAGGGTTTCTCCATAGCTTTTTTTGGTTCTTGTCTTGGAACTAGCTCTTGTAGACCAGGCTGGCCTCGA
>NC_022014.1:21999188-22023534 GCF_000317375.1 Microtus ochrogaster | reverse complement strand
TCTCTCTCTCTCTCTCTCTCTCTCTCTCTCTCTCTCTCTCTCTCTCTTTCTCTCTCTCTCTCTGTCTGTCTGTCTCTTCAGCTATCACAGGCCCTGTGTGGAAATTCAGGTCTCACACCGGGTGCCAAATGTACCAGGCTTTTTCTTTTTGGCCACCAATCAGCTCCCAAATCATGACAAAGAGACAATGTTAGTTGTAAATGCTTTGTCTTATGCTCATGTCTTGCTAGCTCTTATAACTTAACCTATCTAACTTCATCTATAGTTTTTGTTTTGTTTTGTTTTTGTCTTTTGAGACAGGATTTCTCCATAGCTTTAGAACCTGTCCTAGAACTCACTCTGTAGACCATGCTGGCCTCGAACTCACAGAGATCTGCCTGCCTCTGCCTCCCGAGTGCTGGGATTAAAGGATGCACCACCACTGCCTGGCTTCATCTATATCTTTCTTTCCTTCTGCATTTCCCTACTCCATCTTCTAGCTGGAGGTTGCCCGACTGGCCCCCAGGTGTCTCCCTTTCTTCTTTGTTTTCTCCTCTCTTCTTCCTTTCCAGGGTTTCATTAGTGAACTGCCCACCTTGAAAATCAACAGCTCAATCTTTCTGTAAGCCTGTTTCCTCATTTATAAAGTTGTGATGGCATCAGAACCACTGCCTTTCTTGGGAGAATCAAGTGAGCTAGACTGCAGCCATGCTCCAAACATGTTAAAACTCATGGAAGGGGTTGGGAATGCAGCTCAGTTGGCAGAGTGCTCACCTAGCATGCACAGAACACTGGGTGCAATCCCCAGCACTCCACAACCAGGCAGGGTGATGAAAGGGTGCCTGTAACCTCAGCATTCAGGAAGTAGAGGCAGTAGATTCAGGAGTTCAAGGTCATCTTCAGCTACCTCTTGAGTTCTAGGCACTACAGGTGACACTATCTTAAAAATAATAAAGCTGGGGATGGTGGCGCATACCTTTAATCCCAGCACTCTGGAGCCAGAACAGGCCAGCCTCGATGAATCTGAGGCCGTCCTGGTCTACACAGAACAGTTTAAGTTCCGGGCCAGCCACCAGCTGCCCATCCAGGGAAGAGTTCAGGTCCTTGCGCCCACGTGGCCCCTCACATTTGGTTGTGACTCCAGTCCCAGAGGGATAGGACGCCTTCTTCCGGCCTTCTCTGGCACTATATGCACACGATGCACAGTCATACGTTCATGCAAACACTCATATGCATACAATAAAAATAAGTCAAATACAAAAAAGAAGAAAAGTGAAAATAACAGATATCTATTACATGAAGCCATAGAAAATGTAATTCCCGTAACCACAATAAAAACAGCCTCTCTGACGCTCTTCTTTCTGACTGTCTGAACCATTATTTGTACTCAGAAGTTTATTCTGAAGCCACCCGGATATACGACTATCAGTTAAAATCTTCAAGAACACTGTTGCTAGAAATGTTGCTGCAAAGCCTGCAAATGCCTCCCTCCAAACACAAAGTGGCCAGGGACAGCGGCAGGTCCCCGAGCGGTGGCTGGTCCAGGACAGGAGACATGTGGCGGCTGCGGTGGGCGAGAGACAGAGACATGGATAGGCATGCCATGCAGACTGAGGTTGGATATTTATTTAGTGGTTATGGAAGGGAGGGGAGAAGGGGAGAAGAGCAGAGAGGAGGAGGAGAGAGAGAGAGAGAGAGAGAGAGAGAGAGAGAGAGAGAGAGAGAGAGAAGGGAGAGAGAGAAGCTGTCTCTCCAAGAGGGAGACAGAAAGGACAGAGAGACTAAGGCTGCAAGCAGGAAGGAAGATCTGCCTGCCTCAGCAGACGGGGGGAGGGAGTGGGTGTGGCTTGTCTCTTAAAAACTGTCCCTGCCTGGGACTGGCTGCTCTCAGGGCCTGCTGCCTGCCACCCAGTGGCCCGCTGCCACCGCTTGGGGACCTCCAGCATTTCTGCTGCTTGCTGCTGCGGGGGATCCTGCAGCATTTTTAATTTTTCCATTACACTCAGGACACATGACAACCTGACAGCCTAAGAAAATAAAGCTTAATTTCGCAAATTTTATTAAAAATGGAGTTTGTCATCAGATATCTTATTGCAAAGATGAAATCTCACAATGCACCAATAAAGTTTGCTGTAATAACAAGCTTTGAAAAAATATAAATTCTTTTGTAGTTATAGAACTTGAGAAGTTTTTGTTATTAAAATTGATGTTTTCTTTATTCGATGAGTCATGGACAAACATTTTCCCACAAAAAAAATTCTGTTCATTAAAATGATATCTGTGGCAGGGCACATGCTTATACTCACAACACTCAGAATGCTGAGGCAGGGGGATCAGGAGTTCCAGGCTAGCCTCAGAAATACAGAGAGACTCTGTCTCAAACAAACAGTAATATAAAGGTGACTTCTGGATTTTCACGGAAAGGAGAGGTGAAGAAGGGATGAATGGGGAGGCCCAGAAATGTGAGCCTATTTCCACGTTGACCAAAGGTCAGAGAGTTGGAACTTACCTCTAGTTCTTTCAAGGTTATTGTGCTTCTACCACAAAGGAAGGTTCCACCTGGTTGTAACTCAGAGCGTTCTGCTCTCTCAAGGTGATTGTCAACAGGTGAGGCTAATAGCCAGCCCTTGTGCTCCAGGAATCGAGGAGATCTGTTCCCACCTAAAACTAGAGTCTAAGGATCCAACTAAGTTCCAGTTCCCTTTATGGAGATAACTTGGAATTCTACACAGGGAGTGGTTTGCCTACAGAATGTTTTGGTCTAGGGTGTAAACGTGACTTGTTTTGTTCTAGCAACAGAATTTATTTAACTATAGATTTTATTAACTATAAATGTAACCCACGACTTTCAATTGGTCTGTTCATTTCCTTGTATCATGTTAATGCAGTCTTTTGTCTTACTCCTTTTAGGGTCAGGGGTATTTTAAGCAGTTGGAAATTAAACGCAGGTGAACTGGAATTCCCTCCCGATACTATCCTATATGTTTCTCCATTTTATTATTTTCATTTACATCTTTATATTATTTACTATATTTCTAAATTTCCACGCCTCTACCCTGGCAAGAGGTATTTTTGTCGGCTGGTCCCCGACAGATGGAGAAGTAGTGTTTGGATAGTCTTTGAAAAATTCTAAAAACAGTTACAAGTCCACTTCTTAAAATCTTTATTGTTTGGTACTCTTTTGATGTAAAAGCTGCCATTTCTGCACCCAGGCTCTCCAGTATTCATTATTTTGATATTTAAAAGAATAAGAAGCAATTTCCCAAACAGCCATTGTAGTCTCAGATCGGATAGAAAGCTCAGACTGGAAGGGAGTTTTTGAATACATTCTGGTACATATTCAGGTCCGTGTGGCTACGGCCACCATAACTGCATACTCTTTAGATTAACTTCTCCTTAGGTAGGCCTTTTGGTTTTACAGAGTGCTGAAGTAAATGCCAGGGAGCAGAAGTGTCTATGGGGCGTTCCTTTCCAGTTGACAACTGTTCCTTATTAACAGCTTTGGCCACGCGTCCTAAATATAACACCAGTCCTTAACTTTTCTCTGAGAATTTTGCACAAGCAGAGGTATCACTCTTCTTGGGCAATGGAGGTAAAATACAACTATTTTGTTTGTCTCTTAGCTCCATGAGAGTTAAACAAATGTGTAACCAGTGGTACAGGAGTTCAATGACAAGATTGCCAAATTTCCATACTTCAATTCGAGAATGACCTGCATCAAGAAAGGAAAAGTTAGTATAGGTAATATTGTACTTTAATTATTATGAAATAAATTAAAATATGATTAAAATTTATGAACTATGTTGTGAGTCAAAATCATAATAGCATCTCACTTATATATTTAATTATAAGAGAGATAGAATTTAATATTTTCATTTAATGGAATAATACATAGCAGTGAATAGTGAAAGAATTTATATATATAAATTATAATTATATATATAAATTTTATATATACATATATACACACACATAATGTGTAGAATCTTATACATATTTGGGTATAACTCTTAAAAGTTTAAAAATCTGTAAGGTTTACAAATTCATAAAGCTATAGTAAAAGCAAGCCAGGCAGTGGTGGCATAGCCTTTAATCCCAGCACTCAGGAGGCAGATTTCCGTGTTCAGGCCAGCCTGATCTACAGAGCGAGTTCCAGAATGGCCAGAGCTACACAGAGAAACCATGTCTTGAAAAACCAAAAGGACAAACAAGCAAAAAAGATATAGTAAAAGGAATAAATCAGGCGTGAAATTATAAGCGTCAAATTTATGATCGCATTACGAGAAAAAGAGAATAGGCCCAGAAGAGGTGGAAAGTTTCAAAGATACAGTCCATATCTTTAAAAACCTCAGATTCAGATGGGCGTGGTGATCATCCCTACAACCCCAGCTGCCCGGCAGGCTGAAGCAGGAAGATTGCTAGTCTGAGGCTAGTCTAGGCTAGAGAATGATTTTGAACAGGGCCCAAGTGAGACCCTGTTGTAAACTAAAACTAAAAAGGGCTGAGGGTAGAGCTAAGGGGTTGAGTGCCTGCTTAGCATGAAGCCCTAGGTCACTGGCCGCACTGGAAAACAAAGTAACATGAACTGAACTCAAACAAGGCATGCTAAGGTTGGGCATATTAGTTCATAATGAATACTACTATATTTTAAATATTCTTTAAAAATTGTTTCAAATCATATAGTTTGTCGTGTGAATGCTAATTGGTATTAATAAAAACCCATAGCAGGGCAGGGCTGGCGCATGCCTTCAGGTTGCGTTAGTCTAACTGGGCCTGGGCTCAGGCGAAGACCTGCTGATTTGAGTTGAACAAACCGTTATATACACACAAAAAACCGCGAGAGGGTGTTAAACATCACTATCCAAGAGTATCTTAACCATAATCTCAATTATCTGCTAGACTTTTAAGATAGATATTTTTATTACATCTTGTTTACTGGTGTGTGTGTGTGTGTGTGTGTGTGTGTGTGTGTCACCAGAGGACAAACTTGTAGGCATTCTCTCCTTCCAACATGTGTGACCCAGGGACCAAATTTAAGTTGCTTGCTTGGTGACAGGGACCTTTAATCACGGAGCCATCTTTTGCACAGACTCCAGAATATATGTATTGTCTTGTCTCCTACCAATACAAGCAGCAAGTTTCCCTGAGTCAGGCTTGTTTTTATCTTGGTTTTGAAAGAACCTCTACAAGCTACGGTGCAGCATATACCAGAGAAGCCCCTGCAATGCGGAAACATTCACAAGTCTTCATTTTTGTTTGAAGCTGACTTTAAAACATATGGATGCAATTAATTGTCTAATGTTCTCTTTACACACACATACATACACACACACACACACACACACACACACACTCCCTCACCCCCCCCCATAAGCACTGTTTTTTTCTCATTCAATTGTAAGTGTTCAATAAATGTTGAATTGAAACAACATTAAATTAAGGAATAATTTAATTTCTTTATTTCAAGTCCTAAAAGTTTTTCCAGATTACAGCTCAATAATATTAGTGACAATTAGAATAAGAACAAGAACGGATGCTAGCCATGAGAACACAGTAGGAATATCTGATTCATCTCACTTTATGGGTAATTCTAGACCAATACAAATACCAACTTCAAACCCTGAGTGCGCATTTGTTATCATTGATCCCTCTTTGTGCTAATTAACTTCCTGGAAACGTTACAAAGAGATATTACCGATTTCCAAAGATTACTCTGATTATCTTAATGTTCCAGTGTTATGAATCTAAATTAAATAAGAGTCAAGTTCATCCCAGGACACTCCTAGTACCCATCCCAACGAATTTCCTGAGATAAGACAGCTTGGTTCTGTCTTTCCCAAATCCTTGACGAGGGCTCAGCTGCATCAGTGGTTGTTGATCTGGGCTGAACATCCCAATGTGCAGACCCCTGTCTGCCACCATCACTAAACCAGTCACCGTCTCCATGGAGATTCAAGGACAGGAGGACGGCGAGAGAGCAGAGCGCGCTCCCTTTTACAAGCCTCTGTTGCTTATGTTCCGTTTTATTGTTACCAGGACAAAAGCTCCGAACCTGTTTCCCTGTCGTTTCCAGAGATGGATGTATTATTTACAGGGCCCTATTGAGCCCTCTGAGGAAGCCTCCTGCAGCTGCTACCTTTAACCATTACCATTGGCTGCCACCGCCCTCTTGCGGTAGACAGGCGCCTGGTCGTCACAGCTTGGCAGACACCCCACACCGACCCTCATGGCAGTTCTCAAGAGAAGTCTACTTTTATTTCTTCTATGAATCTACGAAATTATGAGCATTCTGATTTGCCTTAGCAATGCTTACAGTGATCTTTAAACTAACTTTAAGCTCTAAGAATTTCAGAGTGAGACTTTGACTATGTACAGGGATGTATTCAGAAAGCATTTATTATGGTATTTTTAGGTCCCATTTTAATCAAACTTTTAATTACACAGGGAATTCATTATGCTGGAAACATCAGGCTATAAAAAGCATGTTTTAAAATTAAACCTCAATTTGTGGGTCTCTGCTTTAACACTGGATTAATTAAGCTAAATCCTCCGGGAAGCATAGACAATTAGTAAAAACAGGCAAAGCAAAAAGAATGAAGTATTTAACTTCAAGTTTAAAAGCTGAACGGCTTCCTTCAATGACAACGAAGCCAGGACCAGAAGTATTCCTTGACAGTGTCCCTTCTCCATCTGCTCCTATAGTTTGAATTCTCTGTTTCTATTGCTTCACGTTCCCTAAGTCTTTTTAAAATTTAGCATTACTGCCGGCCACGACAAGCTGAGGTCTGTCCAGCAACGCACACTGGAAAGATGTGCAGGCAAGCTGCAGCTGTTCTCACATCAGCACGGCGAACTTTGTGGTGACAGTTGGGCACTTGATGCGTTGCTGTTGATTGGCTGTCATCCCAGAGGCAGACACCTCCCGAGCCGCACATGAAATGAGTGGTGTGGTGTTGAACAAGGAGGAAATCCCAGGTTTTGATTTATTACGGCTGAGGAGGAGTTTGTTCCAGGATGAGTCACGAGTCCTTGCAAGCAAACAGTTCTGCTCCTGTCGTGAGCGTTATTGCTGCACATTCCGGGCTTTTTCACAGTGCAGCCATGATTCAAATGTGTGAATTTTGGTCAGTGTAATTTTTTAAATAATATTTTTATTCATTATTTGGAAATTTCACATCATGAACACCCAGCACACTCACTTCCCAGTCCTCTCAGGTCCACCCAACCCCACCTTTGAGACCTCCCCCCCCCCAAAAAAAAAGAAGAAAAAGCAAGCAAACAAACAAGTCCAATTTGTGTTGCCTGTATACCCACTGGAGCATGGTTAAACTCCCTGTGGTCAGCCCTTAAAGAAAGCAGTCCTTCCCACCACCCTACCCCTGCCGGAAGCCATCAGTTGTGGACAGCTACACTTCAGCATCCTTATCACAATTTTTAGGAGTTCTCTTAGATGGCTTTCTGCTTGGGCTGCTACTGTTTTGAGGGGGTGGGGTTCTCACAGAAGCATTTATGTCCATCTGTCTCAACTGTGAGTCTGCAGTCATCAATACCATGGCAGAAAGTCGCTTGCTTGTGGGAGCGTAGGTCATGGTTACACATGGCTTATGGCCACGGCTCAGATCACAGACATCCACATGGTCTCCAGCATCGGCATGTGCCATGAACCTTAGCATGGTCACCAGTGGCAGGTACAGACCATGAATATCAACATGGCCCTCTGCCACATTGTGGTCCATAAATGCCATCATAGCTCTCAGCAGCGGCACGGGCCAAGGACGTCAACGTGGCCTCAGGTGGCAGCACGGCCCATGGACATCATCATAGTTTCAAGCTGCAGCACAGATCACAGACACCCACAAGGCCTTCGGTGGTAACAGACCTTGGCTGCAAAGGGACCACAGACCCAGACATAGCCTCTGCTGGTAGTATGGTCCCAGACATCACCATGGCCTCAGGTGGCAGTGCAGGCCACTCACACCCAGATGGCTCAGTCAGTGTAGTTTATCTTTACAGAAATTCATGGTTCAGTGGGATAACTTCCGGCCTTTTGGTGACATACTCCAGGCAAACCTGCGGCCATGCTCCCTTTGTGGCAAGACATTCAAAGAACTGTCTTCACTTCCCCCCTTGGTGAACCATCTGTGGCAGTTTGAGTGTAGCTGGCACCATAAGCTCATTGGGAGTGACACTATTAGGAGGTGTGGCTTTGCTGGAGTAGGTGTGGCCTTGGTGGAGGAAATACATCACTGTGGAGCTTTGAGGTCTCCTATGCTCAAGATATGCCCAGTGTCTCAGACTACTTCCTGTTACCTGCAGGTCAAGATGTAGGAACTCCCAGTTCCTTCTCCAGCACCCTGTCTCCTCATATGCTGCCATGTCCACTGTGATGATAATGGACTGAACTGTAAACTGCCCCATTAAATGTTTTGCCTTTATAAGAGTTGTTGTGGTTATGATATCTCTTCACAGCAATAGAAACCCTAACTAAGACAGAAGCTGGTACCAGGAACTGAGGTATTGCTGTGATAGGCCTGACCATGTTTTTGTTTGGAGGAATGTGAACTCTGATACTTTGAGTTAGAAAAGCAGTGAAAAGCTTTAAGTGCTGCTCAATGGACCTTATTAATAGGAGCAGGGAGACAGTGGGGCTGAGTTTGCTTTAACTGTGGGGGGCTGGCTCAAGAGGATAAGAATATTAGTATGTGGACTAGTGATTATTCTCATTATATTTCGGTGAAGAACGTGGCTGCTTTTTGCCTTTGTCTGAAGAGTCTGCCTGAGGCTAAAGTGAAGAGATTTGGATTAATTCCCTTGGCAAAGAAAATCTTGAAACAGCCTAGTGTTCTCTCTGTTGTGTGGTTATTAATAGTCACACTTCTGAAGATTTATAATGAGCAAGGAAAAATACAAAATGTACGATTTGAGGAGAAAAGGGGCGCTAGAAAGTGAAATAGAGCTAAATCCTGAGTACTAGGAGATCAACAGATCAATAAATAGAATACAGGCAGTGGTAACCTCAGGGCAAGATACCACCAAGATAAGTTTCCAACTTACAAGAAAGAATTAAAAGAAAAACTTAGAGCCAGCTGTGGTAGTACACATCTTTAATCCCAACCTTCAGAGGCAACGAATCTCTTAATTCAAGGCCAGCTTGGTCTACAGACTGAAATCCAGGAAAGCTGAGTTTAAGCAGTGAAAAACCATGGGAAACAGAAAGCTGGTGAAGATGTAATTGAATAAGGGGGGCCGTGTTTCAGTCCCAGCAAGCAGCACAACTTGTTTCTGGCTTTAGAGACAAGGAGAGAAGAAAGGGGCTATGGAATCTTCCTCCATGACTAAGGAAAGCTGTTGAGGCCAGGCATGTGTCAGGGGTATCCCTGAATTTCCCAGGGAGGCCATTGTGTGAAGCTGTGAAGGAGAAGCCTGCATTGCCTTGGAGACCCCAAGGTGTTAGAGATGCCAGAGTCATGGGATACTGTTGAGGCAAGCTACTAACAGGGAGCGGAACCAGCCCAAGAAAGAAAGCGCGTTGCAGTCAACAAAACTGAAAATAGTTGGTGATTTGAAGAGAACAGAACCCAAGTCCTCTGCTCCTAACCGCTGAGCTCCATTCATCTCCTCTCCAGCCCCTTCACCTTGTTAGCTTTTATTTTTTTATTTTTTATTTTGAGACAGGGTTTCTCTGTAGCTTTGGAGCCTGTCCTGGAACTAGCTCTGTAGACCAGGCTGGCCTCGATCTCACAGAGATCCATCTGCCTCTGCCTCCTGAGTGCTGGGATTAAAGGCGTGTGACACCACTGCCTGTCAACTTTTAGTTTTTAAAATAGGTGGGTGCACCTGTGGAAGCATGCGTGTGGAGGCCAGAGGATAGGGCTTGGTCCTTACAAGACTTGGTCATCTCCTTCTATCTTTGCGTCCTGGGGATTGAACTCAGGATTGACATCGAGATGCAGGGTTTGGAGTTTGCCCAGCTGTTTTTCAGTCTTGCTTTAGTCCAGCACTTCCTCACTATGCTCCCTTCCCTATGTTTGGAATGGAAATATGTGATCTTGGTTTTGGTTTTTATTTTATAGGAGATTATGGCTAAGAGACTGCATGAATCTCAGAAGAAATTTAAACTTTGGACTTTAAAATACTGTTGAGACTGTGATAGACTATGGAAACTTTTGACGTTGGACTAAATGCATTTTGCACTATGATATTGTTACATGGGGGCCAGGGAGTGCAATGTGGTAGTTTGAATGTAATTGCCCTCCATAAGCTCATTGGGAGTGTCATTATTAAGATGTGTGGCTTTGCTGGAGTAGGCGTGGTCTTGCTTAAGGAAGTATGTCATTGTAGGGGTGGGCTTTGAGGTCTTTTATGCTCAAGATATGTCCAGTGTCTCAGCCCACTTCCTGTTGCCTGCAGGTCAAGATGTAGGACTCTCAGCTCCTTCTCCAGCACCATGTCTACCTGCACGCCACCATGTCCAACCGTGATGATAATGGACTAGACCTCTGAAAATGTAAACCACCCCAATTAAATGTTTTTGCTTTATAAGAGTTGCCGTGGTCATGCTGTCTCTTCAGGACAATATAACTAAGACATCATCTATTGGCCAACAAATCTCAATTTTACATCCCCACCTAGAGCTCTCTCCAAAATCTGAGTTCTTTCTCTAGCTACCCACTCACATTTCTGCTCACAGCCCAATAGATGCCCCAACTTCAGCATGCCAAATGTGAACGCTTTAAGAATATTTACCTCATTTATTTATGTGTGTGCATACATGTGCCTGTGTATGTGCAAGTGAGAGCCCACAGAGGTCAGAATAGGGCATCGAATCCCTAGGAACTGGAGTTCCAGGTGGTTGTGAGCTACCAGATGTTGCTGCTGGGAACTAAACTCCAGCCCTCCGCAAGAGCAGCCAGTACTCTTTCTGCATGCGAATGCATCTGAGCCACCTTTCCAGCCCCCAAACTTGAACTCTTCCTCTTTCCCCACCCAGTCTCTTCCCTGTAGTGCTCTCTGATTTCACTAATGGCTCGCATTCTTCCAAACCACAGTCAACTATGGCTCTTGCTTTGTTCACACTTCACATCCAAACTGTGGAGTTCATGTTGGGTCTAACCAGAGTCTGTACTATGTATACCTCTGACCACTTTTCACTGTCTCTGTCGGGTCCACTCCTGTTTGAATCCCTGCAGCAGCTCCTCTGATTGTTTTCTTTGACAGCAGCGCCCCCCACCCCCAAAAGCCTTTTCATCACAAAAGCAGAATGTTATTTCTTCCCTCCCCTCTTCCCCCTCTTTCTTTCTTTCTTTCTTTCTTTCTTTCTTTCTTTCTTTCTTTCTTTCTTTCCTTCCTTCCTTCCTTCTTTCTTTCTTTCTTTCTTTCTTTCTTTCTTTCTTTCTTTCTTTCTTTCTTTCTTTCTTTCTTTTTTTAGTGGGATCTTACAAGGTCTTGGGTAGCCTGGCACTCACTGTATATATAGACCAGGTTAGCCTTGAACTCACATAGGTCTGTCTGACTGCCTTCCAAAATTTGGAATTAAAAATGGGCATTGCTATGCTCAGTTCCTTATATTTATTTATTTTATTTACTTTTTTTTCCAAGATTTATTTTATTATGTATACAGTGTTCCTCCTGCATGTACACCTCTATGCCAGAAGAGGGCACCAGACCTCATTACAGATGGCTATGGGCCATTATGTGGTTGCTGGGAATTGAACTCGGGACCTCTGTTATATAGGGTCTTGCCGTGTAACTCAGGTTGACTTTTGAACTCATAATCCTTCTACCTTAGCCTTTGAGTGCTAGAAGTATGAGCCACTATCCGGGCCATCAGAGTGATTCTTTCAGAGGATAAGCCGTGTCATGAAATACTTTCTGCTTTCTCATATTATGGTGGTGTGATTGGTTAAGTCCACTCCCCAAGCCATCACTTCACCTTATAAGTATCTCTAATTCTCTTACTCTGCTCCCGACACAGTGTCCTCTAGACTATTTCAACACATGGCATACTCCTGCCTTCTGCGGCCTTGGCATTGACTCTTTGCCCTGCCTGAAGCACACTCTTTACAAGTTATCTATATAGCTGATTTCCTCACTTAAATTCCGCCTTCTGACGAGGTCTGTCTGACTGTTAACATCTGCACTGCCTCGTTCAACAAGCCCTTAGGTGGGAGCCACAGCACCACCTAAGAGAAAACAAAATTCTGCCCCATGCTTCCTCCCTGTCTCCCTCGAATGCGCACAACTGCCTTACTCTGCATACTTAGATCAACTTTTGATTTTAGCATGCCCAGATCAACTTACTGCATATCCCAGGAGCCTCTCAGGACTCACACGGTGTCTAGATGCTGTTTAGGAAAGAGAGTTCGTAGGAATCCACCTCATAGTACAGCCCAGGGGGACTTCTCCCACTTCTAGAAATATCTCAGATAACACAGAGAGTTTCAGAGTGCCGCATTAGAACGAGCTGAGTGGCAGTTCGCTGATGACAATGGGGAGTACACTAAGATGTATTCTAAATATGGAGGCCCTGCTGACTTCCCCGTTAGGCTCTAGGACCTGGGAGAGTAAGCTGCTTCCTCTCCAGGCAGTAACCAAGAATCTTGTCACACAGGAAGCCGACAGCTCAAGATAAAGAGCTCAAAGAGGCGTAGAAACCGAAAGTGATTCCATTCATACAGGAATCATTTAATCTGAGACAGAGATCCAAACACCAAAAGAGAAAGGAAGAGGAGAAACCCCAGGAAGGAGAAGACTTCAGGGTGCAATTACCAACGCCCTCGGAGACCTAAGCAAAATGTCAACCAGAGGCTGGAGAAAGCAAAGGCTTAGAGAACAGCAATGCAGGTGCTTTCAGACATCAAACACACATACCTCCCCCATCAGCAGAACTGGCAGAGGAGACCGAATTTATCAGCATGTAAAGCAAAAAGGTAAAAAGATGGAAAATAGGATGGAAAATGAGACATTAGTTAGCTCGTTAGCTTCATGCAAACCAATAAGAGATCTGTGGAGCTGTACTCCAGCCACTAAAACTAGGATTTTGAAGACTGAGTCTAGGATAAGCAAAGTCTGGAAAATGTGTTACAAAGAAGGACGATAGGAAAGGGAGAGGAGGGTCACCATCAGCCTCCAGGTCACCTGTCCTGGGTAAGTGCACTGGCCTGCAGCGGGCTGAGCAGAGAAAAGGCACGCCAAGAAAAAGATGCCCCGCCCCTTCTAAACTGACGCAGCTTCAAGCAAAGGCATACAGCTCAGTGAGTGAAATCCAGGTTCAATTTAGCTGCCATTTGCCTCCTCAGTGGGGCACCTCTGGGCAGTGCACAACTTGCACGCTGCGGTGGCAACGTTGACACTCTGTAGGCATCTAGGAGGCGAGGACCCGGATTTCACAATTGAAATGGCCCAGCAAACACCTGGAACATTGAGTGAAGACAGCCACGTCAAGGCTCATCATTGGGAAATTTCACAACCTTGGGAATAAAGGGACGATGCTAGAGCTTCTGGGGAGAAGCAAAGCAAAGGTAACGTTTGCAAGATCAGAAACAAGAAATGCCTCCAACACCTCACTAGCTACCTTGGAAGTTAAAAGGCTATGCAGACATTTCCACAGAAGCGAAACAGAGAGCTATCATATGCCCGAGCGATTTCACTCCTAACTAAGGCCTCTGACCAGGAGAACAGAATATGCACATTCAAAATAAAAAAACAAAAGCAAAACAGTAAACAAATGTTCCTGGAAACACAATTCCAAGAGCCAAAACCAAAAATCCCTGAGGCTCATGAACTGATAATTGGATAAATGAAATACAGCTTATCAATATGTAGTCATAAGAAAGAAACAAACAATTAATACACACTAAAATGTAAGCGAGTCCTGAAAACACTACAGTGTGTGAAAGGAACCAGACACAAAAGGGCACCTATTACCTAATCGCATTGCTATCAAAGGCTGGAGATGGGCATGCGCAGACAGAAGGCAGACCAGCAGTTGCCAGGCTAGCGAGGGAGGCGTGCTAACGGGGCTACAGCTCTGTGTGAAAATGTCATCAAACTAGGTAGTGGTGAGGATTGCACAATTCGCTGTGTTTGCCAATCACTGACCTGTGTATTCCAGAAGGGTGTGCTGTGCGATTTATGTTGATTTTTCTTTTCTCCTTTCCTTTTTCCTTTTTTTTTCTTTTCTTTTTCTCTTTCTTTTTTTATAGACAGGAGTTCATATACTCTAGGCTGGCTCGAACTTGTTATATAACTGAGGGTGACCTTGGCTTAAGATTCCTCTGCCTTGGGCTGGAGAGATGGCTGAGAGGTGAAGAGCACTGGCTGCTCTTTCAGAGGTCCCTCGTTCAATTCCCAGTACCTACATGGTGGCTCACACCCATCTATAGTGAGATCCGGTGCCCTCTTCTGGAAACATCCTCCAGACGTAACAGCTGATACACAGATGAACTCACAGAGCCTGTAATAGCACACACAGACTGAGGTTCAAGCTAGATAAAATTCTAGCACTGAGAGGAGAACACAGACACAAAGTCCCATCCCTAGCCAAAAAGCTACTTGCAAGTGACACCTTACAGAAAAGAGAGAATGTTTTCTCCAATGGGATGTCAACCACACCCCAGGCTCCACGCCCTGCCTAGCAGCCCCAATCCCAGGCACTGCAGAAACCCGCTGGATAGGAGCTTTCTTCAAAGTTACAAGAAGGCCACCCAGATTTTTGGATGACAGTTGGCCCTGCCAAAAGGATCCTCTCCCGACACAAACAGGAAGCTGTGCCCAAAGAACACGTCCTCTTCCCTTAAACACGAAGCTCAGACTTCCTTGATATAACTTCATCTAAATGAGAGAGGACTGATGTCCGGTGACCTTTGTCACCTATGAACTTTGTGGATTGCTATAGAGATTGATAACATGAAGGGGTTGCTGGTTGCATGAAAGGGAAGCCTGTTGGGTTTTGGCTGTGTCCCATTCTGTTACTTGAAGTTCTCAGTCCTGCCACCTGAGGGCACTATTGGAAAGCAAAACGCCCCGGGCAGTCCTTTCGTGGTCAAGGCGGTTGAGAGAGGATAGGTGAGTTCAAAGTCGGGGTAAGGGGTGAAAATTTGCATGTGTTCTGAGCAGAGCCTGCACTAGCAGGTGGCTCTAACAAGCAAATCTGAGGCAGAGCCTAAAGAGATGCCTTTGAGACAACGGTGCCACGCCACAGAAGGAGCCTTTTGCGTCTCCCTGGGTGGAGGATGGGCTTATTAAGGGTGCAGCTGCAAGGTGCAACGGCAAGGCCTGCTCTTTATCCTGATTCCTTATGATAGAGGGACTGGACTGAAGGCTGCTAGGTGCCTATGCTTTTGTCTAAGAAGGGGAACATCCCTCAGGAATACAAGGAACCCGGCAGCAAGGTCTGCTCCTAGGTTGAGGGAGGTGTCAGGTTGGTGGAGACCAAAGAGGATTTGATCCCATACGGGAGGTGGTGCTGCAGTTCATGGAGGGTGTTCATTCTCTCGGAAAGGAGGAACCAGAGATTGGAGACAGGGGACTGAGGTTGGAGCTAGGCATCCTGGGGACACAGATACAGACTTCTCCGGACTTTCAAGTCCTCAAATATAGAATAAGTATATGAAAGTATACAGTGGATGGGTTGTAATCCTAGCCCCTCAGAAGACACAAGGCAGGAGCCGGGCGATGGTGGCGCACGCCTTTAATCCCAGCACTCGGGAGGCAGAGGCAGGCGGATCTCTGTGAGTTCGAGACCAGCCTGGTCTACAGAGCTAGTTCCAGGACAGGCTCCAAAGCCACAGAGAAACCCTGTCTCGAAAAAAACAAAAAAAAAAACAAAAAAAAAAAAAGAAGACACAAGGCAGGAGGATCACAAGTTCAAGGTCTGCCTGGGCTATGGAGTTAAAAAACAGTCTAGGCATCTTAGTGAGACTGTCTCAAAACAAAAAGTAAAGAGGGGAAGGGGTGTAGTTTAGAGGTAGAGTGCTTGCCTAGCATGTTCAATATTTAGTCTCTCTCTCTCTCTCTCTCTCTCTCTCTCTCTCTCTCTCTCACACACACACACACACACACACAGAAGTGCGCACACTCAGCAGACAGTGGACAGTGACCAGGTTTGTTATTGCGGTTACTGATTCCCTTGAACAAAACTTTGAATCAGGCCTGTGGCACCCGTGAAGAGACTCCCAGGAATGAGCTACTGTTGCCCATGTAGCATCCCAAAGAGGAGTTCTATGCTGGACTCACATTACTCAAGGAACACATTAGTTCTTCCTGAGTCTCGTGTCCTCTGCTATTCCCAAGCACACTCAAACTCCTGGGAGCACTTCACTTTCCTAGCAACATCTCCGTGACACCCATCCACCCAGCTCAGGGCTCTGCCACCCCTGTGCGTACAGTCTGAGGTCTGCGGCTATCCTCCCTGCCCTGGCCTTTGTCTCTCCCTCCCTTGTCCCAGGGGTCTCTTAGATCTGTGCCTCTCAACCTAAACTATCACAGAAGCCTGGAAGTGTCTGGTTTGGTGGAATCAGAGAGAAGGGAGGAGAGGGGAAGGAGAGGAACTGATCGGGAGTCCAGAGAAGTCTACAGCTCTGCCTAGCTCCAGGCTCGGTTCTCCCACCCCATCCCCACTACTGGTTTTTTCTTTTGGAGAGACTTCACAGAGCGTTATTTCTGTTGACCATTTGGGGTGTTTTTTTGTTTGGTTTGTTTTGGAGTCAGAGTCTCTGTGCAGTATTGACTGGCTGGCCATAGTCCAGACTGGCCTTGAGCTTGCAGATCTTTCTGCTTCTGTCTAATCAGTGATTAGTTTTTCCTAAATTGCAAGGAGGAAAACGCATTCTTTCCTTAGTTCTCTTGCACACACGGTGCAGGAATGTGCCTTTGTATTTGTGCCTTTGCTTTTAGACATGGCTGATTCTCTGGGGCAGGTTCCTAGTTACCTCCAACCCGAGAGCCTCCTTCTCACTCTGCAGTCTCGCTGGCTCCTCTCTGAAAGGCTAGTATCACCAGCTTCTGTACACTAGTGCTCTTTAAAATGTTTTTGTTCCTTATTGGAGCTAAAAGTAGAAGACTTCTTGCCTAATGTTCCAATCCTCACTGCAGCTCCTGTTTGCTTGCTTTGAGATGAGGGTCTTGTAGTGTCTGGCTGCCCTGAGCGTCTGGACTGAAGTGATTGTCCTGCCTCAGCTCCCTCGGTAGTGAGATGTTAACAAATTTTGAGTAGTGTAGTCTTGTAATGAATACATTTTGAGGAAGGAGCACACATGGAACTCGCTCTGTAGACCAGGCTGGCCTAGAACTCAGAGATCTTCCTGTCTCTGCCTCCCGAGTGCTGGGATTAAAGGCACATGCCACTACCGCCCAGCTCACCTTTAAATTCTTTTTTTTTATAGTTACATTTTTATTTATTTATTTACTGTGTGTAGGTATGGTTCCTTTAAATTCTTAACGTGTGGCACAGACACCTTAGGGGATCGAGCAAATTGTTGATTGTATCCTTCTTTTTAGAAAACTCATAAACATTTTTATTTTCATGTAAATTCACTTGAAGAACCATTTGTTTCGCTATAATGGAATCTCTCACAGTTTTTGTTCTATTGGTATACATTTACATTACTAGGCAGACCCTTACCTTGGATGTAGTTCATAATAAGCTGTACATTAACCTTCACATTGCTAGCAGTTGGATCAAACACACAAAGATCTTCAACTAAGTACTTGTTAATGTACTGCGAACAAAGAACGAAAGAAAGTTCCATCATCACCAGCAGAAACACAGGGCCCAGCTCACCGGCTTACACAACTCTGCAGGGGACATTCTCAACTGGCAGGACGATTTAGCTTTGGGGTGTGTAGTCTGGGGAGAGGGCTTGTGAGAAAGGATACAAAACACAGGCTTAGAGATGTCAGCTGTGTCGTCTGGGAACACAGAGGTGGGCTAGAGGATGTCTTTACTATGAGAAGGTTCCTGCATCTTGTATACCTGTGAGTTGTGCCATTATAATTTGTAGACAAAAAAAAGCTCCAAAACTCACAAAAAGAACACCCCAACTCACAAACTTCCATTTTTCCCACTCTTCCAAGTCATGGGAAGATTCTATCTCCTGCTGAGAAAACAAGATCACTCCTTTCAGGATGTCGTGCACAAGGACCACATTGGCTTCTATATCCTGGGACTCGAGGTCTTGGAAGTACGTCGAGTCCGTGTGAGGTTTGTGCTCATACAGCAGCAACGACACAAAGTCCATGGACGTGAGGAGCTGGAGGCATTCCCGAAGCTCCTGCAGCATGGTGCGGAAGAAGAGAATTCCTGCCCGCGTGACTTCTCCCGTCTTCTCCATCTCTGCAATTACACACATTCTAATTGCATATACTATTCTTTCACAGGATTCTGAGTATAGTATAATATAAATTATAAAATAGTATGAACTTTTTTTTTCAGGCAAAAGAGAACCATGTCTCATGATTTTAAGCAATGTTGGTTTCTCTAATCATGAGATAAAAAGCAAAAATAGAATTATATCTGATGGAATTAAAAACTGAAAAAAACCTTCAGAAATCTGAGTTTTATAGTTAGGATTTAGTTTGAAGACTATAATTATATTGTCCTTTGAATATATATGTAACACATATATATGTTTGTACATATACTCACACACACACTCTTTTGTGGGACTAGGGCTGATCCCTACTTCTTTGGTGAGACATAGGAATTAAAGGAATAGAGTTCTTATTCTTGTTGTTCCTGGTACCACAGATCTATAATCCCAGCTATGTGGAAGGCTGAGGCTGGGGGATTTTGAGTTCAAGGTGTTCCATAAACTTTATAGTACGTTCAAGGCTGGCTTGGGCGATGTAGTGAAACTTTGTCTCAAAATAAAAATTAAAAATAGGACTAGGGACATAGCTTAGTGGTAGAGAGCCTGGTTTGTCTCTGGGGTTAATCCCAGGGTTTCAGACAGAAGCTGTTAGGTCTCAGGATCTGCACACACTGAACATTTACAGGACGTGGTTTTTGTTTTTCATTCCCCCCTTCCCTCCTTTATTTTCTTTATCATCTTAAGTGATCCTCCTGCATTAGCCTCTCAAGTAGCTGGGATCACAGGCTGGTGTCGCCACACTTGGCCTTCTTGTATCACACTCTATATAACAGCTACAAATCGATCCACTTTAATCCCGCACACTGTGGCTAAATCTATTCAGTTCACTCTAGCTGAGGGGTTTTTGCAAGCCTTCTTCTCAGTCACTCTCTAAGACGATGTTGTGCTAAGAGTAGCCTAGGGTACATAGAGTCACGAGGACTCGGGGACTGGTCTTGGCCCAGCCAGCGGCTTGTTATTGAACCTTGGAAAAAAGCACTTTAGGTTTGTAGGTTTCAGCTCTTTAATCTGTAAAGTAAGATGTTCAAATTAAGCCAAAACCAAGTTTGAGTCCAGTCTTACCATTTATTGTTTGTTTTTACTGAACCTCACTTCCTGCACCTGTGAAATGGGCTATGACTATTGCCCTCCTAAGATTATGGCAAAGGCAAGGAGAGTGCCTATTTTAAATGTTTTACAGCAGATGGGACATCTCACCGTCTAAGCTAAGGTCCTGAGAGGATGGTGTATTGGCTATGTATGGTCTATAACCCTATAGACCATGCATACCCATCAGGGAAGCCTGCACAAGGGCATTTTTTCACATGGAAAGATCTACATAGTGGAAACTACGGCTTTCACCTCAGTATCTGTGATTCCCTCCCAGCAAACCACACCTCCAGACTGTTAGCATAGCCACAATACCTATGACCTCATTCTTCATGATTTCTCCAGAGAATTCGCCCAGTATTTCATCGGAGGCGTTTTGGATCATCTTCATCATTTTCTGCAGATCTTTGTACTCTTGATACACCAGCATCCTTGTTTGGCCAATGTTAACATCGAGGACTCCCATAGCTTCTCTTGTTCTTTCGCGAAGCGGAATTGCAATGTGGGTTTCTCCACTGGTAGAAGCCAAAATAACTTCTGAAGTGTCTATGCACTTAAAGAGGAAATCTCTGAAACCAAACCAAATACGTACAGGCCTATTACACGCCGGCCTGCTCACAACATTCCACCACTAGACTCAATTTCTCTCTTACGTCTTCCTTGCCCCAGTGCGCCCACCATTGCTCTTTCACCTGCCTGGAGTGCTGCGCCCATCAGTTTCACACGGCTGTCCTTGGCTCAGCTCAGTTGGATGTTTCTCTTCATGAACAACCCTTCAGCAGAGAGCCTTCCCTGACAAGTGTTTGGGTGGATGCTTCACCTTAGCCCCTGGCATCCATATACCCAAAGAATCTGGTACGTTTGGATGGAAAGTTCCATTCCAAGCCCCCTCCCCTGGGAGTCGCCTCAGTCCAGACTCCAGCTCCGAGAAAGCCCAACAAATGATGACCCCTCCCCAGAGATGCTCAAGACCATTCCCATAGGGCATTTAAACTGCCCCCCCAAACAAACACATGGTTTCCTGGTCTTCCCCTCCTCGTCTCCTCTCTGGTGGGCTGGAAGGCCACCAGGGAGCATTGGTATCCATTAAACCCGTTTGATTAGGTCTGATTTTGATTATTGCGTCTGCAGAGAGGTTTATGGGGTGCAGAGACTTCAACAATCTCACCTAAGGTAGCAGCCCCAGGTCGTTCTGCTTCACTGCTAACACAGGGTAGCTGCAGTTATCTGAAGGTGGCTTGTCTGTTTGGCTGTTTTTTAATGTGCTGAAAGTCTAGAAGGTGTTAAGTGAGTGCTGGAAGGCTCCCTGAAAGCAGTGCTCACTGGAGAAACCAGGGGACTGAGGAAGCAGGCTTAGGCAGATTGGGAAAATCTAAGGAAGTGCAGATCCAGTCTGTCCAGTCTAGCCCCAAGGAGGAGAAACAAGATGTCCACTATACCAAAGACTAAGTCTTATTTCGAGGCGTGTGTGTGTGCATGTGTGTGCGTGTGTGTGCGTGTGTGTGCATGTGTGTGCATGTGTGTGTGTCCTAGCACTAGTCTGTCATTGGCTGCCAGCTGCTCTAGGTGTATGGTGGGGATCTGGGGTGGGAGAGTTCAGGGAAATCTTGGGTAACTCCTAAGGGGCTCTAATCACTTAAGGGCCCTTCCTTAGAGAAAGTTTCTGGCAGGGAAGCTGCGGCGTGGCCAGAGGCATGCCGAGCAGGGGAGCCGAGCAGGGTGGCTGCAATGCCTGCTTCCGTGAGAGACTGAGAGATTTTTATGGAAATGTAGTAGCCGTCTCCTCCAGTGAGGCAGACGCTCTTTTCCATGTGCTGCCTTCCCTGTTTGCGCTAGAGATGAGAAGAACACATGTATTCTAATCTTCATAGGACTGTGGACAAAATAAGTGTTGTCTGGTAAATTTAAAAAATAATAAATGGGCTATTAGGACAGGTATGCTAATAAAGGCAGAAGCAGTGTTTTCCGATCCGCGATCATGCCAGGTGTGGCTTATACCTGAAGATGCACGACTTCCTGGAGATGGTTGGGGGTTCTGCATGGATTTCTGTTAGGCCCAGATACTCTGTAACCATCATTTTGCGTAAAACATAGCCTTCCTGAGAAAGAGAAAGTGATCTCGTTAGAAAGCAGTAATTGGACCTTCTGGGGTGGGACAAAGAGAGGAAAGAAGGGAAGTTTAGGTGAGTTCTGGCTTTAAGGATATTGACATTGTGCACATTCTGGGCCATTAAAAAACAACATCCCAAAAGGGAAATTTTAATAAGATTATTATTTTTTTTTTGATTTTCGAGACAGGGTTTCTCTTGTGATTTTGGAGTCTGTCCTGGAACTAGCTCTTCTAGACCAGGCTGGTCTCGAACTCACAGAGATCCGCCTGCCTCTGCCTCCCGAGTGCTGGGATTAAAGGCGTGCACCACCACTGCCCGGCTAAGATTATTTTAATACATAATTTTTTATATTTGAAAAAGCTGTATGTTTAGCTATTTTCTTCTTGTCTGTTTTGTTTTGAGACAGGGTCTCACTGTGTTACTTTGGTTGGGACTTACTATGTAGACCAGGCTGGCCTTGAATTCATGAAGATCCGCCTGCCTCTGCCTTTCCAGGGCTGGAATTAAAGGCCTGTGTCACCACACTGGGCATTTCTTTTTTTTTAAGATTTATTTTATTTTTAATTATGTATATCTATGTGTGGGTATGTACCTATGAGTGAAGAGGCCTTCAGAGGCCAGAGGCATCAGATCCCCTGAAGCTGGAGTTACAGGTGATTGTGAGCCATCCGATGTGGGTTCTGGGAATTGAACTCCTGTCCTTTGCGAGAGCAGGGTGCATCCTTCACCACTGAGCCATCTCTCCAGCATAAAGTTCGCTTCTTGATAAGCTTTTCTTCGTGTGGCTTTTAGGACCCCGCTCTCCACTCTCCCCTGGTTCTCCTCCTCCCATGCCATGATTCTTTCTCGTTCTCCTCGTTCATCTTTACTTCCCTTACTTCTAAGCAGTTCTCAACTTTTAGCCTCTTCAATGTACGTCACAACCTCCAAATGTAGTGGTGGGGGAGTCACATAAAATTTCATCATTAAATGTTTCTGGATGTGCAACGACCTTCAATTAGCTAAGAATCAAAATGACTGAGATGTTTCCAGCAGCCTTTGCCCATTTGCATCATGTGACACGGAACATGTGCACCGTGTCATGCCATACCTCACCAAGGAGCACCGCCTGAGACACCCTGGCTCAGATTCAAGACTACTGTGTCATTAACCACAGTTACTTCCTTATATACACAGAATAATCTGCTTGCAGAAGGGTAATGGTTGGACTGGAGAAAACAAAGACTTATTTATGTATCTATCTCTCATATATTATTCCGTGACCTAGCTTTCCCTCCCTTCTCTGCTCCCTGTCCCTCCCTGTCACCTTCCCTCTCCTCCAGATCCATTCCTCCTTCATTTCCTTTCAGAAAAGGACAGGCCACCCAGGGATATAAACCAAGCATGGCATATCAAAGTGCAATAAAACTGGGCACCTCCCTTAATATTAAGGCCGGATAAGGCAACTTAGTAGGAGAAAAAGGATCCTAAAAGCAGGCAAAAGAGTCAGATACAGCCCCCACTCCCACAGTTAGGAGTCCCACAAGAAGACCGAGCTACAGAACCATAATATATATATGCAGAGGGCTTAGGTCCGACCCGTGCAGGCTCCCTGGTTGTTGGTTCAATCTCTTTTAGGCCCTGTGGGCACTGAATGGTTGGTTCTGTGTGTTTTCTTGTGGTGTCCTTGACCCCTTGATGGTGTCGTTTGCATTACAGAAGCTTTTCAGTTTCATGAGGTCTCATTTATTAATTGTCCATTCTAGTGCCTGAGACAACAGTGTTCTATTCAGGAAATTGTCTCCTGTGCCAATGCATTCAAGGCTATTCCCCACTTTCTCTTCTGTCAGGTTCAGTGTATCTGGTTTTATGTTGAAGTCTTCTATCTACCTGGACTTGAGTTTTGTGCAGCGTGATAGATATGGATCCATTTTCATTCTTCTACATGCTAAAATTCAGTTAGACCAGAACCATTTGTTGAAGATGCTTTCTTTTTTCCATTGTATATTTCTGACATCTTTATCAAAAATCAGTTATCTATGGGTACGTGGGTTTACAGCTGGGTCTTTGATTCGATTCCATTGATCAACCTATCTGCTGTTATGCCAATACCATGCAGTTCTTATTACTATAGCTCTGCAGTACAGTTTGAAATCGGGTGGTGAAACCTCCAGAAATTCTTTTATTGTACAAGACTGAAACAAAGACTTTAAGTATTTCCCTCCCATTGCTCCTTGGCATACAAGGATTGAATTAGTGTATCGTGGATTATGTTGTGTTAGAATATTTGATTTTAGAAATTGCTGTTTGAATTGCTCATTTGAGTTTCATGAAAATTGTTACATAAATTTTAATTTGGGAATAGGATGGAATTATCAACAAACTTCTGCCTTTAGTACTTGGAATAAAGCAGCGTTTTTAGAATTGATGGTTATAAAATCAACACCTCAATCAATTCTGAAAACTGTTAAAGATGTTCTCTATACTACAGCATCAAATCTTCAGCAAAGATTCTAATTCTTTATTTAAAGTAACCAAACAGATCCATCTAACTAGTTTACAATTTCCTTTTTCTTTCATAATTTTACATAAGATTATAACATAAGAATCTTTAAAAATAAATTTATTATTAGTAAGCACTGGATTTGTAAACCTATTTTTCATATTTATTGGGTTATATAAAAAATCTTGGGCAAGGGGGCTGGAGAAATGGCTCAGTGATTTAAGAGCATTGCCTGCTCTTCCAAAGGTCCTGAGTTCAATTCCCAGCAACCACATGGTGGCTCACAACCATCTGTAATGAGGTCTGGTGCCCTC
>NC_022014.1:21988884-21999088 GCF_000317375.1 Microtus ochrogaster | reverse complement strand
TGAGGTCTGGTGCCCTCTTCTAACTTACAGATATACAAACAGACAGAATATTGTATACATAATAAATAAATAAATATTTATTTATAAAAAAAATCTTGGGCAAAAGGAGGTTACAAATGGAAAATACTTAAGAAGCCATATTGGAGGCTGTGGGTCATGACCAATTTGGGGGTAAAGTGACCCTTTCCTAGGGGTCACCTAAAACCATTAGAAAACACAGATAATTATGATGGATAACAGTAGCAAAATTATAGTTATGAAATAGCAATGAAAATAATTTTGTGGCTGGGGTCACCACAGCATGAGGAACTGTCTTAAACAGTGAAGCAGTAGGAAGGTTGAGCAGCACTACTCTAGGGGAAGCTGGTGGGAACCACCTTGCTGAAGCCGGAAGCTGGCCATGGTCTGAAGCTCTGCTAGGCCTCCCTTACCCTTAACAGAGCCTTTGAGATTTCTGAAAAGCGTTTTCCAGATTATGTTTGAAATTAAAACTAAGACATGTTGCTAAGAACACATGATGTGGGGCTCCCTTCTGTATGCTATGAATATGTTTTATTACCATTGGTTATTAAAGAAGCTGTTTTGGCCAATGACTTAGTAGAGTAAAGCCAGGCAGGAAATCCAAACAGAAATACAGAGAGAAAGTAGGCAGAGTCAAGGAGATGCCATGTAACTGCCAAAGGAGATGGTTGTGGGAACCTTACCCGCTAAGCCACAGCCTTGTGGCAAGAGACAGAATAATAGAAATGGGTTACTTTATGATGTAAGAGTTATCCCATAGAATCTTGAGCCATTGAGCAAACAGTGTTGTAATTAATGTAGTTTCTGTATGATTATTTGGGTCTGGGCTACCTGGAAAAGGCGGAGCAGTCTCTGACTACAAACACAGAGGCAGGGATAAAATACTGACAACTGGTAGTGAAATGACTTTACCAAGTTAGCAAGATCATTGTTACCCCACTCAAGCACCCAACTGCTCATTCAACACTTCCACCTAGAGAGCCAACAGATATTTCAAATTATTATTATTATTTGTTTTTTTCAAGACAGGGTTTCTCTGTGTAACAGTCCTAGCTGTCCTGGAACTAGCTCCTGTAGACCAGGCTGACATCGAACTCACAGAGATCCATCTGCCTCTGCCTCCAAAGTGCTGGGATTAAAGGTGTGTGCCACCACTTCCCGGTTTCAAACTATATTTAAAACCCCTTTGGAACCAGGCATGGTGGCACATGTCTTTAATTCCAGCACTTGGGAGGTAGAGGGGAGCAAATATCTTGAGTTTGAGGCCAGCCTGGTACAAAATGAGTTCCAGGACAGCCAGGGCTACACAGAGAAACCCTGTCTTGAAAAGGAAAAGAAAAAAAAAACCCTTTTTGAAGGGGGGAGGCTGGTGAGATGGCTCAGTGAGTGTAGGAACTTGGCACCTGCTGCTATGCCTGATAACCTGAGTTTGATTCCTGCGATCCACGTGGTTAGGAGAGAACCAGTTTCTGAGAGCTGTTGTGGTCTCTGCCTTGCCATACCATCACTAAGACCTCGATTCAAGGCAGACTGCCTTTCCCCTAACCTTTCAGCATGGTCTTTTCATGCTATAAACGGCCCTGCACAGATGGACCGTGGTCCTCGTGGTTTTGCCCATGTTGTCACGATACTAAAATTAAACACTGGAAGCTCATGCTTCTTGTTGACTGACTTGGCTATTTTGGCCATTTGCCCTAGATGCTTTATTTCTCAAAACCCTGAAAAAATGCTTCTAAATCTTTCTCAGACCCCACTTTGGCCTTTCTGGGGTGGTAGCCTGATAGGTGGAGTGGATTGCTCTAGGTATGAGGGTAACTGAAAGTTCCTACTCCT
The DNA here is from genome assembly GCF_000317375.1 of Microtus ochrogaster. Lineage (NCBI taxonomy): Eukaryota > Metazoa > Chordata > Mammalia > Rodentia > Cricetidae > Microtus > Microtus ochrogaster. The sequence goes on along the minus strand of NC_022014.1, from coordinate 21,997,234 downwards.
ATGCCCAATCTACCCCCCAGGAATGATGCAGAGACGAGATATCCTCAGCATCTCTGCCAAGCATCACTGTGCGTCTGCTCTCTATTCCCAAAGCCTCAGCAGCTTGGCCAAGCCGTGGAGAGAGGAAAACGGGGGCCCCATTTCTTTCCTTTCCTTGACCAGGTCTCACTATATAGCTCAGACTGACTTTGAACTCACAATTCTTTTGCCTCAGTCTCTGAAAGTCCTGGGACTGTGAACATGAACCATCATATCTGGCCTTATTTACTTTTAAAGATGTTGCCTTTTCATCCAGCCCCATGGTGTGGAAAACTCTAAAGCTAAGGATGAGTAGAAAGAAGCAAAGCAAACCTGGAGCAAGCTTTCATTATACAGACAAGGAGCCTTTAAATGTTTATTGCTATGACGTAATTTGTCTGAGAGCGGCATTCTCCCCGCTTCCTCCTTGACTCAGATGATTCTGGCATGTGCTGCCTCCTTGGCCGCTGGATGCATCCCAGGATGAGTCAGAACAAGTTTTCCTTCGTAGGTTTCAAAATTAAAGCTTAAAAATAAAGTTATAATTCATGTGCACGTACGTGTGCCTGCTTATCTGTAGGTGTACCTCATGTGTGCGGGTGCCCACAGAAGACACAGGAGGCTGTTGGAACCCTGGGAACTGGAGTTATGGGCAATTGTGACCCACCTGATAGGGGTGCTGGGAATTGAACCCAGGTCTTCTGCAAGAATAATAGGTGCACGTAACCACTGAGTTGTCTGTCCAGCTCACCCAAATTGGAATATTTATTTATTTTATAGTATTTAGGGGTGTGTGCATGCATGAGCTCATGTGTACCATGTGCATGCAGCGGCTTCTGGAGGCCAGAGGAGGGTATTGCATCTCCTGGAACTGGAATTGCAAATGGTTGCAAGAGGCTTCGTGGTTGCTGGGAACTGAACCTGGATCCTCTGCAAGAGCAGCCAGTGTTCTCAGCCACTGAGCCATCTTTCCAGCCCCACCCTCCAAATACTGGACCTTTTAAACTGGATCTTTTTCCTAAGTATCTTACTTGCCTTAAGGAGAAAGTCTATCTTCAGGAGGTCCTGGATCTGGTCATACTGGAAACCAACTAAATTCTCACTCACTGTCTTTCTCACCTACATGTATGTGTGTACGGGTTATGTGCGCCACATGTGTGGTGGTCAGAAGACAAGTCTCTATAGTTGATTCTCTCCTACGACCATGTCAGATCCGGGGATCAAACTCATCAGACCTGCAAAAAAGTGTCTGCATCCTCTGAGCCACTTCCCCAACTGACTTGCTCTTTCTTCATTTTGTTCAAGCAATACTCCCTTTTGCCTAAGGCAATTTGTAATAGATTCTTCTTATGTGCAACCAAGAGTTTTGAGTTGGGGAGGGGGGTCAAAATTTTATTTGCTTGTTTCTTTTTGTGTGTGCGGTTCCGGGACCAAACCTGGAGCCTTGAGCATGCTAGTAAGTGATCTTCCACTGAGCCACATCCCTGATGAGATCACTCTTCAGTGTTAGTGAGATATTAATATTTAATAATTGTGTAATATTGAGAAGGTCTATATGGCCCGATTTTGCCTACCTGCTCTGAGCTAGGTTCAATCAAGTGCGTAGTGATGGAGCTGATGCCAGACGTGATGCTGAAGAGCCACCTGATGCCAGTGATCACAGTGTGCAGGACATGCTCCCTGCTGTGCACATAGTGATAGGCAGTGCTGAAAGCATTGGCAACGCCCTGTGAAGACAGACAATTCAACCTGCGTTTTTTAAAATTACAAAGTGGTCACTAATAATCGTCTCTTAAATCTATGATCAACAAATTAGTTAAAATCAGTGCTCAGGGGGTACTCTGAGATTCTGTTACACAAAAAGGATCATCAAGACATTAAAAGTGTAGAGAGGACCATATAACTGTTTATACTTTATAAAAGATATGTGCTGTCAGAAGAAGATAAACGTAGAAAGGAAAAGTCATTTTATTATTATTATTATCATTATTGTTATTGTTGTTGTTATTGAGATGGGTTCTCATTATGTGGCTCTGCCTGTCTAGCCTAGAACTTGCTACAGACCAAGCTGACCTTGAACTCATAGAGATCCACCTACCTCTGCCTCTCAATTTCTGGAATTAACCTGACTCCCAATACTAATTTTTTTGTATCTATGACCTTTACCATCAGGTCAACAGAACAGAATATGTTTGGTTTCAAGACTTACAAATGCTAACCACATATTCTTCCTATAAGTAAAAGACTGTTCCATAGAGAGGGGGTAGATGGGAAGTCCATAAATCCCAGTTGTGGCCTTGTCAAAAAACTTTAGGATGGTCAGGCAGTGGTGGTGCACGCCTTTAATTCCAGCACGTGGGAGGCAGAGGCAGGCGGATCTCTATGAGTTCGAGGCCAGCCTGGTCTACAAGGGCTATTTCCGGGACAGGCTCCAAAAGCTACAAAGAAACCCTGTCTCAAAAAATCAAAAAATAAATAAACAAACCAAACCAAACCAAAACAGAAAACTGTAGGATGATTCCTTGATAGGGGAACCACTTTGAGACTGGATGAGACATGATAAATCTTGTTGGCTTATGACTTATTATTATACGCCTTTCATATGGATAGATAGAGATTTATATTATAGTTTGGTTGTGTGATCCAAAGGAACTTATAAAATTGACAAATGCCTTTTATCTGCTCAAAAATAGAACCAAAAAATAATCTTTAGCTAACTTGTGCACACCACACATTCCATAATTGTGTTAATATAGATATATATGTTACCTTTAAAAGTTTGTATGTGTTTTCAGAAAAAAAGAGGACCAGGGACCAATAAAGACAAGTATCCCAAGTGATTCAGCCTCTCAGAATGCCTCTGTTGCAGTTTCCTCAAAATTCTGCATCCAGAACAACTTCAAAACTGCTAGCTGAGAGGGTCCAGATCACAGACTACTCTATCCAGGACTTCAGATAAGCTCTACACTTTCCCATCACAAGGAGACTGGACAAGAAATGTTACAGCTAGCTTTCCCAGGGCTTGATCATTATCCAAGTTTTCTCAGGGCTCCCTAAAGATGTTATCACCTAAAGACAATGGGAAACAGTCTAAAGAACATGACACTCACATTCCTAAGAGGTGGGGAGGTGGTTTTTGGTCATTTGGTGGGGTATGGATGCTTGTCATTATTTAGGGGGGTTGGTAACAAATTGTTATTGGTAATGGTCAGAAAAAAAAACTAAACAAAGGATATTAGATTCAAGAACCTCTTTCTGAAGGGGGAAAGGGGGAACTATAATATAGAAATGATAGAATAAAAGGGAATATTATTAAATCTACATTTAAACAAAAAACAACTAATAATCTCAAATATTTTACATTGTTATGGATTTTTGTATATTGATACAAATTTAAGATTATTTTTGTTATTCTGTATAGATTTTTCTATTCTTGTTTTAGGTATTATACCTATGCAGCTTATTTAAAAATGTAATGCAAAGTTCTAGTACTTGAAAGCTATTTAAAATAATTAAGAAATACAGGTTCATAGTTAGTCATCTATAATAATAAAACCTGTAGTCATATTAGATATGTTTTCAAGGTGAAACAGAGATATAGTTTAGATTGATAGGTGGTCTTCAAATGCTTCAGAGACCTACAGAATATGGCATTTAAGATGTTTTAATAACCTAAGGATTTTCTGGCAGTGAGAATTGTCTGCTCCTGGAAGCACCAATTTACTTCAAAAAAGGATGATGGACATCAAAGAACCTTCATATTGAGTTTGCTTTTATTGTGGCAAAGTTAACCACTGGGCAAAAAAATGCCCTTGCCTTGACTGCTGACAGTGTGTTATCCAAACTGGACAAGAAGGACTCAAAATAAAGCAATAGTCAAACTTTGCCAAGACAAGATAGGACAGTCCTTCAAAATTCCTGCTTCGGAGAAAAGTTTGTCAAGATATTCTAGATTTGTAGGTCAAAGACAGATGTCCCCAAATTACAGCGGAACCATGGTTGACTGTCCAGGAGGCCAGATGTCTATGTTGTTTCTTAGTTTTGAATATTACTTGTTCTGCATTTCTTGTTTACTTAAATAATATTATATCCTTCTTAGGTCTCTGATGTGGTTAAAGAGAAGATAATTATAGTTTTACAGTTTTCCTTGTTACCAAATGTTGTAATAAGAGCGGCGGGGCTGCGTCCCCAGCACCTCGCTGCCCGCAAGCTTATGCCCGAAATAACAACACACAAGTTGTATTCATTTAAAAACTGCTTGACCCTTTAGCTCTAGCCCTTACTGGCTAATTCTGATATCCCGATCAACCCATCTCTAATAATCTGTGAGCACAGGTCTTACCGGGAAGATTCTAGCCTACGTCCATCCTAGGTCCGAGCTTCATTGTGTGTGCCTCAGAGAGCAGAGCTCTCGCCTCTGCCCGCAAGAGTGGAGCATCATGTCTTTCTGAGGCGTCTGCCCCCTAGAGGAGAGCTGTTGAGTCTGACCTCACTTCCTCTTCCTCCCAGCATTCTGTTCTGTTTACTCCTCCCACCTATGTTTTAAGGGCAAGCAGCTTCTTTATTTAATTAACCAATGACCTTCCTCCATCAACCAAATTTTGAAGAGAAACTTACATATGAGTTACAAAGTTTATAAGGTTAAGAAACATAAAAGCTTAAGTTGTTTATCTAAGAAGATTTTTTAAAATCTAAAAAGATATTTTTAGGATGGTAATACAAGTAATGATAGAAAATGGTTTAGGTATAAAACTTTGTACTCACTAAGATAGGATTAATAGCATTACTTTCTCTGAATTTGACATATACAAATAGACTGGATATTATAAATGTAATTCTTACCTGATAATTGTTCTTACTGTATATAGTTTTATTATGTTAGAGTTAAAGCCTTTCCTTTTTATTTAGACAAAAGGGGGGATATTATGGGATATTTGTACACTGTGTGAGATATATTTGCTGTAATTGGTGTTAATAAAGATCTGAACAGCTAATAGCTAGGCAGGAGGAATAGGCAGTATTTCTGGGGACAGAGAGGACTCTGAGAAGGAGTAAGGCAGAAACATCAAGAGACATGGAGAGGAAACAGGAGGTGCAAGATGGAAGAGCAGTAACACCATGTAATAGAACATAAATCAATACAAATGGGTTAATTTAAGCTATAAGAGCTAGTTAGGAACAAGTCCAAGCTATAGGCTGAGCTTTAATATTTAATTAATAAGTCTCTGTGTTATTATTTGTGAGCTGGCGGACTGAAGAAAAATCTTACAACAGACCACAGCATCCATGGCTTTAAATCTATAGCTTTATTGCAATTTCTACCCATAAAATTAGATAAAAATATACCAGCTATTTCACAGTCTGAAATGTGCCTGACATTTTCATGGTCTAATTTGAAAACATGAATTCTCAAGAAAGATTTAGGCTTCTTCATTTTCCTCAAAAGTTAGAACGCTAAACAAGAACTATAAGGATGCGTATCATGATTTTGTTTCCCTTGTGGAGAGAGCAAAGGAATTGATAGGGAGCACTATAATAAAAACAAACATATTCCTTTCTCCTAGCTTCATTTTTGATGCTGTGAAAAAAAATATCCTGACACAACTCAAGGGTTAACTCAGACTGCTGTGCACTGTTGCAGGAACTTAGAGCAGCTGCTGTGCACTGTTGCAGGAACTTAGAGCAGCTAAAGCAGTGGTTCTCAACCTGTGGGGCATGGCCCCTTTGGCAAACCTCTGTCTCCTAAAGCATTTATGTTATGATTCATAACAGTAGCAAATTTTCAGTTATGAAGCAGGATGAAAATAATATATGGTTAGGGTTACCACATCATGAGGACCTGTATTCAAGAGTCACAGTGTTAGGAAGAAGTTATTAAAGGTCAAGAACTGCTGAAAAAGCATCACATGCATGGTCAAGAGTGGAAAGAGAATAAACTTAAGTATCTTTGCTTGCTTGCTGCTATGCTCAACTAGTTTCCTGCTACATTGTTCAGGAGCTATCTGCCTTTGTAATGGTGCTGCCTACAGATCCCTGCCTTTGAATGGTGCTGCCCACAATAGGTTGGGTCTTCCTATAGCAATTAACAACCAAGATAACCTGTACAGACAGGCCCGTGGGCTAACCTAATCTACATAATCCCCGTGGAGACTCTCTCCCCAGTTAGTCTGGTTGTGTCAAGATAACAGTTAAAGCTACCCAGCACACCCTTCTACATGTTCATTCCTCTTTTGTGGATCTCAGGGGGTTAGTCATTAGTTCTGTTACAAAGCATCATTTTCTCTTCCTATGCTAGTGCTAGGAGAAATATGAACAATATTCCCAGAGAGGCTCGAGTATGGTTGTGTCCAAGTCCTTCACAAATTATAAGGAATATGCCGGAAGGCTGAGAATAAGGGCAACAGAACAAGCATGGTGACACGGTCTACATAGAGCCTTCCTCTCCTTCCCGGCTTTCGGGGTTGACTTTGAAGACTATAAACAGAGAAGCTCTTGACTACTGCTCTTGTAGACTTCTAACTTACCTGATAGAATTTGATCTCATGAGGGAGGAAGATGTTTATTTCATGAGGATCGCGAAGAGTGTCAACTGCCAGGACCCCAAAGATCCTCATATGCACATCCTGAAGAGGCAGAGCCAGGAATGAACCATTATGCTCCTTCTTACTGCGGGAATTATTCCAGAAGAAGACGTTCCCATGGTGCTGAACTTGTGGGACATGGATTGGCTTGCCTTCATCCACTACTGTAAAGCTGTTGAAAAGGGATAAAAAGGATAGGGAAAAGTCACGGGCTTTAGATCAAACCACAGAGAAGACAAAATACAGTCTTCTATAATTCTAAGCATTATGTGGAGGGGAGTGGATCAGGTACTATCACCAGTTTAGAGGGTCTGACTTGGAAAAATGAAAAATAAATCTTAGGCCTAGAAGTAGTTCAAAGGAAGAGACCATGTGTGTGGCATGCGTGAGGCATGCACTTCAGTCTCCAGTGCCACGAAAGAGAAACAGAAATAAGGAACCACCCATAGATTCCAACAGAGGATCCCAATTATAGAGCCAACATTGTAAAACCGAGCCCCTAAACGGTGAACCATTTCCAGAATGAGAAATGATCTGGTAGGACCAATTAGGATCATGGGACTTGAGTGATGGATCAGCAGTTAAGAGCACTGTTTCTCTTTAGAGGACCTGGGTTCTATCCCCAGAACCCACATGATGGCTCATAACTCTAGTTTCAGGGGATTTGATACTCTCTTCTGGCCTCTACAGGCGCCAGACATGCAAGTGATGCACAGACAAACATACATCCCAGCAAAATACCCATATACACAAAATAAATAAATTGATAAAAATACAACAACAAAAACCACTTAGGACTGGAAGCCCATCAGGTCCCATTCTGGAAGTGCTGGTGACTTAGAGACAGTTCTCTCTTGAGCAAATCACTAAGGTTTAAAGCCAATTCACTTCAGAAGGGAAAAAACTGTTTTAGAAAGATATACTCAGAGCCAGGCATGGTGGCACAAACCTGTAATCCAGACTTGTAAGGTAGAGAGGCAAGAGGATCAGGAGTTCAAGGCTAGCCTTGACTGCACAGGGAGTTGGAGGCCAGCTTGAAGTACATGAGACCCTATCTTTAAAGTGAATAGAAAGAAACAGACTCTTCAAGTTCTTACCTGATTCCCTTCATGTCCCTGTAGAGTACTTTGTTCAGTACAAACGGAGCATCATCTAGGGTACAAGCCACATTCCTCAAGAGAACGTCCCCTCTCCCTGGCAGGAGTATGTTTTCTTCTAAGAGGGAAATGTGGGCACTGATCTTCTTATTTCCATGAGCCTCAGCATCCTGGGACAAGATATTTCTGATCATGGATTTGTATTTGTCAAGGGCTACAGAGATCCCCGAATCCCTTTGCTAGCCTATTTGGGAATCTAGCACCAATAATTTCATTGAATAAATGATACAGATATTACCAGTCATGGGCAGTGCAAAAAGGACATTGTCCTTCAAATCTGACTTGTATTTAGGGGAATGAGCAACTTATGTGGAGTTAGGTTGCTTTACTAAAAATAAACATAACCCAAACCTCAACAAAACCTCTTAACTCTAATCAAATTAAAGGTTCAAAACTTAGATCCTTTAGAACCACAATCCTAGAGAGGTGAGGGCCTCAGCAAAGCGTATTGACTCCTGAGGGCATAGCAAGAGAGGCCTCCATCCTACTCATCTCTCTTCCTCCATCTGAACAGGAACGGAAAACCAAAGCTCCTGAGGATCTGCTCTAAGATTTAAAAGGATTTCTTTATTTTATTTATTTATTTATTTATTT
>NC_022014.1:21986107-21988784 GCF_000317375.1 Microtus ochrogaster | reverse complement strand
TGTAGACCAGGCTGGTCTCGAACTCACAGAGATCCGCCTGCCTCTGCCTCCCGAGTGCTGGGATTAAAGGCGTGCGCCACCACCGCCCGGCGGATTTCTTTATTTTTATGTCATGTGTATGGCTGCTCTGCCTACATGCATGTGTGTGCTCCGCGTGCGTGCCTGGTGCCAGCAGAGGCCAGAAAAGGACATTAGCTCTCCTGGAACTGGAGTTACAGGTGATTGTGAGTCACCAGGTGGGTGCTAGGAACTGAAGCTGAGTCCTCTGCAAGAGCAGCAAGTGCACTTAACAGCTGAGCCATTTTCCAGCCTCAAGGGACATTTTGGGAAAGAGTTTCTCGGAGGCGAAGACTTAGAAGATTAGGTTTTACTGTGGCACTCATCCAAGTTTGTTTTTGTTCTTTCTTCTTTCACCCACTCTTTCCTCCCCCACGCCCGTGGCCTCCTTTCTGTTTTCACCTCTCTCTCCTCAACACTTCTTGTTCCCTTCTCGTGGGCTCTCATGCAGTCTCACAGTTGGTGTCATTCCTGGGGTGACTATTCTTGATGTCAACCTGACTACATGTCAAATTAACCAAAACATAAGATGCTGGGTGCACCTGTGAAGGATTTTTCTTGGTTTAATTATTTGAGGGGGAAGACCCACCCCTAAGTCTGGATCCTTTGAGGAAGATCTAGCTTAACTCTTGGCCACAATTCTGGGGGCAGCCTATAAATGACATGGAAAAACGAAGCACTGCTCTTTCCTGCTCGCTCTCACGCTCGCTGGCAAGGTCATTCCTTCACTGGTATTGGCGTCTATTTCTCCGGTATTCCAGTGGAAACTGAAGACCAGTTGAGACATCCAGCCTCATGGACTAAACAGCTACTGGAGCCTCAGGCCTTTCATTGGCAGACAGTCACTGTTGGACTAGCTGGACCACAGCCTGTAAGCCATTCTAATACCCCTCCCCCACACACCTTTTGTCTGAGACAGGGTCTTTCTATGTAATCCTGGAGCTCACCGTGTAGACCAGGATGGCCTTGAACTCACAAAGATCCTCCTGCCTCTGTCTCCTGGATGCTGGGATTAAAGGTGTATGCCATCCTACATGTATATATGTGTGTGTGTGTGCGTGTGTGTGCGTGTGTTTGTGCGTGCGTGTGTGTGTGTGTGTGTGTGTATACTGTCAGTTCGGCTTCTCTATAGAACTCTGAGTAACACCATTCCCTTTATTCACAGATACACATTATTAAAAGTTAGGCTCTGCTCATGAGTGAGAACAAGCAATTCTTACCCTTCTGAGTCTGGGTAACACCACTTAATATTTCTAAAATGCTCCATTTTTTCTGAAAATGTCATAATTTTGTTTCTCTTTACAGTTAAAATAAACTTTAAATAATTAAAAATTCTTTTTTGATGGGTAAATTATTCTGCAGACATCATGCAAAGTAAATGCAGCCTGCACCCTACTGGCATTTTTCATTACCATTCAATTCTCTAGACTTGGCATATTTGATTCCCAGAACAAATACATTTCCAGGACATCATTTTATTATTTGTACCACAAATAATAAAAACCAAGAGACAGATATTGGGGTTCAACTGAAAACCAGAAAAGCAAAACAACCAAACTACTAGAGAAGTCTCACCTCTCCCAAGGCTGGACAAGTGCAGACTAAGCAGATTTAGCAGTCAGAGCCTCTCTCCCTCTCCCATTTTATGTTCCCTCTAGTACTGGGATTAACGAAGAGCTGGGGTTTGAACTCAGAGCCCCATACATGTTAGACACCCTAGCAATGGAACTACATTCCCAGCCCCCCACTTAAGTCTGAGTCATTTATATTTTTTGTAATAAATAAATCATCTGTAGTGATTTTTTTCAAGCAAATTTTATGTGTTCCTCCTATGTAGCCACTGAATATCACATACTGTGAGAACATATTTCCTCTTCTATCACCTTAGAAAGCATACCTGGGTGAGGGCCCTAAAGGTCTCAGTATACACTGGCTCCAGGGACACCCCACTTGTCTCTGCAGCATGTTGGATCTGATGTAGCCATTTCCGTCTTGCACAGTTCCTTAGGCCCTCTGTGTGGCTTCTCTCTAAAGCACCCATCAGGAATTCCACAACACTGTCCAGAACTTGGTCTTCATTGCCCCTGAGTTCAGACACAACCAATTCTATGTACCTCTGAAATTGCTTTGAAGACAATTTGACTTCATGACCAGGATGGGAGTTTGGAAATTGGATGTGCAGTTTAGCTAAAAGACGTAAGTGAGAAACAGAAAATGGACTAAAGTTTATTAACCCGAGAGAAAGCTGAAGCCCTCACATGTATGCTCTATGGATAAGTGAGTACATTAAAGGAATTTCTGAGCACTGAGACTGGCTTCCTGTATGAATTCAGTATGACTTCTCTATGCTGGCTATGTTTGCTCTTAATTCTACCTCCAGCCAGGTGAATTCCTAGAGCCTATTGTAACTCTTCCTGACTGTTTGTCTTCCCAATCCTATCCTTTTGCTCTTTGGCACTGTCCCTTGTGGCCACTCATTTCCATTCCTACTTTTATAACCCCAAATAGATTTTATCACTTTATAGTAGGCTTACTAATAGTAAATGATTCATACATATTTTTAAAACTAAAAACACTACCTGTTGTGTCTCAGGGGTATTGGACTTGACTAGTATCCACA
>NC_022014.1:21968835-21986001 GCF_000317375.1 Microtus ochrogaster | reverse complement strand
CACACCACACACATAAACACACACATTACACACACATATAATGCCACAAATACACATACACACACCACACACATACACAAAATACACACATATAGTACCACAAACACACATATACATATCACATACACAACACACACATATAATACCACAAACACACATACATATACAACACACATATACACCACCACACATACACATTACATCACACACACATACACACCACACACACACCACACACTACACACAATACACATCACACACATATAATACCATAAGCACATATACACATCACACATACACACCATACACACAAACACCACACACACACACACACACACACACAGCACACAGTGCTTATACATCCCAGGTTTTAGGAGGCTAGAGCAGAAAGAGCATAAGGTTTGGAAAAAGCCTGGGCTGCCTGAGATGATCTTGTTTTTCTCAAAAGGCCAAACTAAAGCAACCCACACAGCTTGCGTTATGCAATTCCATGATTCAAGTTCCCTCTTGAATCTAGCCTAGTTTCAAATCATACCTGCCCTCCGTATCATCAAAGAATGGTATTCTCTCCTGCTCATAGTTCCTGACCACGGCTTGCATATGTCTGCATCTGCATCCGCACTTTAAAAAAGCTATTGTTCTACCATATATCATATTCCGCTCATAGTTCCCCTCCTTCTCCTGCTAGTCCCTCCCTACCACCTGTCCTATACCCCAGATCTACTCCTTCAAAAAAGGGCAGGCCTCCCGGGGATACCCACCAAACATGCTTATCAAGGTGCAATGAAACTAGGCCCCTCCCCTCAAAATAAGGCTGGATAAAGCAACCCAGTAGGAGGAAAAGGGTCCCAAAAGCAGGCAAAAGAGTTAGAGACAGCCCCCACTCCCACTGCTTTTTTTTTTTTTTTAAAGCAAGGGGCTAGAGAAATAGCTCAGAAGTTTAAGAGTACTGGCTGCTCTTCCAGAGGACCCAGATTTGATTCCCAGTACCCACGTGGCACCTCACAACCATCTGTAACTCCAGTTTCAGAGGATCTGACACCCTCTTCTAACCTCCAAGGGCACAAGGCATGCATATGATGTATATGCAAAAATGCCCATAGACATAAAAAATAAAAACTAAGTCCAGTCTAGGACTCTCCAGGCTCAGGACTCTCCAGGCTCAGGACTCTCCAGGCTCAGGACTCTACAGCCCCTGGACTCTGCAGCCCCTGGACTCTCCAGGCTCAGGACTCTCCAGCCCCTGGACTCTCCAGCCCCTGGACTCTGCAGCCCCTGGACTCTGCAGCCCCTGGACTCTGCAGCCCCTGGACTCTGCAGCCCCTGGACTCTCCAGCCCCAGGACTTGTTTTTTCAATCAACATTAAATTACCAAGTCCATCATGTTATTTGTGTAGCTTTGACTCGTTCATCTTAGCCACTGTATTCATTATGTGAGTGAAACATCATTGATTATTTGTTCTCCTGAAAATATGCATTTCATGTATTTTTAATATTTCACTCCTAGAAGCTGCATTATAAGCATTTTGGTAGATGCCTCCTGGTGCATCTATGAAAGCATTTTGACATTTATTATACATTAACAAGGCAAACAGATGTGATGGCTTATAATGATTGCTAACCTTATAGGATCAATAATTACCTTGGTAACAAATCTCTGGGCCTATGTGTGAGGGAGTTTTTAGATTGGGTTAATTGAGGTGGCAGAGTACATTCCTTGAGCTAGATCCCTTGAACTAAAGAAAAAAGAGAAAGTGAGCTGAGTTCCAGCATTCACCCCTGTTTGCTTCCTGACTGTGGCAGCAACAACAATGTGCCAGCTACCTCCCTCTCCTGACCCCACACTTTCCTCACCATGATGGCCCATGCCCCAAATTGAGAGTCAAAATAAACCCTCCCTTCTGTACGCTGCTTTGATTAGGTATTTTTGTCACAGCAGAGGAGAGTAACTGATAGGGCATATGCCCCTTCCTTCTCAAGTGGGTCCTACCTTTTCTCTCAAAATGCTTTCCTTGTGCCTTTTCTTTCCCTTTAACGATGAGAACACCCATCCAGTACCGTTTACTTGACAATTAAGAAGCACTGCCTGAACCTGCAATCATTTTGTCATGTGTGAGCTCTTACTTCTGTAGTTAAGCAGCCACTGATTTTCCTCCTAGTGTTTGTAGTTACGGTTTTGCCTTGGGGAAACCACTCTCCTTTCATCGCTGCTCATGGGTTTGAGTGGGATCCATTGTAGCTTTAGAGGTAGAACATGTACTCCAGGGTCATACCAGCCAGGGCATTCCATGTCTCTAGTCAGAGTGGCTGGTTTAGTGTAGAATGACACCAGGTCTTTTCTGTTTGCTTGGTTTTTTTTTTTTTTTTTTTTTTTTTTTTAGCAGAATCTCACTATTCAGTCCTGGAGAGCCTGGAACTTGCTGCATAGACTAGGCTGGTAGGCTGGACTTGAACTCCTGGGCGCTAGGGTTAAAGGTGTTTGCCACCATGTCTGAATGTCAGACTTTTTTGCTCGAGTGATTAGGTGGAGGATATTCCATTTCATCCCTGTTGACTTGAATGATCCTGAGATAATGTGAGTCTGACCCTGCTTACCACAAAGAAAAGGGTTGTATGACAATAGGACCAAAACAGAGAAGAGAGAGGGCTGGGCTGAAAGCAAGAGAATAAGGGAAGAACTGGACACCTCCTAATGTCAGAATTTGAACCCCCAAACCTGGCTGTACTCTGAACTACCTCTGCCTCCTGAGAAACCCGAGAATAGTGCCTTTGGAGAAATCAGCCCGTGTGTGACTCACATTTTGACTTCTAAACACTACCCTTCAATTAAAAAAAAAGCTAAGGTAGTTCCTGGGGAAGCTGATTATTCAGAATGGAAACAGGCGGAGCATAGGATGTACCCGGAAGATCTCATATCAGAAAGCCAAGGAGTGCTCAAGAACGATGGAGACATTAACATGCTAGAGAGAACCGTCTGCATTCCTTTAAAAAGAGAAAATACCTACCTGCACGGTGGTTCAGAAACCCTCCATGTCTAAGAGTCTCAAGAAAAATCATGCTGAGTGCAAAGAAGCCTCACCTAAAAGAGTGTGTCTCATATGATTCTGCTTTCATGAGGCTCTAGACAAGAGAAATTATGGTAGAAAAACCCTCAGTGGTCGCCTTGGGATGCCGCATGGGTAAAAGGACATGGAGGAGCTTTTTGTTCTATCCCTCCTAAGAAGCACCAACTACACTGCTCATGAATTTACACTTAAAATTTACACACCTAATTTTGTGGCAAGTAATGCATACCTGCGTATTCAGGTAGAAGTGTACATTTCACTTTAAGATGAATAAAAAATACCAGAAATAGATGGAAATATAAGGAGTCAACAGAGAGACAAGAAGCCATGGGAAAGTGTTGATGGTCGAGCCTAGGCTGTGGGCTTTTGGGGCCTCTTCACAAGATTCTTTCAGACTGGCGGTTCATTTGAGCATTTTCATAATACAGAGTTGGGAGTGGGAGAGACGAGAGGACATAGAAGCCAGACACAAAGGACTAAATCTGGATTAATGTGAGCAGGAAAACAATGATAAGATTGGATTATAGCCACAAGAAACTGCTGCATACTATTATAAACAAAAGGTGGACAGAAGAGAAAAACTTTTATAAAGGTTCAAAGTGCATTTACAAAATACTACTCATAAACAGAAAAAAGTGACTTTAAAGTAGAAGGGCTCAACAGAAAAACGTCTTGAGAGTTATCATGTATCTCTGATTAGCCTTGAGCTTGCTGTGTAGCTGAGACCAGCCTGATTCTACAGATGTGTACCACGAAACCTAGTTTATGAAGTGCTGGGATTCAAACTCAGAGCTTTGTGTCTGTGCGGCAAGTACACTACTTACTGGGCTATATATCCAGCCCAGCATATATCGCTTTAATCGACCGATCAATGTTATCAGCATAGGGTTTCTAATAGAGTTCAATAAGAATAAAATATTGATTATGTGTTTGGATCCTGCCAACAGATGAATAACCTGGGTTTAACCACAAGGAAACATCAGACAAACCTGTGGGAAGAGCACACTATAAACAACCAGCTTACAATTTTCTAGAAAACAATTGTAGTTTTATGTCAGCTTGAGGAAGTAAAAATATAAGAAAAAAAAGAAGAAAAGGAAGAGGAAAAAGATCAGTAAAGAGGCTGGGTAGTGGTGGTACATGCTTGGATAGAAGGCAGAGGCAGAGGCAGAGGCAGGTGGATCTCTGTGAGTTCAAGGCCAGCCTGGTCTACGGGGCAAGTTCCAGGACAGCCACAGCTACACAGAGAAACCCTGTCTCAAAACCACGCCCCCAAAAGAATCATTAAAGAGAATAAAGAATTAGCATACCAAAGAGGAACTTTAGACCCAGCCAGACTCGATAGTTTAGAACTTAGAAAAGCAGGGAAACTACAAATTCAGGCAATGATGCTGCAGGTTTGGGAATTGTTAGCCTTAGAAGTGAAAGAAATCAGTTCACAGACAGAATTTGCCAGGGCTCAAGGGCTGGGCTCAAAACACTCTGCAGCGTGCTCCCCTCTGGAGCACACACACGTTCCTATTCATCTGCACACATTGGTACTCAACTGATTCCCATTTAATAGCTCTGAACTTCTGGGTCTGGTGGTATAGGCCTGCAATCCCAGTTACTCAGTGGGCTGGGGCAGGAGGATTGAAAGTTCAAGGTTGGCCTAGACTAAACAGCCAGTTTAAAACCAGTCTGGAAAGCTTAATAAAACATTTTAAATGTTTTTTTTTTTTTTTAATGGCTGGCTGGTGGTGGTGCACATGTTTAGTTTAATCCCTGCACTCAGGAGGCAGAGGCAGGTGGATCTCTCTGAGTTCGAGGCCAGCCTGGTCTACAGAGTGAATTCCAGGATGGCCAGGGCTACACAGAGAAACCCTGTTTCGAAGAAAGAAAAAAAAAAATAAAAATTTAAAACTAAAGAAAGGGATAGAAAGATACAGTTCAGAGTGCTTGGCCATCATACATAAGGCTGTAAATTCAATCTCAGGATTGAAAGGAGAAAAAAAATCAAATGTTTCAGCAAGTTTGGAACAGCTAACGTGCACACATCTGCATGTGTGTGTGTGCGTGTGTATGTGTGTTATATATATGTTTATGAGTGCATGTGAAGGCCAGAGACTGATGCTGGCTGTCTTCCTATATTGTTTCCCACTTTATTTTCAAGACAGGGTCACCCACTGAACCTGGTCACTGATTTAGCTGGACTGACTGGCTGACTACTACGCTCCAGGGATCCTTGGGTCTCTGCCTCTCCAGTGCTGAGGTGTCTGACATTTATGCAGATGCTGAGATCCAAATTCAGAGCCTAAGCTCCTATCACAAGAACTTCACCAACTGAGTCACTCTCCACCCCGAATGCTCATTTCTGACTTTGTGTATAGGGCACAGAGATGAGAAGCTCAAAGTTATTACTGCAACTTAAATAGGAAGATGCTGATAGTTTACCTTTCTTCATAGATTCTTTCTCCATCCCCTCCTTATATGTGTACAAGAGATCATCAACTTCATTCAGATTCAGAAAGCCTGAGCCATCATTGTCCCACTTCTGAAAGAGGGCTTCTAGAAGAAGCACCCGTCGGATTCGGAAAGCGTTTTGTCTAGCCTAGAACACGAGCGGGAAAATAAGCACGGGAGATACAGTCTTTATTGTGGCGGCAGGCGGGTTGCACTTAAAGGAAGTGTAGCATCTCACTCTATTTTTTTTTTTTTTTTTTTTTTTTTAGAAACAGCTTAGCTTTGGTGCTGAGATAGTAGAGGAACATGCAGAGTCTGATTTTAATGCCCCAATTGCCATTTCCCTGTTTCACTTCTCAACCAAAAACACACTGGAATTTGCTGTACAAGACCAAAACACTGGATTAGAAAGGGTAATACACTTCTGAGAGCACACCCTGCTGTTCTTCCAGAAGATCCACATTCCACATTAGGTTCCCAGCACCCACATCTGGCCGCTCACAACTGCCCGTAACTGTAGCTCCAGGGGGTCCAAAGCCTCTGATCCTCATAGACACTTAGACACACACACACACACACACACACACACACACACACACAGAGTAAATAAGTATCTTCTGGCTAAGGGAAGGGGATGGCATTTGAGGAGGCCAAAGGGATATCAAGCCTTGAATAAACTCAGTGGGACCAGGTCCTACATTTTCCACGAGACAGCGTAAGCTGCTCACTTAAGGTGATGTGTGTGCATGTAGGAATTATCACTCAAGAAGGCTGTAAGGCCTTAGGAATGTGTGCCACTGGGGGTCCATGAACACAGATACATACTCAAGGCATCAACATATCCCTAAAGTCTATGCATTGGCATACATCTCTGCACACACGGCAGCCAGTACTCACACACTGTCACATCTTCATCTATCCGCACCTCGGGCTTCAGAGAACAGAAACAAAGCTGCACCCTGAGCCATCGCTTGCAGGGAGCAATTATGTCATTTTTAGGAAAGTGCGTTCTCTGGTGTGTGACCTTGACAAGCGAAATGGTATTTAGTGGCTGTGCTGGCGGAAATAAAGTGGGACACTCGGTCGTACATTTTTAAAGAGAGTGTACTAGGAGCAACTGAAGTTGGGAGATTTATGGTTATAATATTACCCACCTGTTCTAAGGCTTTCATTTTCTCTTGTTTTGTTTCAAAATAGTTCTTCTGAAAAAAGGAGGTGAGACTCTGGCTGACACTCAAGGGGGTATCTTCACCCACGAATGTCTGGAGCAGCTGCACAAACTGTACCAGATTGAGGTGCACTCCATCGAAGGCGCTCCTCCCTTTTATCTCCTTGTAAGTCTGAGTATTCCTAATAATTGCATGGAGGTCTGCAAAGCAGGGAAATGCATCAGACAGTAAAGTAAATGCTTCTCTAAGCCCCTGCTCAGACAGAAACCCGCCTTCGCTTTGTTCTGGAGCAGGGGATTGGAATACAGCCGTTACTCATCCCAGATATGGATAGTGTCACCGAGCTAAACCCTGCCTCCAGCATCCACTGGTTCTGCCTCTCAGGAATCCATGCTCCATCCATGACAACAGCAGCCATAGTTTTCTTTGGGGAACAGTTCTCTTCCAGTGTCAGTTTAGGGGGGCGGGGGGCGTGGGACGGCACAGAGCCCTCCTACCCATGTTCCACGGATGTATGATATAAGGTTTGGCCAAAAGTTCCTGTATGTCAACAGTGCAGCCTACAATAGGCCAATGAGAATTAGCTTCAGCACTATTTTGAGAACCACTAGGGAAATTTTTGTTTTGTGTTCTAATTGCTGAATTAGTAAAATGTGATACATAGATAGATGATCCTGCAGCCATTTTTGAGACAATGTGAAGTCAACTGCCTAAAATTGACACAGAGAATATGGCTGAGAGATGCTATCCGCTGTTGGAACTGGGTACCCATAAAGCCAGCTACATCCTGGACTTCCCAGTTAGGTACACACCAGCTCCTCTCCCTGAGGGTGTCAGCTAATATATTTGTCTTGGAGAGCACTGTGACAACATGAAGTAATTTTTCATAAAATGTCAGCTGACTGCTTCGTGCTTCATTGATTCATTGATTCAATCACTCATGCCATTATGCCGTCTCTGTGTGATCTGATGTAACTTAGAAATGATTACTCATGAGATTTTAAAAACATTGCCAATAAAAGTGGACATAGATGAAGAACATGAACTTGCCACTCACAGGAACTTGACAAATGCTATGCTTGGTCATTAAAATATTTTGGGGACAGATGGTGTGTTATTCCTGCCCTGGGAAATGGTTCTATGGGTAAAGGGCTTTGCCGAGCAACCATGAGAAGCTGGGTTTAGATCCATGTAAAAGCTGGGTGCAGGAGCGTGTGCCTGTAATCCCAGTGCCGTGTGGTGTTGACAGGCAGATCCTGAAGAAATGCTAAACAACCAGTGTAGGTGAACTAGCAAGCTCCAGGCTCCATCAAAGATCTTATCTATAAAATAGTAAGGTGTCAGCAACAGAAAGAGATAAATCAATCTCTGCTTCCCACACATAAACATAGATACCTGCACCCATACATAAGTGCACAAGCATGCATAAATCACACACACAAATACCAATCAGTTAATTAGCTAATTAAATTGAAAACAAAGTTTACTATTTGATTTAGGCTTAAATGACAAAAGATTGCATGTAGAAAATAATCTTGATCTAATTATGATTAGATCTACCACTTAAAGTGATGGAAAAGATAATAAAATAGCATTTTAAAAAATATGAGCATTACTTGAAATAACCATAGCTAAGACATGGATTACCTGAGAGCTAAGAATTGCTCTTCCATCAGTTCAATAGTTTTTTCTTTGTTAAGTTTTCATAAACAATACATGCTGTATGAAGCTGCTTGTTTGTCTTCCTGGCCGCCCAGACTCCCAAAATAATCACACAGAAACTATATTATTTAAATCACTGCTTGGCCAATCACTTAAGTGTATTGCTGGCTAGCTCTTACATCTAGTATTAACCCATTTCCAGCATTTTATATTTTACCACGAGGTTGTGGCCTACTGACAAGGTTCTGGTGTATCTATCTCTGGCAGGGCTACATGGCTTCTCCCTTGACTCCACCCTCCTTTCTCCCAGCATTCAGTTTAGTTTTCCCTGCCTAGCTCTGCTCTACCCTATCACAGGCCCAAATCAGCTTCTTTATTAACCAATGGTATTCACAGCCTACAGAGTGGAATCCCACATCAAAGACAGACTCACCTGTCTAAGATATTTGGGTGTAGACCTACTAGGGAAATAAATATATTTTTAATTGAGTTCTAATTTCTACTATGCGATTCCTTTTATATGTTTGGATCATGTCTTTAAAGAAGCATTAGGGTATGCAACAGTTAAAAATAAAGTCTACCAATGCCAGCAGCTTAAAGCATGAGAACATTCATCAATAGTATACATCACCACCAAAAGCATACCACCACCCAAATACCCATCTTTACTCAAGCTTTGTCAGTTCCCAGGGATGAGACGGTGTAAGGACATCAGTATGTCCTAGTTCAACCCAGCCTTCACCAGCAGGCACAGTGGTGAACTAGAGTCACGCATGGACTGTCACCTGTGTTTCCTAGTGTCTTTTTTCACACGTACCTGTGAACCTGGAGTCAGTATAGATCAGTTTTGCCTGCTCCTCATCTTCAGATTGGACATGCTTCATGTTCCAGTCAAAGATGGAGAATTCCCCTGTGAAAACACGTTCCACCACACAGCCCATTTCATTTCCCATTGGCCGTGCTTTTCCTCTCAGGCACAAAGGAGAGGAGAGCTAAAGGAGCAGCTACCTGACCACTGTTTTCCTTCTATATGTTGGGGCTTCGGGTCACAGGCTTTGTCTTTCTGAGAGTCCTTTTTTGAAGTTTCTAATAGGAATAAAAGAACAGGATAAGGCTTGTGTGATGGCTTAGCGGGTAAACGTTCTTGCTGTCAAATCCAACGACCTGAGTTTAGCCCCAAGGGTTCGCAGGGTAGAAGGAAAGAGCTGACTCCTGAAAGTTTTCCTCTGACCTTCATACGTGTACTGTGACATGTGCACATGCATGCGTGTGTGTGCACATGTGTACACACACACACACACACACACACACGAAAAAAGAATATTCCTATGGGACAAATTCCTTGCATGCATAAGAACCCAAAACTCCAAGACCTTCCCATGTATGTGTGTGTGTCATAATCAACCAAAATAAAATCACTTAATAATTTTAATTGTTGAGAAAGGCTGGAGCAAAAGCTGTTTGTTTGGCTATACAAAGTGAGGTTGCATTTCCCAGCCTTTCTTATAGCAAAGTGTTACTAGATGTCTGAATTTTAACCAATGAGATGAAAACATATTGAAAATCAGGGCGTTGGAGAGATGGCCTAGCCATTTAAGAGCTCTTGTGCTTGAAGAGTGTCTACTTTCTGTTCCCAGCTCCCAAAGGGTGTGTCTCACAAGCATCTGAAACTCCAGTTTCAGAGGCTCTCATGCCCTCTTTTGGCCTCTGTGGGTACTGCATACATGGTTCCAACATGTATACAAGCAAAACACCCATACACATAAAATTTAAAAGTACTTTAAAATAGTTAAAATTCAGTGCTTTTTTTGTCTGAAATATAGGTTTTTGGAAACTCTTATAGAAAAATGCAAAAATGAAAGAGGTAAAATACTGTTTGCGTGTTTGTTTTTCTGAGACAGGGTCTCTCTATAGCCTTAACTGGCCTGGACCTCACTATGTAGACCAGGTTGGCCTCCAACTTGCAGCAATTCAGTCTCATCTGGCTCCTGAATGTGACGATTACAGGCAAATGCCACCATTCCTGGCCCATTTGTTGTTGAAATAAAAGAAAAATTAAAACTGACTTGCATTTAGAACAAAAATGTTTCTTCTTTCAAAAAAACATTAAAATATTCCTAGATTTCATATTGATGGACTTTGGTATAAATGAAATTCTAGGCAAATAATTAATAAGCGTTCTGGTTTTCATCTAGTTGAGCGTTCAAAGTCTAGGCTCAAGTGCTGAGCAGGAAAATGCACCTGCGGCTTACATGATAAGATACGCCAGCAGAGGCACTAACTTAATGAGTGCTTTCTGAAAAGATTTTTTAACGGTCACTCCAGAAAACAAAAAGCTGATTTGACAGAACTAGATAACTACCTGGAAGGTGATCTTTTTCGCTGCTCCCTGGCAGACGATCATCTTTGCTGTACGTGGGAACTTCCTCGCCCTGTTGGGAATCCATGACAGCTTGTTCCTCCTCATTTACGACTGGCAAAGACTTTTCTTCTTGAGATTCCATTTTATCGAATTCCGAGGCTTCACTTTCTTTTAAGGTGTCGCTTTTTTGTGAGGTTGAGTCTGCGTCCTGTTCTTCTAGAATGGTGTCTATTGGTGGTTCTTGCTCTGCCTCAGACTGTGGCTCCTCCGTTATGGACTCTTTGTGTGATTCATACTCTGAAGATGACATTTTGCGCCCTGCTGACCCTTTGCGTGGACCTCCAGATCCTTTGCGCTGTCCTTGTTCTACCCCTGATCCTTTGCGCGATGGGGCTTCTGAACCCCTACGAGACCCCGTATCTGCAGATGATTTTCTGCGTTGGCCTGTTACTGATGTTCTGCGTTGCACAGGTTCTGAAACTGACCCTCTCTGTGATCCTTCTTCCTCTGTAACTGACCCTCTTTGTGGTTCTTGTTCTGACACCGATTCTCTGTTTGAGTCTTGCCCTGTCTGTGGCTCTTGTTCTGATGCCGAGCTTTTGCGGGACTCTTGCTCTGCGACTGACCCCCTTTGTAATCCTGGCTCTACTGCTGACGCCCTGGGGGATCCTTGTTCTGAAACGGATGATTTGTGTAACCCTGTGCCCTGTTCTTGTCCTGTAAGTGACTCTCTGTCGGGTTTCTGTTCTATGCTGCTTCCTTGTTCTGAAGCCAGCTGTGTTCCTGGCTCTGTGGCTGACTCGGGGGATGGTTCTTGGTCGGCACTTGTCTCTTTCTGCTGTTGTGGAAGATTTTGACCTTCCATTTCTTGGGGTTTGTCAGCAAGTTTTTTAGCAGCCAACACATTCATTCTTAAGAGCAGTTCATCAAAGTCTTCATAAATGTGCTTTTTAATATCTGTATCTCCCCAGAATTCAGACCATTCTATCTCCTCAAATTCGGTTAATGGCCCTATTGCAGACAATAAAGGATTTATCTAAACAATCGATCTTACAATACAGAATCAGAATTATTGAATTAATGTAAAAAATAGCATTGAGGGCAGTCATATAACATAAGCTTATTACTTTAAAAGCATATCAGAACTGGGTGTGATAGCACATGTCTTTAATCCCAGCACTCGGGAGGTAGAAGCAGGCAGATCTTGAATTTGAGTCTAGCCTGGTCTACATAACGAGTTCCATACATAGAGAGAGTCTGTCTTCAATAACAACAAACCCACACAAACAAACAAAATTAGGTACCTTTTGCTGCAACTAGACACTCAAACGAACATAAAGAATTCTCACTACTATGAATTATCAACTCTTCCTGAAAGGTGTGCTTTACAAAATGAACATATCTTTTGTTTTCATATTTGGAGAGTTGCTTGGATTGCTAACACAAATGACCCTTTCTTCTGTGGTCCCTTTGTATGCAATGAGCGCAGTATAGAGGTGGGGACTGTCTTTCCATCTCAAGTATCTTTTAAAGTATCTGCAATACAGGCTGGAGAGATGTGCTTGCTGCCCAACTCTGATGACCTGAGTTTGATCCCCAGAGCTCACACAGAGACAGAAGAAGAGAACTGATCCCACAAAGTTGCCCGCTGACCTCCGCATGTACACTGTGGCAGGCATGCTTCCCCCCTTCAACACATACACATTACACTCATGCTCAAATAGTAATAATTAAAATTGAAAAATCCTGAAGTATTTAAGGAAAAACTAGCCTTATTGATGACAACCTTTCCCTGGGTTTAGTTTCCATCCTTTTCTTTCAATTCTTTATTACTCAACTCTTCTTCGATGACTTAGGTGGACAGGTGGTTCAGAATTTTATGCAAAGGAGTTCGAGTGAAGCTCAGGGATAGATTGTGTGCTTAATGTAAGTGCAGTTTTCAGTAGAGAAGAAAGGAAGGGAGGAGAGACAAAGGTCATGTAACTGGAAGTTCCTCTCCTGCCTGAAATTTCCAAATAACCACTCGGAGGTTTAATATTAGTCATAAACTCTTTGGCCTTTTAGCTCAGGCTTAATATTAACTAGCTCTTACAACTTTTAACCCATTTCTATTATTCTATATTTTACCATGAGGCTTGTGGCTTGTTACCTCACAGTTTTCTTCTCTTGCAGCTGCTGGCGTCTCCCTGACCCACCTCCTTTTTCCCTTCATCTTTGCTTGCATTTCCCACCTGGATCTATTCTGCCTGGCTATTGGCCAAATCGGCTTCATTATTAAGCAATGGTAATAAAACACATTCACAGCATACAGAAGAGTATCCCACATCAAGACGAGATAGTGGAAAGAAGGAAGGACTTTAGGAAAAAACTGGTTTTTCACAAGGGTCTTGCTATTGATCCCAGTAACAAAATCTGCTGGATAGGACTATGCTGGCCATGACCCCAGGTGAGGGGGAGATTTATGGTCCCCAGGACTTACTGGGCTACATAGTGAGACCTGGTCTGAAAAAGCACCCCCCAATAAAATCCCACAAAATCCCATCTATCCCCATTCTTCTCGAAATATTTAATAATTAAGTTATAATATTGTGGCTCTTACAACTTTCAGTATACTACCTACAGATTCTGAGTATCCAAGTAATAAGTCTGCACACAGAAATAAGATACTAATATTGTTTAGCAAACTTGACCATTAAAAGGCATTCTCTTCGAAAACAAATAAAACTAGAGCTGGAGGATGCCTCAGAGGTAAAGGAGCATGCTGCGAAGACAGAGGGAGGATCTGAATTTGACCCTCTGACCCCACATGGTGGGAGGAGAGAACTTACAGCTACCTTGTGACTTCAACGGGAATGCTATGGCACCCTCCCTCTCATAATAAATAATGTAAAAAATCAACAACCTTGTAATGGCATTTATTGATAAACATACAGAAGAATATTTGAACATGTTAGTATACATGTATATTTTACCACGAAAGCAAAATAAGTAAAGCTATTCGGGAAAGGAAACACCTCTCACAGAAATCTTGGAATTCTAGCTTGGGCATTATAAATGGAATAACTATTTTTGATTTAGTTTCTAAGGCATTCAAAGGATTCCCAAAGCTTTTCTTCATCGAATCACATTTAAAATTTGTTCTAGCTGAATTTTGCTGTGACAGAAGTTTGGATATTGCACTCAGGTGTTTGTGAAGAAGAGTGAATTCTGTGGGAATATGAGCACGTAGATAATGTATGGTTACCATGACTTAAGGATATGGTACAAAGAGATCCCTTGGGAGTAGAATGATCCCATGTTATCTGCCATTGTCCTACGACACCCAACTTGAGTGTACTCTTACCTCTGAACAACACTTACATTGCCGTGGGTTTCGGAGGAAGCTCCTAGCAGGGTGTGAACTTTGATCATAGAATGCTTCCAGTAAGGCCAGTGTCCGCTGCCGATCCAGGACCTTCACCTACACAGAAAGTTTACAACTCGTAGCTGCAGTGGATTCAAAATTTTTTATGATGCTAGATCATGATTTTCTGAGTAATTTATCATTGTGACCATCACCAGTCCCATCATTATTGTGAAAATAAAAGCTACAGCATCAAAATCCATAAGCTGGATCGTATGTTCATTTCTCCCTTTTGTTACATGTCAAAACACTTTAGGCTTAGTGGATATTTAACAAATATTTGCTGTGACTGGCTTTCCTTGATGAATTCAATGTACAGTCCTCAATTCTTATCTAATCTGACCTTGCACATCACAGGTAACTGCTCATTTCTTGTTCCTTTATACATTATTTTGGGAAAAATTTTATTACAGAAAAACAAACAAAAAATGGTAAAGCTAACACCACCTGTGATCTTAGTAGCTGGAATTCACAATTGTCCCAAGGAAACAAAAAAAGAACAACACCCAGTGTTCTCCTTTGACTTCTACATGTGCATGCACACATGAACGTGTCTATACACACAAAAGAACATGCACAAAAGTGTATTAGACTGATAAAATAGATGTACCAGTCTTCACATTGTCATTTTAAATTGTGTTTTTGGAAGAGGGTTGAGGTAGCATCTTGTTTATAGCCTCGTATGGCCTGGAACTCAATATCCGCCTGCTTTGTCTTTCCAATGTATGCTACAATGTCTAGCTTTCAAAGTGATTTTTTTTCCCTCAATTAGATTTGGGAATCTAATTTTATTTTATTCACTTTAGGAGCTGGATAAATGGCTCAGAATTTAAGATCACTTGCTGCTTTGCAGGTTCAGTTCCCTGCACCCACATGGCGGTTCATAACCATCTATAGCTCCAGTTCCGGGGGGAGTCAACTCTCTCTTCTGTCACCTGTAGACCCCATGCATTATATTCATGCAGACTAAATATTCATGCATGTAAAGTAAAACCTAATAAACTTCAAAGAAAAAAAGTATATTTTATCCATTTTAACTACTATGTAGTACAATACAAAAGCAGTGTCATTTCTCAGCATTCTTCTATTAGTAGAAATTAGGTTGTTTCTGGTATTTTGAGAAAAATATGCAGTGGTGAATAATCTTATATACACATCCTAGTGTGCATTTAGACACATTTTCATAAAGTATATATGTGGAATTACTATCAGTTTTGCTTGTGCACTGGGTCTGTCCTCATTCTCCTCTGAGCTGTGGGACTAATAACAGGGTGAATACCAACTGAGCAGTAAAGAAGGCTGTATTTTCCTAGCTCTGGGCTATGACGAGATGAGATGTCCACAACCCCCCACAGCCTGTTGTCAGGCCACTGGCGGATACAGCCAGAGCCGAGAGCTAGAAAGCTTTTGACTGCCATTGGGATTCTGCTTGGCCTAGTCCTTGAAGATCACATGGTCTTCGCAGCTGCCATCTTCCTGTCTTCTGCTCCACTCTGAACCGCAGCCTGACTCTAAAGCAACAGCCATAGAGCTTCTGCATTCATTCTGGCTGGATCTTTAGCTCCTTTAGAATTTTATCCATTTCAGATCTCTTTGAAATTCTTTACTTCTTTTTTTGTTTGTTTGTTTGTTTTTCAAGACAGGGTTTCTCTGTAGCTTTGGAGCCTGTCCTGGAACTAGTTCTTGTAGACCAGGCTGGCCTCAAACTCACAGAGATCCGCCTGCCTCTGCCTCCTGAGTGCTGGGATTAAAGGTGTGCGCCACCACCGCCTGGCAATTCTTTACTTTTTTAACATACACAGATAGACAGACAGACAGACAGACACACACACACACACACACGCTTCCTTTCTTTCTGATTTTTGGTTTGTTTTGAGACACAGTCTCTCAATGTAGCCCTGGCTGTTCTGGAACTCACTATATAGGCCAGGCTGGCCTCAAACTCATAGAGATCCACTAGCCTCTGTCTCCCCAGGACTGGGATTAAAGGCGAGCACCACCACGCCTGGTTTAGTTTCCTTCCTTCCAACAGTGTGATTTACTCAAGCCTTTTACTTTGTAGAGAGCTGGGGTACTTCACCAGTACTGCTACCATCTCCATTTCCAAAGATCTTCGACCTGTTCCTCCTTGTCTTCTCATAGCTTCTGAAGGGAGGTGCTCCACAGAGCAGCCTCTCCCTAAATCAACTTCTTGGGAGAGCTGGTTCAGATTATTTGGCCGGATATTAAGGACCAGTGACTTCTTCCCTGAGCCAGCTGCTTTCATCTTGCTTCTCTGTGCAATACTCTATGCTGGTTCGTGCACAGATGCTTGCCTTGGAGTTGGAGGGCCCTTCTTTCTAGAGCTGTTCAACTTTGTTTTCTTTCTAGTATCTTCCTTCTATCCTCCCAAGTACTCCCAGTGATCTCCTAGACAGAATCTTACAGATCTTCTGGGATGTCTGGAAGGATGCACTGGGCAACGGCAGGCAGGATTTTGTAGTTGGGGAAGCTAAAAGGTTGGATTTCCTGACCTTCTAATACAACAAACTTAGCTTTTCTGATGGTGGCCTGAAACGAGACTCAGCTGACGTGCGATCACTGCTTCTCCTTCAACTGCCACAATCAACATGTTATCATTCTTAAAGCATCTCCGGAATAGGTAAGCATCCCCTCAATATCTCTCTGTGTCTCTCAAGAACAATTCCATAAGAACCACCCTACCACATAGAATTTTATTCACCAAAGCTATTATTTTTATGAAATAAAAAATTCTGGAATGGGCTCAGTTGTTTGAAGTGCATGCATGTCTGTAAAATAAAATATATTTTATTTATTTATTTAAATAAATATATCTAGTGCTGTGGGATAATGCTCTTGTACACTCTAAAGATTTGTCACCTGTATTAGTTTAATAAAATGCTGGCTGTCCAGTAGTTAGGCAGGAAGTATAGGTGGGGCAACCAGACTAAGAATTCTAGGAAGAGGAAAGGCAGAGAGTCAGTTGTCATCTAGAAGGCAGAGAGTCAGTTGTCATCTAGAAGGCAGGGAGTCAGTTGTCATCTAGAAGGCAGAGAGTCAGTT
>NC_022014.1:21962963-21968735 GCF_000317375.1 Microtus ochrogaster | reverse complement strand
CTAGAAGGCAGAGAGTCAGTTGTCATCTAGAAGGCAGGGAGTCAGTTGTCATCTAGAAGGCAGAGAGTCAGTTGTCATCTAGAAGGCAGAGAGTCGGTTGTCATCTAGAAGGCAGAGAGTCGGTTGTCATCTAGAAGCAGAGGAAGGAAGACCGCCTCACTGAAGAAGGGTACAGAGCCACATGGCTAAACATAGATAACAATTACGGATTAATTTAAGTTGTAAAAGGTAGTTAATAATAAGCCCGAGCAATAGGCCCAACAGTTTAGAATTAATATAAGCCTCTGTGGTGTGCTTATTTGGAACTAAATGGCTGTGGGACTGGGCAGGACAGAAACTCCTGTCAATAGTCTACATGGTTTTACAAAGACACAGTAGTTACTAACTTTCACTAGAAATGTCTAGGAAAATGTTTCCCCTCTATTGTTGAGCATACAGTGATTCTAGGACTTGTGTGTTTGTGTTCTTTGTCCATTTCTCTTTAGGTGCTTATAGGATGGCTGCCATTAGGGGCCAGTCACGGTGCTTGTTGACTGTGTGGTATACAGACCTCATGCTGCTTACCCCTTTCGAAGTTTTGTTATGGATTTCACGTTCTGTGCCCTGGGTTGCCGTCTAGAGATGCTCCTGGAACTTCTCTGCACAGCCGACCCCCTTCCCAGTGCATATTTAGGAGTGCTAAGCATTGGCCGCCAGGTGAGTGGAAAGTGCTCTTGGCTCCATTTCCTTAGATCTCCTTCCACTGTCCTTAAATCCCCCCACCATGCTGCCTGCTTGGACTTTCCAAATATTCATAGTGTTACCTTCAGCCTCCAACTCTGATTAGAGCCAAGGAGGAATGGAGACTCGGGTAGTAACCTAACTTAGAGACCAGCTGACCTCTGAATTAGTCACCGTCTCCAGCCTCCTTCCACCACCTGGCCCCAGTTTCCTAGTAAGACAAACTGCGTGGATGCGATTTTTGGACACTATTATTTATCCTCCCTTGCTCTAGGATTCTCTAGTCTTTCTTGAGAACCCAGTATTTTTATCTTAAAATCCAGGTTTTCTTTTCTTTTCTCTTTTTAATTCAAGTTTTCTAAAAGTTTATTTCAGCCAGTGTTGAAAAAAAAATCCATTCAGAAATTCAGTTGACTTTTCTATTCTGGATTCTGCCTTCCTTCCAAGAGCACCACAGAGACTGTTTAATGATGAGAGGGAAAACAAGGAACACAAGCAAACCTCTACTAACTCCTCCAGAGAGCATCCTGCCGTGTTGACCATGGCAATGGAGCTGCTGTTAAATTAGCTGGCCAACAGTGGTTGCCTTCTAGGCATCTTACCAGGAAGGAAAAATCATAACACCAGAATAACCTGGTAGTTCTGACAACAAAGGCACTGTTCGAACAAGTGCTTGAAAGACAAATAGGCATTGCAGATTTTATAGACTATATTCCTGATTTAAGTTAAGTTAGCAGGGATCTGAAAATTGCATATTTATGTTGCAATATGTCAGTTTCCTTTTGAGAATTACTTTTCTCTCAGCTGGTTGTGGCTATCAACATGCTTAATCCCAGCACACAGGAGGCTGAGGCAGGCGAATCTCTAAGTTTGAGGCCAGCCTGTTCTATAAAGTAAGTTTTAGGAAACCCAGGGCTACACAGAGAAACCTGTCTTGGAAAACCAGAAAGAAAGAAGGAAAGAAAGGAAGAAAGGAAGGAAGGAAGGAAGGAAGGAAGGAAGGAAGGAAGGAAGGAAGGAAGGAAGGAAGGAAAAGAAAGCAAGAGAGGCTATAGGGACCAGCAAGATGGCTCAACAGGTTAAGGAACGTGTTACCAAGGCTATCAACCTGAGTTCAATGCCTGGGCCCCATGTGGTGGGGATGACTGCTGTAAGTTGTCCTCTGACCTCGCATGTGCACCAAGGCATGTGCATGGGTACTTGTACACATCCATAATAGACACATAAATTAGTACATATGTCCTGAGAAAACTAATTGATTCATTTATCAAGAGTACATAACAAAATAAACTCACTGTATCATACAGGACCTCTCTCTCTCTCTCTTTGGTTTTTCAACAGACTTCCTTTGTGTAACAACCTTAGCTGTTCTGGAACTCGCTCTGTAGACCAGGCTGGCTTCAAACTCATAGAGATCTGCCTGCCTCTGCCTCCCAAGAGCTGGGACTAGAGGCGTTCACACCATGCCCAGCGACATAGGATCTCTTTAATGACTGTCTTCAGGAGAAATATTTGGTTATACTTCAAACTCCAATCTGTATCGGTTTCTATTTTTCCCTGTCTCTGTCTGTCTATCTCTCCCTCTGTCTGTCTCTCTCTTAGGCCTGCAGGTAGACATCCATGCATGTGGAGGCCAGAGGACAATCTCATCTTTTCAAACAGGCTCTCTCACTGGCCTGGAACTTACCCAATAGCCTAGGCTGTCTGGCCAGAGCTCCTCGGGACCCACCTGTCACCCAGCACCCGGCCACTGGCTAGCTTTACCCAAAATAATTACACAGAAACTGTATTCATTTAAACACTGCTTGGCCCATTA
The DNA here is from genome assembly GCF_000317375.1 of Microtus ochrogaster. Lineage (NCBI taxonomy): Eukaryota > Metazoa > Chordata > Mammalia > Rodentia > Cricetidae > Microtus > Microtus ochrogaster. The sequence continues at coordinate 21,966,199 of NC_022014.1, read as the reverse complement.
GCTCTAGCCTCTTACTGGTTTACTCACATCTTGATTAACCCATTTCTATTAATGTGTGTAGCACCACGAGGTGGTGGCTTACTGGGAAGATTCTAACCTGCATCCATCTCAGAGAGGAGAGCTATGACGTCTGACTCTGCTTTCTTTCTCCCGGCTTTCTGTTCTGTCTACTCCACCCACCTATGTTCTGACCTATCAGGCCAAGCAGTTTCTTTATTAATTAACCAATGAAAGCAACACATAGAAAGAAGACCCACCTACATCAGTCATCAGTGTTGAAATTTTAAGCATATGCCATCATGCTTAGCTTTTCACGTGGGTTCTGAGGCTTAAACTTAGGTCCCCATGCTTGCACGGCAAATACTTCCACCAACTGAGCTATTTCCCCAGCCCCTTCAACCCTTTCTCTTAAGCAATAATTTGTATTTTTCATAAAAGATGGCCCATAGGTATGTTTTGTTATTTGTCTGTCTCCCTGAGCCCTTCACATTCACTAGCAGAAACCTTAGATTCAAACTTGAAGAGAAATACTATAAAAATGTAGGTCACTGTGGCTAAATTATAGCTCCATTCAGTATCCTCTCTTTTTTGATTCTCTCCATTCCCTGAAATTTTTTTCTATTCTTGTGACTGTCCTTAAATCCTTTCTGGGGGAGGCTTTCATGGATGCAGCTAGCATGGGGCCCACATTGTACCCTGCCCTGCTCAAATTAGTGAAGAATACTGTCATGCTAGTTAAAGGTGACCCCAAGGGGCCAAGGGTGTGACGTCTGTTCATGCCTTCTTTGTGTAGACTTGCAGGGAGAAGAACATAAGAAGGAAAGCCCAGAGATCCATCAGTTTTGCAGAATTTTCCCAGAAGCCCTCTGAAAGGTAGATGACAATGTCCAGGAAAGAGAAATGTAAAAGTAGATGAAGTGCACATGGCCAGGAAATGAAGGCTTATGAACCAGCTAAGGGAAGCAAGAAGAAAAAAAGATCTAATGTCACCCAGGGACTACTGTCTGTATGTTCCTTGATCCACTGTGATTGCTGCACTAAGATCAAACCTACAAACCCTGGTATCTCTATTGATGATGTGGCACCAATGGTAGGTGACATGTAGAATGGCTCAAGTGACAGGGAAAAGCAGCTGAGTATCACTCAGATTGTGCAGCAGAAGAGGTGTGGGGAGGAGGCTTCTGATCATGGTTCAAAAGAAAGTCTGATGGCACAAACATCACACAGAAGTTTCCAGAAAAAAGCAGAAGAGGAAGAAAAGAAGAGATCAGACTGGGAGAAGATAAGGTTTTTCATCTCAAAGCCCACCCTCAGTGAGGATCAGAGGGGAAAGTTTGCCCCAGTGCAAGTCCTACAGGGAAGAGGTTTCCCCGAGTAAGTGTTACAGCTCTGAAGGGAAAGGTATCCTGGCAGTCAGGAGTTAAGGAATCCCACAAAGTCACACCATACAAGTCTTACATAAGAGATTTACCGGTAGAGACCCAAGAGGGTGGATGCCTCTGCTCTGGCAAGAAGCAGCAGTGAACTAAGCAGAAGGAGGCTTTATATAGGCTTTCTTGGAGGTGGGTGGAGTTTTCCAGGGTGGCCTGGGATTGGAGGGGTTATGTGGCCTGATCTTGGGGCAAATGTGAGGATTGGAGGGATTTTCTGCTCAGAGGTTGGTGGGCTTGGGTAAGTTTTTTCATCCAGAAATGGGTTCAGACTTTTGCTCTACAGGCTGTACCTCCTAAACCTCCACAAACAGCACTATGAACTGGAATCCGGTGTTCAAATGTCTAAGACTATAGAGGGCATTTCCCACTCAAACCATCACAGAACACTTGTTGCTTTGGCAGAGGACTTTGGTTAGATTCCCAGCACCCACATAGCGGCTTACAACTTCCTTTAACTTCAGTTGGAGAAATCACAGTGCCCTCTTCTGGCCTTCTCAGGCACTGCACACATGTGGTGCACATACATACATGCATATAAAAAAAGCATACATGTAAGATTAAATAAATATTTTAAATAGGTAAAGTAAATAAAAAGGCATTTGTGCTCTTACACCACAGTTTGCTCTTGGTATGAGAAGGCACCTGGAGCTGTTTTGGGCATTTTATTTTCAATTTGTAAGGTATAAGATAGATGTCTACTGTATATATCTAAGGTTTGTAATGAGAAGAAAATAACTGAACAGGCTCCTGGTGTACTTCCCTCCATGTGGAGGCTGTGGGGGAAGATGCCTTTTAGAGGAGCTGTAGCTCAGGGTATGCACAGAGGCTGGACCTGTGGGCACTGTAGGGGGCATTCATTTTGCCTCGGATTGTCTTGGTTGTTTTTTTTTTAACATAGTAATATGGCATTCTGTTGCAACTCTTAGTGTAGAAAAGGGGGATGGTGGTCAGTGGATATGAGAATATTTGGAACTGTTTTTAGTTACATTCTGTACATTTCAAATTATTCATTTATGTACTTATGTACTTATTTATTTATGATCTAGAACTCTTCATCATCAGCAAAGGCACAGACTGCTTCTCCAATGGAAGTAGAAAAACCTCGTTACCTTAAATAATTGGCAATGCTCTGCCACTTCTTGCATGTTTGGAGTACTGGAATATTTGTGAAGTTAAATAGTGCTACATTAAAAATCACTATCGATATTTATCCAGAAAGTTGTCCATCTCTTTTAAGTTTTCCAATTTTGTGGAGTACAGGTTTTAAAAATAAGACCTAATGATTCTCTGGTTTTCCTCCGTGTCTGTTGTTATGTCCTCCTTTTCATTTCTGGTTTTGTTAATTTGGAAATTCTTTCTTGGCCTTTTGGTTAGTTTGGATAAAGGTTTGTTCCTCAACTGAAGAATGGATAAGGAAAATGTGCTACATTTATACATGAAGTGCTACACAGCAGAAAAAATAGTGACATATTGAGATTTGTAGGCAAATAAATGGATGGATCTAGAAAATATGTGATTGAGTGAGGTAACCCAGACCCAGAAAGACAAATATATGTACTCACTCATAAGTGGCTTTTAGACATAAAGCAAAGAAATCAGCCTACACTTCACAACCCCAGAGAACCTAGACAACAATGAGGGCCATAAGAGAGACAAACATGGATCTCTAATCTACACGGGAAGTAGAAAGACAAGATTTCAACCAGGCGGTGGTGGCGCATGCCTTTAATCCCAGCACTCGGGAGGCAGAGGCAGATGGATCTCTGTGAGTTCGAGACCAGCCTGGTCTACAAGAGCTAGTTC
>NC_022014.1:21947745-21962863 GCF_000317375.1 Microtus ochrogaster | reverse complement strand
AAGATTTCCTGAGTGAGTTGGGAGCATGGGGACTATGAGAGAGGGTTAAAGGGAGGGGAGCAGAGAAAAATGTATAGCTCAATAAAATCAATAAGAAATCACTACCGAGCATGGGTATACAAATAAGCAAACATATTTCACTTAAAGCTGTGTCTACTGCTGCAAGTCCATTTAATGCTCTGGCTCAGTTCTCCTCCAAATCTTATTCTTAGAAGTACTTTTGAGCTGGATATGGTGGCACACACTCAGGAGGCAGAGGCAGGTGGAGCTCTGAGTTTGAAGCCAACCTGCTCTACATACAGACAGAGTTTCATAACAGCTGTTACACAGAGAAACCCTATCTCAAAAAACAAACAAACCAGAGAGAGAGAGAGGGAGAGAAACACCTTTGAATATAAACTTTTAAGATCTAGCGTAAGGGACTGGAGAGACCACTCAGCGGTTGAGAGGACCAAAGTTCAGATCCCGGCACCAATATCACTCACAAATGCCTGGGACTCCAGCTCCCAGGAGCCACACCCTTTCTGGCCTCTGCTGGCGCTGGCACTTAGAACAGGTCCAAAATGCTGGAAAGCAATGCCACTCAAGCTGTGGTTCAGGGTGGGCCCATTCAATAACCAGGAAGTACAAACACAGAATAAGATCGAAAAAACTTTACAACAATTTGAGAAAATAGCTGATAAGTCAGGCTTTAGCCAGATGATTTTAAAAACGTAGATTGTACTCTCTGTATCTTCCCCCCCCCCTTAGTAATCAATGTCTTTATCAAATGGTGGCCAACGGCCGCCATTACCAAGTATGACACAACAGAAACTTAAACACCACCGACACGCATCTTGTCAAAGTTGTCCCCTCGGGTCTCACCTACCTTCCCACTGTCACAATACAGGAAGAGCTCAGCAAACATCTGTCTCCGCATGTCGCTTTTTATGATCTCCCGGAATTCTTCTGCACGGTGACAAAGGTGCTTAAGGAGTTCTTCAAAAACTTCACTTTTCAAGTCTCCAACGTGTGAAGAGATGTACTGCAGAAAACGGTAGGATAGGTGATGAATTAAACCATGTTCTTTGTTTGGGGTTTCCCAATGGTTTTCAGTCCACACATATGAATGATGTCAGCTGTAAAATGTGTCCGCATCATTTGCTATCATTTAAGGAGTTTTCATGTAAGTGCCAATCTGTGGGCTTGCCTTGGTTCCCTCCTTATTGCCATGAAGAGATGCCATGAAATCAAACTTAAGAGAGAGAGCACAGAGTGAGACAGCCTTGATACTCTCAAAGTCCTTCTTCTGGTCTATTCCTAAAGCCATTGAATCATGAGCATTTTACCATCAGCCCTACTGAGTTGGTTTCTAGTTCTTATAACTAATATGTAATCAACAGGCTTGTGAAAAAGTTCCATTTTAGTAATATGTCACTGACAACAAGTCATTTGTTTTAAAGAGAACACATCATGAGCACATTTAAAGTATTTTTATTTCAAATTTATTTTTCTTTCATGTATATGATTTTTTTCCTACATGTGTGTATGCTTACCACATGGATGCCTGGTACCTAGGAGGCCAGAAGAAGGCAGTGGATCTCCTGAAATTGTGAGCCACCATGTGGAAACAGGATGAAAGTTCAGTTTTCTACAAGGGCAACAAGTGCCTTAACCACTGGGTCATCTCTTCAACCCAACATGAGGACATATTTCAAGCTGATTGTTGCCGGGCGGTGGTGGCGCACGCCTTTAATCCCAGCACTCGGGAGGCAGAGGCAGGCGGATCTCTGTGAGTTCGAGACCAGCCTGGTCTACAGAGCTAGTTCCAGGACAGGCTCCAAAACCACAGAGAAACCCTGTCTCGAAAAACCAAAAAACAAACAAAAAAAAAATCAAGCTGATTGTTCATCTTCTCATCATTAGCATCTGGGCACATTTAGGATGCAGTATGTATAAGACATGTTTGCGGCTGGAGAGATGGCTCAGGAGTTAAGCATACTTGCTGCTTAATCATGAGGACCATAGTTAGAATCCTAGAACCCATATCAGGTGGCTCACAAATGCCTGTAGCTCCAGTTCCAAGGGATCTGACAACCTCTTCTGATATCTGAGGGAACCCACACACATGTGTGTGTGTATATAGTCATACAGATGGAGACACTAGCACATATACATGTATACTTTTTAAAAAGATGTATTATACTTGTAGCCATGTAAATAAATTACAAACTATTACCTGAGTTGCAAAATAATGTTGCTTATTTGTTTGAAGGCAGGGTCGCATCTACAGCCTGACCTCAGATTCTTATGTAGACAAGACCAGCCTTAAACTTCTGAACCTTCTGCCTCCACTTCCTGGCTGCAGAGATTACAGTTATGCCCTACCATGCCTGGATTCTGCTGTGCTGGGGCCATGGTAGGAACCATTCTACCGAACTACCAATTGTCACTGATTTGATGATGGATCAATGAGCACAGTTAAGTTTTTCTCTGTTAACTGGCGAAGCAGAATAGTATAATGGGTTAAAAGTTTGTCTGGATTCAAAGCCTGGTTTCCATGCTCTTTTGCTTACAAAAATTGGTATCACAGTAGCAGTTATCTGGAGGGACATGGTGAGGTCATAGGAATGTGTGCACTGTATGCACAGAATCTGGGTATCCCATGTAATAACTTTATAGCCATTTCTCCTGTTTACTGCACAGTAGTTAAGAAATTGCTGAATAAGACACTCCTTCCAGTGAACAGAAAATATATTCTTAGAGGAGGAGAGCTGAATGAGATCAGTGATTTTCACAGTGTGGCCCATGCACCAGCAGCATCGCCTGAGAATATGTTGGGAACACAGTTTGGAGCTCTGCCCTTGAGTTACTGCATCAGAAACCTTGGGGTTGAAATCAGTCTGTGTTTTAAGAAGCCCTTATAGGGGATATAGGTTTACTAAGGCCTGAGAACCACTGAGCTGGATGATATGGGCTAAGATCTTATGTTTAGTATTAATGATTCTTTTCTTGATTAGTAGACATTTTATAATTTACTCATATTGTATAATTATTACATAATTGGCATTTTTTATATTGTGGATCAATCCTCTAATGATGAAGAAATATTAGTTCATGATAAAAATATCACATATTCTATCTAGCTTTTGGGAGTTAATGCTAAAGCCATGTGAATTTTTGGGGTACAGGGATTCAACTGAATCAAGAATTAGCTAAGAACTTTTCACTGAAAGACACCAGGGATTCATGACCTATAGGTTTTCTGAGTGAGCATATTCTAATTGTGGAAGGTGTCGGTTATATAACATAAAGATTACCAGTTATCCACCTAACTGAAGATTCAGTTCTAATGAGGACAATTACAGAAAGTTAACCATGTCTTAAAGAACAGAAGAAACATGAGAATACATGGGAGCCTTTATGCCGAGGCTGTTTTTATACCCTTGCAAAGAATGAATCAAAACACGTCTTTAGATTATTTTAGAACTTAATGACCTTCATTTTAAAAGCTCTGTGAGCTGCTTAGCATCTGAATTGCCCTTTGTCAAACCACCTCTCTGAGTCAGGACTTAAAAAAAAATGGACTCTGTCTGGGTTTTTCTCTTCTGATTTGATGTTGAGAACATGGCAAATGCCACATCTAATAGATTGGTAGCTGTTGTTAGTCTACTGTGTTGGGCCATCAAGAATCATGCTTGTTTAATTATAGAAACAATGGAAGAGTTCACAGAGTAGCTAACGTAAGAGCAATGGGAAGAAAACCATGTTTGGAAACTGACTAGCTGAGGTGCTAACTTCCAGATCGTATCTGTAAGCCTTGGTAGTTGCAAGCCTTTTCTGAGGAGCAGACAAACAAGGTGTATAGATTATAGCATTAGAGACTGCACTTGTGAGCTAGCACTTAGGAAGCAGTATGTTTGTACAGAAAACGACCTATCCAGTTATCCAGTTTCAGAGAGAGAGTTTAGACAAGAACAATTATTGAGAGTTGGGGATACAGACCAGTGGTAGAACACTTGCTCATCACACACAAGGACATGTGTTTGATCCCAAACACTGTATACAAAACGACAATGATTGCTAGTTCTGCACTTAGCTAAGCAATCCTGCTCTTGAACTCTTGACTTTAAAAAAAATCTTATCTAGCAAATGAATTAAACAAATGACACATTTAATAACCAGTAAGTAAAAAAAATGACTAAAATATACAGTGTTGCCCCTTATTAGTGAAATATACCAGGTAATAACATGGACTCAGAGGTATTTTCCCCCAAATTCCTGTTGCAGGCCTAATCTTTAGTAGCTCAGACTATGACTATATTTAGAGATAGAGTTTTTGAAGAGGTAATTAAATTAAAATGGGGCCTTTAGATGTAGGCCCTAATCTAGTAGGACTAATGTCCTTACATGAAGAAGAAACTTGAACCCACACAGCTGGATGGATATGTGAAAGCGTGAGGGATAATTAGTCATCTATAAGCCAAGGAGACCTATCATCACAAGGGTTAACTAGTCATTTATAAACCAAGGAGACCTATCATCACAAGGGTTAACTAGTCATCTATAACCAAAGAGACTGATAATCACAGGGCATAACTAGTCATCTAAAAACCAAGGAGACCAATCACCACAAGGAATAGTCTTCTACAAACCAAGGTGACTGATCATAACATAAACCAAATCTGACATTTGTCACAGATTTCTAACCTACAAGATCATCAAAAGTAAACTATTTCTTATTTAATCCACTCAGTCTGTGGTTCTCTGCCATGGCAACACTAGCAGAGTATTACAGGTGAGGAGGAACTGCTAATCAGTCAGTTCTGGTATGCATTTCTTACATAAGAAGACCATGTCCAGGAAGAGACACACTGACTTAAAGACTCATTCACCTGTTCCTTCTCGTTTTTCTGGCATAGAATTCTCTCCCCTCACCCTAAGGTTTTGTATTTTCATAACATACTTTTACTGGGAACCTCTCCTAAAGCCACCCAGCCTCCTCCTGTTCTACCATAAGATAATTCAGAGCACACAAGTGAAAGAAAACAAACAAAAATAAAGACATAAATGAACTAGAGGACTGGAAGCCTTTGAGGTATAAATACTGCTGTGATAGAAGTTTAACGCTACAGTCTTTGGACACAGTTTATGAAGCCTTTCTCTTTAAACTTAACAGCCACATCAGTTGGAAGGCCTCAGACTTAAATGATTGACATTAAACAACCCCGTAAAAAAGGGATCGTCCAGAGATGATACCACTAAGAAGAGAACACAAGCAGAGGCAAGCCCTTTTTACTCCTGGCTGAGGAATGCAGAGTTTCTCAGCTAAAGAATTGAAAATTAATATCAGAATTCCCTTACACAGTATCAATGTATGTAATTATCCTTAAGCTCATTATTTAATTCAGGAATGACCTCAGATTGTCTGAAGTCCAAACTTACTGAAGAATGATGTGTGGGATGCCCTTCTGTATGCTGTGAACATGTTTTATTGCCATTGGTTAATAAAGAAGCTGATTTGGCCAGTGGCCAGGCAGAAAATCCAAACAGAGACAGAGGGGGAAAGAAGGCAGAGTCAGACACACCAGCAGCTGCTGGGAAAGCAAGATGTAAGGTGACAAGCCACGAGCCTCGTGGTGAGACATAAAATAAAGGAAATGGGTTAATTTAAGTTGTAAGAGCTAGTTAATAATAAGCCCGAGCTAATAGGTCAAACAGTTTGTAATTAATATTAAGCTTCAGAGTGGTTATTTGGGACCTGGCGGGCAGGAGAAACACCTCCGGTTTACAGAAGGATGCTCTGGAGAAACCAGCCTTTACTTTTATACAGTCTCATACTTATCAGGAACACATTGGGCTCTTTTCATTTGCCTCTAGTGAGCAGTTAATGTGTGTGGCATCTCCTCAATAATCAGACGGGCTAAGAAGTCAGGAAATGATGCAAGTGTTGGAGAGCACAGCAACAGCTTCACTTCTGCTGGGACTTCACTCGTTTTAACACCGAAAACCCCACATCCCATCAAACTCCTAGTCCCAGGCAACCAGAATGACTTGATACCTTACTGTGGTTTGAATCGGAAATATCCTTCCCCGGTCCCATCCAGCATATACATGCATCGGTGTCACTGCACACAGAAGTGTGAACTCCTACTTGTACCTACAAATACACTCATTCCATTACAACAGAACATTCCCATGATGCATTATTGTACCTAATAGCGGATGAACAGGGAGGAAACTTTCTCAGATGGTTACTTTGAACCTTTTAAAATAATAAGCAGAATTAAAAAGTGAGTAGACTCTAGTCAATGAGGAGATGACTGTCTACTCAGAAAGCAGATGCACAGGAAAATGGTAGAGACACAGGAGCATCTGTGGGCTTTTATCCTTCCCTTTCTGTGTTCCTGTTATGACCCAATGATTGTGTTTCCTCCAAACATATTCCACAATCACGGGGCAACTGAATGGCACAGCGCCTCCACTGGGTAGCACTTATAGCTAACGTCTTGTCTTTAAGCCTAATTGTTGTATTATTTTTCCAGTTTCATAAGCAGGCGCTAAGAAAATACCCTTAAAGTAAAAGCAAGTGATGTAAGCCAGGTGCTGTGGTATGTGCTAGAAAACCACTAATGCCAGGAGGCAGAGGTAAAAGGATGGAGTTAGTGAGGCCTCATCTCAAAAACAAAACAGCAACACTATGCTCAAGGCACCATTTCTGTGCCACACAGGCTGGCCCAGTGATTTGTTGGTCAGAGAGTTAAATATTTCCGTGCAAGGTTTTCTTTGTTGAAATAGGGGCTTCACCATGTGGTCTGGGTTGGCTTAGCTTAAGAAACATTTTCTTGGGTTTTACCCAGGTAAGTATTTTCTATAATTAAAGTGTCTGATTGTGCAATGCTTGCATTTAGGAAGAGGTGTTCAGACATGTTAGGAACACTAATGTTACAGCCTAACCCAGCAAATAAGACAAAAATTAATATGCACATTTAAGGAGAAAATGGTGTAAGACTGATGAATGTTAACCTAGATCCGTTAGCATCTTAATAACACCTTTGCTAATGGCACCTGACCTAATGCTCCCCTCTCAACCCTCATCTTTGAGTCTTATTCTTATATATTTATAAAAAATTATTTTGGGCTGAGCAGCACCATGGCGGACGGCAAGAACAAGCGGCTGACGAAAGGCGGCAAGAAGGGAGCCAAGAAGAAAGTGGTTGATCCATTTTCGAAGAAAGATTGGTATGATGTGAAAGCCCCGGCCATGTTCAATATTAGAAACATTGGGAAGACAACAGTCACGAGGACTCAAGGAACCAAAATTGCATCCGATGACCTCAAGGGTCGAGTGTTTGAAGTGAGCCTTGCTGATCTCCAAAACGATGAAGTTACATTTAGAAAATTCAAGCTAATCACTGAGGATGTTCAGGGCAAAAACTGTCTGACTAACTTCCACGGCATGGATCTTACCCGGGACAAAATGTGTTCCATGGTCAAAAAGTGGCAGACCATGATTGAAGCTCACTTTGATGTCAAGACAACCGATGGTTATTTGCTCTGACTCTTCTGTGTTGGTTTCACTAAAAAACGCAACAATCAAATCCGCAAGACCTCATATGCACAGCACCAACAGGTCCGCCAGATCCGGAAGAAGATGATGGAGATCATGACCCGAGAGATGCAGACAAATGACTTGAAAGAAGTGGTTAATAAACTGATTCCAGACAGCATTGGGAAAGACATAGAAAAGGCTTGCCAGTCCATTTATCCTCTTCATGATGTCTTCGTTAGGAAAGTAAAAATGCTGAAGAAACCCAAGTTTGAATTGGGAAAACTCATGGAGCTCCATGGTGAAGGTGGTAGTTCTGGAAAAACTACTGGTGATGAGACAGGTGCTAAGGTTGAACGAGCTGATGGATATGAACCACCAGTCCAAGAATCTGTGTGAAATACAGATTTTTAATAGTGACAAATAAAGTCTTATTTGTGAAAAAAAAATTATTTTGGGCCGGGCGATGGTGGCGCACACCTTTAATCCCAGCACTCGGGGGGCAGAGGCAGGTGGATCTCTGGGAGTTCAAGGCCAGCCTGGTCTACAAGAGCTAGTTCCGGGATGGGCACCAAAGCTACAGAGAAACCCTGTCTCAAAAAACCAAAAAAAAAAAATTATCTTGTACCATATAGAAAAATGTATTTTTAGACTTTTAAACGTTTGTGACTTTTCTGTAATTGTATTCCATGATAAACACAGATAGAATAATGCCTGAAATGTGCCAAGAAATCAACAAGATAGTTGGATATTTCATTTTATAACTTCTTCGTCTGAGTATTCATTTACCAGTAGTCCATAAAATTAGACAGAAGAGGCTGGGGACATGGTTCAGCTCATGACGTGTTTGTTGTGTAAAGGTACAAACTTGAGCTCTGATCCCCATCACTTACACACAAGCAGAGTGTGACAGCACACATCCCTGAAAACCTTATCCCTGGGGAGGCAGAGACAGGTCATGGAGCTTGACTGCCAGCTAGCCTAGCCAATAAGGTGCACAGGGTCCCGGGGAGGCACCTCAGTGCTGACTTCCGGCCTCCACACATGTGTTGCTGCACAAAGTAGATAAGTATAATCACGAGTTTTAAAGGCCAACAATGACAAATACTAGCAAGGACGTGGAACAGTTGGAGTTATCTTCTTGCCTACAGGAAATGGAAGATGGAACTCAGTCTGGCAGCACTAGAAACACTGACCATGTAGCCCAGAAATTTGCCTCTTGATAGACACTCAAGAGAAATGGAAATACCTATCTGTGTTTAAGAAAACCACACAAATATTCCTGGAAGAATTTATTCACAGTGGTCAAAAAGTGAGAGCAACCAAAGGTCCACCGTCTGCTGCACAGACAAACAAAAGGTACAGGCCCACAGGAAGGAGTGCCATTGACAATATTTTACTTGGCAATAAAAAAGGAGCAACGTGCTGAGAAATGGATGAACCTAGAGAACGTCATACGTGTAAGAAGTTGAAAATCGCCGAGCGGTGGTGGCGCACGCCTTTAATCCCAGCGCTCGGGAGGCAGAGGCAGGCGGATCTCTGGGAGTTCGAGGCCAGCCTGGTCTACAAGAGCTAGTTCTGGCACAGGCACCAAAAGCTACTGAGAAACCCTGTCTAGAACCCGCCCCCCCCCAAAAAAAACAAAAAACAAGCAAACAAACAAAAAAGAACTTATAGTTAAACTAACCAGGTTCTTCAGATACACAGAGATTGTATTCCACATAGATAGGTAATCTTCAACTACTTCAAAAAATTGTAGAATATAGCATTTAAATAATTTAGGGTTCTGTTGACATGAGACATGATTGCTTCTGGCAGCACCGATCTATTCCCAAGAGAATGTTGGGCACCAAAAACACTCCACTTGGAGTTTGTTTTCTTCTTGGCAAAACTGGCCTTTGTGCAAAGAGCTGCCCATGCTTCAGCCACTGACAAAATGCACCATGTCCGGACTAGGCAAGCAGGATACAAACAAAACAAAACAAAACAACAACAACAAAATCCTGCCAAACCTTGCCAAGACAGGGTAAGATAGTTTTCCTGCCTCTGAAAATAGTCTGCCAGTTACTCTAGGCCTTAGCCAAAGTTGATTGTTCCAACATTGCAAATGAGACTTTGGGTGATTGCCCAGGTAGCCAGTTGTCTCGGTCATTTATTGTACATTTTGGAAGTTGCTTGATTGCACTTCTGTCTACTCAAGTAATATTATTTCTCTTCTCAGGTCTTTGTTGGGGTTGAAGACTAGATAGTCATAGTTACTTTCCTCTCATGACTTGGCCATTTCTAATATAAGACTTAGACTCCTTAGAATAGGACAATTATTGAAATATGTAACATATGTTTATTGCTTAATATTGTTTATGCTGGTTGTAATTCTAATTTTTATACTTGATATCTGCTCTTATTGTATATAGTTTCATATTGGGTTTGGAACTCTCTTATTTAGACAAAAGGAGGAGGTACTGGGGAAACTCCTTCAGCCTATGGCCTTTGAGATGCTTGACCTGGTTGGGCATGGCCTTGAGTACTAGAAATATGCATGGTATTTTATAGCATCCCTTTATATCTTATGTTATTTGTTAAAAATAATTTTCAAGTTCATCTTAAAAATAAAATACCCAGGAGAAACAGCCTTGACTGAGCTGATCATGAGAGAGCCATGGAAGCAAAGGAGCACCAGGGGGCACCATTAAATGATCTATTGGTATGTTTGCACAGAATTAACAAAAATGTTTTGAAATTGGAGAACCTCTTTAAACTCTTTTTTAATTGAGGAAATTTGAGCTGGTACACACCTTTAATTCCAGCACTCAGAGGCAAAGGCAGGCAGATCTCTGAGTTAGAGGCCAGTTTGGTCTACAGAATGAGTTCCAGGACAATCAGGGCTACACAGAGAAACCTTATCTCAAAAACAAACAAAGCTAATATTAAAATATAAAAATAAAAATTGAGGAAACTTGAGAGACACTCAAAATTGGTGATTACACATGGTGATGCCATCAATCCATAATGAGAATTTACAATTCTGACTTAAACTAAACATCAAAAGGTACGACGGGTATGGAGCCTGGGCTATGATCTGCTTGAATTTACTTTGTATAGTATAGAACACTTAACTCAAGCTGGGGCTTGTCCTAAGCAACCCCATTTCATAAAACAGCGGTTTCCTCCGTCTTCTGTGCAAACACCGAAGCAGAATGACTCACGTCTTGTCTGTGCAAGGGAACAGCTGTAGCACAAACACGAGGCAAGACTGCTAAGCAACCTCTTTCTAAAGTGTAGCCAGCTATGAACTTCAAATTAGACCAGGAACACCTGCATACATGGGGATATCAAAACCACATCAGAAACCCAGACCCATGAACTAATTTAACACACCAGACCAAAGAATAATGCAATAACATCACTTTGATGCTATAAAAGCCATTTTTTTCCCCATCCAGGAAAATGGCCACGGCAATGTACCTCTAACCTGGATACCTGTTCAAGGCAAGTTTCTCCACCTAGGAAAGCTGACACTAAAATTACCCTCCCTTCCCCCACCCCAGCAGCTTTTGACAACTCTGCACCATGAGCAGCTCTGCACCTGCAGTTCTTACAGCTTATCTGACCCCTGTCCTTGCCCCTGCCCTCTGCCTTATGTCTGAATTAGCTTTCCAGAAATCTTTGCCTTCAGTATGGCCTCTTTGAATCCTGTGAACTCTTCACCCTTTTGAAGCCATCCCGTAGCTTCTCTCTCTCTCTCTCTCTCTCTCTCTCTCTCTCTCTCTCTCTCTCTCTCTCCTGTCAAGTACATTATACTTTAATACTCTTAATACTGTTTAGTTATTATTAGTCATAGTAATTAAGCTTGGAATGAAAGAACCTGTTATTGCCAATGACTGAGTCTACCAAGTGAAAACAGTAGCATAACACTTGCTGAATTAAAGTCAATGAAAATCAACATGTCTTGTGACTTCATGAAATCACACATTAAATGTGGAAAGACAAAATGTGCCCATTTTGCTGACATAGCCTGCTCACACTGGAAAAGAAATAAATAAGTCACATAATAAAGTGTTTTAACATACAAAATTTAATCTCTATTTTTAAAAATTCACTTGCTTTTAGTGCTTTTGCCTGTATGCATGTCTGTATGGGGGTGTCGGATCCCCTATTATTAGAGTTACAGAAAGCCGTGAGCTGCCATGGAGTGCTGAGAATTGAACCTGGGTACTCTGGAAGAGCAGTCAGTGCTCTTAACCACTGAACCATCTCCACAACCCTTTAACCTCTATTTTTTAAAAAAAAATGTGAGGAGCAGGAGCCATAACAGAGGTACAGTGATTGCCTAGCATGTAAGGGCCGTAGGTGCAATCCCAAGCACTGAAAGAGCAAAAAAGCAAATTGCAGCTCTCTTATTCTTAGTAATGCTTACTGTAGGTGGGAATAAAGTGCTGAGATCTCCTGTACACTGCTGCTGGGAGAATAGATCAATGCCATCAACAGCACAATTGACAGCAGGTACTCAAAGCTTTCAGTTGTTCGTTCTTTGATCTAGCCATTTCCATTTCTGGGAATTCATTCTAAAAAAAATTACTGGAGTTCTGTCAGGCTTCCAGAGCAATTAAATTAGACTAGGTATTTTTGAAAACTGAAATGATTTCCTCCCATTTCTGGAGGCTGAATTGTCCAAGCCGAAGGCTCGGAAGAGTTGGTGTCTGGCAAAGTCTTTCCTTGGGTTGCAGATTGCTGCTTCCTCATATGGGTGCATGCCCATATTCACACGTGTGTTGTTGTCTCCTCCCTCAGAGAGAGAGAGAGAGAGAGAGAGAGAGAGAGAGAGAGAGAGAGAGAGAGAGAGGAGCTTTTCATAAAGTCACTAGCCCTACTCCACTTGTAGTTCACAGTTTCAAACTGTAAACAAAGATTTACACACAGACACTGGTCTTATTTTCATTTGGAATAATGAGCAAGTAACTGTCCAACAATAAAGATATGATTAAATAATGACACAAACCCAAAGCAAAGCATTACGATGCCATCAAAATGTTTTAGGGACCAAGATGGAGTAGAAGCACATCCTCCTATTTCTCTAATGTAAGTAGAGCTAAAACCCCAGATATCTGACTTGAACACGCTTGACGGCGATGAGAGTGGATGAGAAGGTGGCAGGCTGCCTGGGGGCCTGCACAGCGGTGAGCACTTTGGGTTTTGCCTCATAAATGGCATCCAGGAATGCTAATAAGACTAGATGAAAGCAATAATAAAACCAAGAAAGGTTTGCTTTAGCCAAATGGGTAAAAATGGGAGTCATTATTATGATCTGAGGAAAACTATCACAGTGTTAACAGAGATATAAGTTGGTAAAAACTACAGGCTTAACACTTTTCCTTAAACTTTTTATCATTTTCTATAATGAGTCCCTATGACTTTCTTATTGAGATATAATTCACATATGATTAAAATTCATATTACTTTTATAATTAAAAATAACAGTTTATTTTTTGTTTGTTTGTTTGTTTTATGAAGCAGGGTTTCTCTGTATAACAGATCTGACTGTCCTAGAACTCACTTTGAATATCTGGCCAGCTTCTAACGTACAGCTACTAACTTCTAACCTCCTGCCTCTGCCTCCCAAGTGCTGGGATTAAAGGCACAAGCCAGCCACCATGACCAGGTCAAGAACATTTTTGTAGTCACCTATTTGTAGAGAAACTACTAAGACAACTAGGTCACTAGCACTGAGAAGCAATTTTTGCGAAGAAATATAAGTTATGTCTATACTTACATTAGAGAGAGAAAGCCTTGCCTTTCCAGAACTTACTTTCCCCCTCAGACATGCAAGAGTGTAGAGGGCAGAGAGCCACTCTGCGGCTCCTGGGATCAACCTTAGGACACACAGCAGGCTTGCCTCTACCTGAAGTGCTGAGTCATCTCACTGGGCTCCTCCTAACTGCTCTAACTCTGCCATTTGTCTTTGTGTTTCTGGGGAGTGTATCTCATTCGCAGTTGGTCTAGACAACAACCACTCAGAAAGGATTTAAGAAATCCTTCACACAGAAACTCTGTCTCCTGCATGGCTGTTACCTTCAGTGGAGTAAGAACGTGTGAGAAGAAAATGTAGAATCTGAATTAGTTCTTGGACTCATTACAGAAAAACCGGAGGAAGAGAAGAAACAAAAAACGTAAAAGCCAGGCTGTAGCAGACAGAATTTGGGTCTAGGAAAACGGTTTCTTTCACTTATTCCATTACAGTAGAGTCATACTTTCTCAGGTTTAAAAATGATGTAGACCTTCAGTCTTAGGTCTCACTACTTGTACAATCAGATTTCACTGACTATAAAATGATGGGTTTTCTTGTCTTATCAGAAGGTGTCAGTAGAAGTTCTTCATATTTTATGTCATAAACTGAAAGAAAGAAAGGAGCTATTTGAAAACTGTAACCCAACTTCTGAGGGCTTAAACATTTTGAAGTATGTATCTTAGAAATGATAAGTTTTTATTCTTTCATTTGATTTAATCCTCAAATGATGTATATTACATCTATCAAAATACAATTGAAGCTGGCAGAATAATTTGATACAAATATTGAATAACACAGCTCCTTACTTGTATAAATTGCTCTTGATTCAATCCTGGTTCCATAGATTTGATCATAATCAGATCTTTGCAACGCGATTCTAATTTTGGAATAAAAGTTATTTGCTAATTAGTTTAGATGTAATGAATTAGTATTTTATACTTATAATATAGTATTAAAATTATTCTCAATGAGTATCTATTCATAGTTACAGTAAATAATTTGTAGTTGGATAATATTCCTATAACTACCAAAGGTTTTTTCCTGGCTTTATTTAACCAAGAAACTCAGATATTAAAAAGAATGAACCTAAATTTTTAATAACCAAGTTGGAATAAAGCAGAAACAGATATGTATAATAACACAAAAGACTAAAACAATCAGTGTAGGATTGTGAGAGCATTTATGCCAGCAGATCGAAACCAATGTTCTCTGTAAACATTCTCTTTAAAGAGTTTTTTTTTCCTTTTTTTTTTCTTTAAGAGCTTGCCTTCTTTTTTATTTTATATGTTGAGACAGAATCTCTCTACATATCCCTGGCTGTCCTGGAACTTGCTCTGTAGATCAGGCTGGCCTGGAACTCATGGAGATCCACCTGGCTGTGCCCCTGAGTTCTGGGATTAAAGGTGTGTACCACACCCAGTTTAAAATTTCTTTGTCTTTAATGTTTCTCAAATTAACAAACACCATGTGAATGTGATCTTTTGATAAAAGATGTAAATGATATAAAGGCTATTCACCACCTCGGAAAATAGTTATGGAGGTAACCTTGTAAACTGTTTGTGAGTATGAACATCTTCTGGTAACCTTGTAAACTGTGTGTGAGTATGAACAGCTTCCGGTAACATTGTAAACTGTGTGTATAAACAGCTTCTGGATACCTTGTAAACTGTGTGTGAGTATAAACAGCTTCCGGTAACATTGTAAACTGCGTGTGAGTATGAACAGCTTCCGGTAACCTTGTAAACTGTCTGTGAGTATGAACAGCTTCCGGTAACCTTGTAAACTGTCTGTGAGTATGAACAGCT